>NC_081408.1:367129388-367729388 GCF_030272615.1 Cryptomeria japonica | reverse complement strand
TGAGCTTTTTTGTCAAGAGGTTGGAATGCAAGTTAATACCAGCAAGACTAAAGTCGTGTTCTTCTCTTTGAAAAGAAAGAGACTACAAATTAATTTCATGTTTGTGGGAGATAATAGAGGAATACAAGTACTTGGGAATTGATTTCCATCTTAAACTCAACTGGGAAACTTGTAGGTCAAAAAGGATGCAAGGAGGATGGAAGCCTTATTATCTCTTGCAAAAATGATGTAGGAAGGTAGAGTTGTGGGATTGGAAAACCAAGAAAACCCTCTTCAGTATGTTGGTTACTCCAATTGTCCTATATGGTTGTGAGATTTGGGGGAGCAGTGTGTCAAACCACAAATGAAGGCAATTAGGAAAAATCCAAAAGCATCTAATCATTAGTAGTCTCAAAGTCAGGTCAACAGTCCCCTACGAAATTCTTTTAGTAGAAGCAAGAATGTTTCCAATGGAAGCTTCAGCAATAGTTCGTTTGTTAAGCTATTTAAAAAATGTTAAAATATAGACAAGCGATGCTGGCCCAAAATGGTTGTTGGGGAGGAATTAAAACACGGGAGGAAGACTTGGATGAAGCAGAACAACAATTGGATCAGCAAGTGGGACATTGGTATGCAAGATTGTCCCAACAATAATGATGAGATAAAAAAGTTTGTGTTTGAAAAGTTTAGAACTGCCATGTGGACAAAGCAAGTTGGTCAGAAGAAAGCACATTATATAAAAATGTTCAACCCCTTATGGGAGCATGACAAAAAAGATTATCTAAGGGCAGCAATTAAAGAGAAGGCTAGACGTCTAGTTGCGCAAATCAAAAATGGGTCCCACCATCTTAGATATGAGACTGGTAGATGGGCTGTCCATAAGGAGGAGTGGGATGAAAGAACTCGTCTTTTCTACAATAAAAGGGTGGTGGAAACTAAATGGCATTTCATTTTTGAGTTTGCTGCTGACGAGGATATCCGTAAGCAATATGAGGACAATTTGAAGGGGTGCAGTCTAAATGAGTTATTTGAGAAAACATGACTACACAAAACAGCGGACTTCTTGATCAAGATCCACAACAAAAGAGTTGACAATGAAAAGAATTTGAAAATTGTTAACAAGGATGCTCTTAGTCCCATTGACTGATGGTCTTGTGGACATCATTAAAACTCATTCATTCATTCATTTAGTCCAAGATGTTGTGGTGGTTTGTTTTTGCCTTCATATAGATTTCTCTTTTATGGAATTTGTTCCTTTTGTCAAGTATCCATAGTTTTGTTAGCCTTTAGAAAGTTTGGTAGGTTTCTTATTATACTTTCTTGATTAGTTATAGTCAATTTAGTGTCTCAAAATTATTAGTTCTTTAGAAATATTTATTGTTAAAAAATGATAAGTATGTCTCAATTGTAATTGTACACACTATCACTTATAAACGACATCCATCTTGTAGGGGATCATTCTAAAATTAAGCCTCAAAGTCAAACTTGTGGAGTAGCAAACCTACTAGAAGATGGAGGCACAAGAGGTTGGAGGATATTCAGCAACCTCTCATCAGTCACTAGCGATGAGACTGCGGGATTGCATTAGTAACAAAACTATTTGTGTTAAAATGACTAAAGCCAAGATCGATTTCCAAGTGGCAGTGGTAATTGTTTCATATTGTTTGTGATCAAAGTTGCAATGATCTATAACAATGTTGCATACATGACAACGAGAACTTAGTTCTCAAATTTTGTATTTGTAATTGGGTATTTTTGTTCCCAATCACAATTGTTTGTTGAGTGATTGGATGTGTTTGTCCCCAACCATGAAAGTTGGTGATTATGATCAGAAGTATGTCCCCAATTAATATTTTTGTGAGTAGATGTGTGTCCTTGTTCATAACTTTGATGTTGGATAGATGTGTTTGTCCCTATCTAAATTTGTTGTATGGCCTTTCGTAGAAGTGTTTGTCCCTATCCTTGATTTCATGGGTAGATGTGTTTGTACCTATCCTTGGTCAAAGTTCAGAAGCATAGTGAGGTGAGTTCCACTATTGTTTATCCTAAGTAGACATGTATGTCCCTACTCTTACCTTATGTTTTTGATAAACTATTGAATGTGTTCATCAAATGTTGTCGGTCCACTTATCCCCATTCAGAGAATGATGTAATATGGGGTGATGTTAGGAATATTACATCATTTATTAGGTTGGTTAGTATGTTTATTATGATTTACCATATGTCAATAATTATATTGTAATTGGTTGGGTTTGTATTACAAGTTGTTAGAACAACTTGTCTATGTAAAGGAGGCTGTTATATGAGGTATGACAACCCTCCTATAATATAGATATTAAGTGATATATATGTACTGTATTATTGAATAAACTGCAGTAGAAACATATTATTTGTATAATCTTTAGCTTCTATGAATTCTCCCCAAATTGCTAATAATTAAAACTCTAGCACCCAGTCATTATGTTGGTTTCTACCCAATCACCAGAATTTACCAAATTTGCAATCCATATATAAGTACAGCAGCTTTTGACTGGGCATTTTATCATTTTGAAATTCTAAAAAACTGTTCAAGTTGATTTCAAATTCATTACACCAACATATTGTAATTTTTTTCTAGTAGTTATAATTAATAAAAAAATCAAATTTGGAGCTTTCATCTTTCTATTAGTATTGCCGCTATTTGATATTCTTGTTTATGCCCTATTGTTGCATGCATCTGAATCATCAAAAATTGTATGTGTGATTAAAATTTTAAATAGAGATGTTATAGTGGTATTAGAGTTTTGATCTTCCCAACCTACAGGATTAGACCTAAATTTTTAATACAACTTAGTGAAAGGGAAATTAGATTTTATTAGAGGGGATGGACAAAGCTATAGGATCAAGGTGAAAAACACAAGTAGAAATGGGGAAGAGAAGTAAGAAGATTCGGACAATAGAAGAGGCAAAGACTTGGTATAATGCCATTGTTAGTATGAGTTAGGGCCAATAGTAAATGATAAATCTCGTGGCACAATTATTACAGACAATGCAACAAATCTAAATCTTCTAAACCCAGTTCAAACCCCTACAAGGTGAAAGCAATGCTATTGCAAATGACAAAACCAATGTGGGTTCCGCATTCAGATTTTTCCAGCCTAAATTCTTATAAAGAGACAAAGAGATACCTAAAGAAAAGAAAAATAAAAATGGAGATAATTTTCCAGCCTATTTTGATAAATACAGAGCATGCAAAAATGTCTCTCACCAAGTATTACAAATTGAAAATGAATAGTGCAAAAATGAATAAAAGTTGGTCAGATGCAATTCAACTCCTCAAAGATCTACAACCCAAATTGGGTGAGTTAATCACAACACAAATTAGGTGAGTTAATCATTCCTATTTTTTATGTTTAGAATAAATGTATTGATCATACTTGGAATCAGAAGTTAGATACATATTTTATGCTAAACTTATCTATGAGATACATATTTTTCACTAAATGCTGTATATGAAGAAGAAGCTATAAAATTTCTTAGCCTTCATTTGAAAGGTATAGCACACAAGTGGTGATATGTGGTGGTACCACGGATTGGTGACCCAAGGGCATAGCTTGATTAGCACATATGATGATTTTAGCTGGAGGTTAGTTGACAAGTTTGACAAAATAGATCTAGCGATCCATTTCAAGAAGTCTCAGTTCAGATAAAAAATGGCAGAGTTCCAAATATTAGCAAGAGTGGTTCTAGATGTTTATGAGAGGAAACTTACAATTCTTTGTATGGAACACTTGATCAAACCTCTCAAAAGTTGGGTAAATGATTTCAATCTGCCATCTTTGGAGGAAGCTATTTAGAGAGCTATAACCTTAAAATACTCAATACCCAAGAAAAATTTTTACTAGAAAAACATTAGACTTAGACCAGCAAAAATAAATTATTTTAGAAGGAAATTTTTGACAAGGAGTCAAATTCTAAAAGAACAGATGAGGAAGAAACTTCAGCAAGCAGCCTTGCCACACTTTCAGTGCTCCCTAGCATCATTCTTTCAAAGTTACTAGAGTTTTGTGTGGGTAGAAAATTACAATGGTGACTGATAGTAGAGCAACCCACAACTTTATAGATGAGGGACTGATAGTCAAAAGGGATTTGGAAACCAGGGACGTTGAAGGATTCACTGTCATAGTAGTAGATGGTTTCACCATTCCTTGCACCGAGATATTACAGTAGCTTGACATCATTCCAGAAAGGCACAAGGTGCATAATGTAAGAACACCCCTCTATATATAATCTTTATGAAATTTTTCCCAATGATCTAGCAACAAAATTTCAAGCTTGGACAACTAAGCATGCAAATTTGACCAGCATGAGCATTGAAAAGATTTACAATTACGAAAGCTACTGCTGCTACAAATCAGTTATGATCATCCCATTCATTCAACTCGCTGTTGACAAAAATCAAGACAAATAGACATTCATTTGATGGAATAACATATAGCGAAGATATGCATGGCCTCAACAAAAGAAATACCTTTAACAAAGATGGTACAATCACATGTTGCAGGTCAGAAACTGAGGAAGTATGTTGCTGAAGAGATGAAGCTTGTTTCCAACAGGCCTAGATAGCCCTGAACCTCAAAAAACCAACTCCTAACAAGTCAAAGAGTCACTTGGATGACTCAGAAACAATGTTGCCAATGCCATGCAGTCTATAACAATCTTGAACTTAACAAAATAAGGGCAGTAATAGACCCGTAATAAAGGGGCCCAAATTAATAAAATAATAAACTATTGTCGGCCTACTTGTAGCCCTTCGGGAAACTTCCCGGAGCTCTTTATAAGGCCGAGTTTGGCATAGTTGTAGGCATGGTGAATTTTATATTTTCTTTGTATCTGCGAATTCCAGTTGGAGTTTGGCATTGTTGCAGTTTCAGAGGTGCAAGATCCTCCCTATTCTGTAATCGCAGTTTCGGTGGTTAGCAGCCACCCTAGTCTGTTGTTGGAGATATCATTTCTGATATTTCACTTTGTATTTCATTGTTGGATCTATCTCTACTGTGTAGAAATATAATTATAGATATCTAGTTCTTGGCCATTCAATGTTGTTGGTGTATACTCTATGTTGATAATTCATTCCCGTACCTGCAATAATCTTATCTACGATTGGATATGCAGCGTCATAAATTGTACACCCTTGCTAGGGTGGTACAATTTCACACTTAGTTTAGCACCCATCTTAGTGTGTTTGCAGCTTGCATTGTAATTTCCCTTTAAGAATTTAATTAAATCTAAAGTCATATTTCATCACTTCATACATCATAAAATTGGGCCCTTTACCCTAAGTGTGCCCCTTTTTATTTTATTCCTCCAATAAATCAATTAATCATAAACCCTAATTATGTCCTATTTCGACCTTTAAGGCCCGATTTCGCATATCAAAACATCTCGAAATCAGCTGTAACTTTGAGATTCGCTCTAATATCATCATATCTAACTGCCTTGAAAATTTGGTAAAAAGTTGGTCGAACCATGTTGAAAGTGCACATGGTCCTCGGCTTTTTTCCCGAAATTTCGGGAGCATAATCCTATGATATTATAATGCTTAACCCTAAGAAATTGGCAGAAAATTCAAATCCTAGGTCGGCCTAAAGATGAAATTAAGATCTAGGGTTTCATACATAAGAGCTCTCTTTCTTCATTTGAAGGCAACTAAGAATGAAGAATCTAATTGAATCGGATCTAAGAGTACAAGGAGCCTTCTATGTAGTGAAAGAGAAACCTATGTGGAGTCTTCAACAACATTCTACAACATTTCATCAAGCATTCATCATCAATTAGGAGCCTTGAAGACATTGAAGAATAATAGGAGATCACCGACTGACGATTGGCTTGTACCCCTCCCTTAGGGGTTGGGTATGGTTTCATGTTATTTTCATGTCTTTGCATGAGCTTCATTCCATCAATTTACATATTTACATTCATGCTTTAGATCAAAGTGCATCATTGATTTAGAGCATTTACTTTGTCAATTACAAGCATTTTAGGGTTTATTCTTTAGGGTTGCTCTAAATTGTTTACTTTCATTAGGGTCTTGCACACACACAAGATTCCTGCTAATACATTTTCAGTAAATTATCGGCTATTTGTGGAGGTGGAAATCACCAACACAGGGGTTTGACAAAGGCAAAACCCTATATAGCCACCCAAACCCTTTCTTTTCAATTGCAAGTGCAGAAACAGGTACCCGGAAAGAGTTTCAGATCGGCAAAAGGCGCAAGTACAACCTAGAACCCTCAGAATTGCCCTAATCTGTCAGGGACAAGGGCGTGGCGCCCTAGTCCTACAGATGACAGTGGCGTGGCACGATGGTCCTCTTTAGAATCAGTGATCTTTGACAGGGTGCAGGCTCAGGGTCTCAGAATTGCATCCTCCCAGTTGCAGCTTTCTATCAAGTTCTCAGGGACAATGGCGTGGCACTTTGGTCCTGGTCAATTTGGCTCAGTTTTCAGCATCAGGTACACATTCATATTCCTCCCTCTTGTCTTATTTCAGTATCTCAATTCCAGATCTACAAGTTTGTGCAATTTCAGTTCATATGTGCTTCATTGTTTATCTCCTAGTCTAGTTGATCAATCAAACCCTATTTCTCTCATCACATACAACAAGAGGAATAGAAACCCTAAGAGATAATCCTTGGCTCTCTCTTTCTCACAAGAAGTAGCCAAAGTGAGCTATCTCCCTAGGCTCTTTTGTATTCCCAATGTGTTGGCTAAAGTGGGATTAGGTCCTAGTCATCCGGTTTCTCTTTTTCCCCTACACAAGATCCTTTAGTGGAAGTAACAATACCGTACGGAGTGTTTGGAAGTGGCGCCTACTTTTCCATACGAGTGGAACTTGCGTCCAGAGCCGAAGGGTGTCGAGTGTTGTTGATTAAGGGTTGAAGGTGTCGAAGGTACTTTGCCCTCGAGTGCTTCCCTCGGGTATTTGCCCTCGGGTACTTCCCTCGATAATTGCCCTTGGGTACTTTTCCCTCGAGTACTTCCCTCAACTACTTTGCCCTCGGGTATACTTCCCTTTGTAATTGCCCTCGGGTATACTTCCCTCGAGTACTTTGCCCTTGGGTACTTCCCTCGAGTACTGTGGCGTAAGAGAGCGTCATGTTGGTTGAAAATTTTGTACACTCATGAAAGCAAACAAAATTGTGGCTTCAACCACAATGTGTGAGTATGAAACTCTCCTAATTAAGGGAAGGCTCCCCCTATCTATCTAAAACTGAAATAAAAACAGGATGGGACAACAATCTTCCTTCTTTCTTCAAGGAAGCCTATATCCTTTTCTCTCCTTAGAAAAGTGATAGCAAGAAAATGTATAATAATGGTAACAACTTCAAATGAAAATGAGAGAAAGGAAAGGAAGTTTCCTGAAAGCCCAAAGACTCCCGTCACTTCCTTCGGGATGGGACAACAATATCAAGCTCAAAGACTTGACTATTGGAAGTCCTATCTACCCTTTGCTATACTAAATTTTACAACGAATAAAAGACAACAGCTCAAAGACTGGAATAATCTATTCTTTCAACACAAAGACAAGAACTAATGCAAGCTCAAAGACTTGCTGCTATTTCTTATCAAACAATAATTTTTCCTCAAGAATAGACGCAAGCTCAAAGACTTGCTGCTCCTTCTAGAGATTTTCCTATTTTAATTAATCTTCTCTACTTGCAGCTCAAAGACTTCAAATCAAATTAGACTAAGCTCCTTTAGAAACACTTTGCATGGAAGAAATAAAAAGATTCAAACTCAAACATGTAGCTCAAAGACTCAAAACTTGAGTAATCCTTCTTAATTATTCTTCAAAACCTTCAATTCACATACATAAGCTCAAAGACTTCTTGCTGTAAATTTGGCAGACTTTTTGCTTGCTTTCCCAAAAGATAAAAATTACATTAGACCCCTCAAGTATTTATAGAAGAGGAGCCTTGAGAAAAAGGTGGGAGGATCCTAACTAACTTGAGAGATTCTCTCAACCACCAAGACTTATTCAATAACTAACTAAGACTTCATTAACTAACTAAGACTTATTCCAACTACAGTCCTAATCGAACACAACTTGTAGTTGCCTTACATGTAATTACAAAAGTGCAAGTAATGTGTAACTTGCTTTTTACAAAAGATACTTTTACATGTAACTCGTCAAAACAAAATTACAAATGCATAACTAAAACTATTCCATGTGTCTAAAGACACGACTCTAACTACATCATCCTTTGTCTGTGATTATCTTCATGTCGCTTCAGGATGCTAGAAATTGAAGTATTCCGGATTGGTAAAGACATCTTGAACCGGAACGGGAACTTGCATCCTTATCTTCTTGCTTGGGGTAGTACTAGCTTTTCAAGAGGGAAAGGGCTGCCTTCCTCTTCTCACGTCATGACCATCTTTGTCTTGAAAGCATTCTATGCTCTCAACCATGAATTGTTGTTGTATCTCTTCTTGTATCATCCTTCATTCTTGAAATCTTCTTGCAAAATAATGCCCATGCCTTAATCCATTGATTTGGTAGATCGTGTGTGCAAACCGGACTGACAAGGGAAGGGATAAATTGATGCAAAAATGGGCTCACAAGTGAATTTCGGGTTTTGGAAGCTGCATTACATGTGTGGGAAAAACAAGAGCATTAACTTGCAAATGTGGGAACAAACATGCAACTTCATATGTGTAATGGGTAACTACAAGTTTGCACTTGTAATTGGACCTTTAAAACTCATTTTCAAGTGTTTTTTGAGTGCATCTTGGACCAATTTCGGGTTTTGGATGGCTGACTGTAGGTAGACTTTAAATGGGGAAAATGAATGAAGGTGTGAAATGAGTGGATGAAATGGCATGTACGGATGAGAGAATTGGAAGCGGATAGGTAAAAATGAATTTCAAGAAGATCAATTGGAACTTTGCCAATGCAAAAATGGGAAGAACTTTCAACTTGCAATCCGGATTTCAAAACCCGAAGTTGGGAAGAACTTGATTTTTTAATCATTGAAGCTTGATTTTTGGACTAAAGAAGGTTAAGTCTTTGTCCAAAAAGGAAAGAACACTAATTTTCCTCTTACTTGCAATCGGGTTTTTAAAACCCAAATACAAGTAAAGAAGGAGAAATTCCAAAGGGGAAGAACAACTTTACTTTACAAATTTCTTTGTAAAATGGGGAATTTCCTCTCATAAACCCATTTTTTGGGGGAAGAACCAACATATTTGAAAACGAGAAAAATGAAACAAGAAGAAAAGAAATCTTACCTTGCTCCAATCTGAAAATGCTTCTTCAACAAGATGATTAATCTTTGGAAGAAGAAAGAAAAACTCTTAAAAAGAAATTAACCACATTCCAAAACCCTAGCCACGTTTTTGAAAAAATGCCCAAAACTGAAAAACATGGCAGCAAATGCATGAGAAATGGCATGGAAAATGGCCAAGACTCTTTCTAACCTCAACGCCTTAGCATACCAAGCCAAAACGATTCATAACATTGCTGATTCGTGGCATTCCAAATGGCAAAAAAATGTGGTTTTTTTAAAAAACGTGGCTGCTGTTATAAACCAAAAAAAACAGCAAACTTAACCTCCATGTGGCATGAAAGGTGTCTAAAAATGCATGGAAATAGGAAGGAATCCTAACCACCTTCCTCCTCCAACAAATTCTCCACAAAAATTTGCTAAAAATCCTCAAAAAAAATGTTTTTCCTTGCAAATTGGGTTTTTGGAACACATAGCAAGTTTAAAATGCATGAAACAATGAAAATCGGGTTTTTTGGAGGATATAACAAGTTTAAAATTTCACTTTTTCAGCATGTTAGGCAAAATAGGGTTTTAGAAAAGAAATTACAAGTGAAATTACTTGTAATAGGGAAATAGAATTCCCTTTACAAGTGATTTCACTTAAAACATGTAAAGGGGTTTTAAAATCCCATTTACAAGTTTTATTTTAACATTATAAAAACAACTTTAAGTTATAAAGACATGTAAAGGGGTTTTAAAATCCCATTTACAAGTTTTTAAACACTTAAAGTCAAGCTACTGGTAATGGGGGTTTTAAAACCCCTATTACAAGTTTTATAAAAACTTGCAGTTGGAGAAAAATTCCCCTACAAGCCTAAAAAGCTTCAAGGGGGGTTTGAAAAACAAATTACCAGTTACTCGTAATCATCGAAAAATTCCCCTACATTGAAGCAAAAATATAGCAAACGGACTCGAAACGCGACAAAATTTGAAACGTAGCTTGAGGATGGATCAACGATCGATCCAGCCCAAGGATGGGGCGAATGTACACCTCAGGAAGCGTGCCATAGAGTAAAATCTTCAATTTGTAGTGATTGTTCTGAAACCCGAAATTGCACAGAAAGCTAGGAAAAGGAAGACCAAAACTCACCAAAACTTAGACAATGATGGCAAAGACACCCCCCAATGATTTGACACTATCAAATGTGAGTTTTGTACCTCATAAAATGTGCCTTGGAGACAAAAATGACACTTTTTAGGCAAAAATTTGTAGGGGTTGTCATATTTTTGAGAATCCAAAAATGAGGACAACACGTCGGTACATCACAGTGGTACGTAACATGTGGTGGAACTTTGGGTACCGTACAGTTGGGTAAATTACATCCTTAGATGAAAGAAGGAGTTGACTTCAGAATTTGAGATGAAGGACCTAGAACTCATGCATTTCTTTCTAGGTTTGGAAGTATGGCAGAGGCCTAATGAGATTATCCTAAGTCAAGGAAAATACACCATTGACATCTTGACGAGATTTGGAATGTAAGATTGCAAGTCTATGTCTACACCGATAGAAACTAACTTGAAGAAATTGAGGGAATCTGCAGCTAGTTCTGATCTTGTGGATCCTACTATGTATAGACAATTATTTGGATCTTTGATGTACCTAGTTAACACTAGACCGGATATTTGCTATGCAGTGAGTGCACTTAGTCAGTTCATGTGTTAACCAAGGCAGATACATCTAGTTACAGTGAAGCATATCTTGAGATACTTGCGTGGCACAGTTGGATTGGCTTGAAATATTCTTCCAGTGTGGACATGAATCTAGAAGGCTATTCTGATTCTGATTGGGCAAGGAGTGTTACTAATCGAAAGAGCACCTCTGGTTGTTGCTTCAGTTTGGGATCTGCTATGGTTTCCTGGTGTAGCAAGAAGCAGTCTTCAGTGGCACTGAGCACCACAGAGGCAAAATACATTGCAGCATGTGTGGCAACTCGTGAAGCAGTGTGGCTTCAGAAGCTCCTTGCAAGATTGTTTGGACAATCATTGGAGCCTACTATTATTCATTGTGATAACCAAAGCTGTGTGAAACTATCGGTTAATCCAATTTTCCATGACAAAACAAAACATGTTGAGATCCAGTACCACTACATCAAAGATATGGTACAGAGGAATGTTGTTCAGTTGAGATACAATTGTACTGAGGAACAGATGGCTGACATTCTCACCAAACCCCTTGCCAAAGTGAAGTTTGTGCATTTTCTAGACAAGCTTGGAGTTGTGGAGAATGAAGCACTTGTTGAGAGGGAGTATCAGCATCAGTAATTACTTGAGATGTGAAATAATGCATTCTTCTCTATGAGAAAAGTTTGAGGTGCAAGCCCTTGTTAACGAATTCTTCTCTGTGAGAGAGAAGTTTGAGGTACAAACCCTTGTTGATGCATTCTCCTCTGTGAGAGAGAAGTTTGAGGTGAAAGCCCTTGTTCCACACTCTGGGAGTAGCCATGGTGGATCCACCCTCTGGGAGTAGCCATGGTGGATGTCATGTGAGAGACTCCATGACTTAATACTTGTGTTTATTCACCCTTTGGGAGTAGCCATGGTGAACGTCATGATGAGATGACGACATCACGTTGAGTGATTCCATGATGAGCACTTGTGTTCATTTGCATTTCTATTCATGGGAGTAGCCATGATGGACCCACCCTCTAGGAGTAGCCATGGTGGATGTCACTATGTGACTCGGATATCGAGAAGGATTCCTCCCTAGCTAAGAGGGAGTGTTAATGTTAATAGCTATGGTCGAACTCCTGTTGGGCCGACATAGATAACTTAATTGTCTAATTGCCCTATCAGCCTTATACAATTACATATGCCGATTTAATAATAGAGACAATTAAAATGATAAGTGAGCATCAGCAAATACAATTGGCTTATATTAATAATGTAATTAACTCATAATGTGCTGACTTTCTTTGTAATTTAAATAACATACAAACCCACCACCCATGAGACGTGTTAATTATAATATAACCGATCTTTAATTAAAGAGACGTGTTGATTAAGATTATGGCCGACTCTTGGAGAAGTCGTGTTGGTTGAAAGCACACACGTTCGGGTATATGTATAGATTGGATCGAATCATCCAAACACAAGTAGATCGAATTATTATCCTTCAGCAGTTTGTGTTCTTCCTCATCAGATCGACTCTATTCTTCAGCAATGTGCTCTCATCTTCAATGCAAATAATTGATATAGAAGGCAGATCGATCTAGATAGATCATCATACAATAGTTCGAAATGCATCCAGTAGTCTACAGTGAATCCATCTCATCATATAGCTTCAAAGTGTGAAGCAATTCTTTGTAAAGATACTTGTCATATTTGAAATAATAGAAATATACTTTGTTGTTGGTTTTTTCACCTTCAAGAGGAAGGTTTTCCCAAAGTACCTTTTGTGCAATTGTGTTTGAATTATTGTCTATCTATTCTGATCCAAAAAAAAACTTAACATGCAAATGGTTGAGAAGAATCCCCTCCTAACTGAGGGAATTTTTCCTTGATATCTATAACCAAATCTTCTAGTCACTCCAAGCTATCTACATACTGCTTCAAAATTTCCTTTCCTATTTTGTGATGTAAGATGTCCCCCAATTGGAATTTTAGAAGGACAAAGATACTACTTATATCAGCCTATGATCCCTCTAGTGGGGGTTGGAGAAGTTGTTGTGATGTGACTAGTTGGATTTGTTTTTGTTGGGCCAAAAAGTCCTTGATGGATTGCATGGGTGAGGTAGTGGCCGAAGGAGTGTCTAATGTTTACAGAGAAGGTACCCTATGATTTGTAGGCTCTAACTCAAAAGAAGTAGCATTTGCATATTTTGCTTCTTCCTCATAGATCTCTTGGTAGGCCTTAGAGATAGCTTCCTTAATCTCCATTTAAATGTGCTTCGTTACCTTTGGCTTTTCAAGCATCAAATTGAGTCGATGTTTTGACTGCAAATCCTTGATCATAATTTAAATAATCTTTTGTTTTTGAGTAGGAGTACTGGTGGGAACTACCTCCCTAATGGCTATCTATTTCAACTTTTCTTCTTTTGCTCCTTGCTCCCTCCTAAGTTTGAGTGCAGTAGCCAATTTGTCTGGAAGGCAATCCATTAGATCCTCAAGAGTGGTCTATCTAGATTAATGGTGCATGTATGCATTTTTGAATGTCTTTGTTGTAAATGACATCAACAGGGACTTTAGAGAATACTCATACTAGGTCTATCTCCATGGCTTTGTAGGGGAGCCTTTTATATTTAGGCCATGGTTTATGAGAAATATCAACAAGAATGGGAGCTTCCATTGTTGTGCAGAAGCAAGGAGATATGAGGGTTTGGGATTGAAGTATAGCAGAGTGCAAGAATAGAGAACAAGTGTGAGAGCAAAGTGGACTATTGTGACAATGACCCTCTATATTTATAGACATGGAGATAGGAATTTATTAAATGTTGTAGCTGTTTTCTCATCTTCTAGTAGTTTTTTGCCCATTAATTTTTCTATGGCTTTATTCAGGCAAGTTACTTTTTCTTGGACTATGATACAATAATTTATTTCAACATGCGTTATCCTAGGGTGTTGTCAAAACATTCTTTCCCAATTCCTTGTTTTATGTCCTTAAGGTTAGGTTGAGCAAATGGGTGTTCAGACTCAAATCTAATTGGTAGTAGCCATTTCTTTCAGAAGTAAATTGTGTGTGATCGGTAGTATGAGGGTTGGCAAACCTTATTATGTATTTTCTCTTTTTTCAATTTCGATACTTTGATATTAGGCATATTCCTTGTATGTACCCCTTGCTTTCCCATTGCCTGATTATTAAGGTATGATGGGTATATGTGCTCTAATGGCTTAGAATTTGCAAGGGAGTGACTATCTCGCAATCTTATATGAGTTTTAGGCTATTGCAGTGTCATCCTTCTTTTTGTGGTGATTGGCGAAGAGTTTCTATTCTAGCTTTGTATCATAAATGCTCTTCAAAATCCATATCCTTTCCAAGAAGTTAGTTCTTGCTCATCTTGCATCTATGCATCAAGGACTTCATCACTATTTGTGCTAGTATTGTTACTATCCAGCTCAATTTCTGGTACACTATTTGGATGTTATTCATTTGAAGTGGGTAAGTATAAAATTGATATATGGTTATTGAGTTATACTCTTAATTTCTATCATGAGCAACTTCCTCTACATAAGTTTTTTCTTCTACATACGAGCACAAGTTCATGGTTACATAGTTCAAGGCACTTTATCCAAAAATATTGGTACAACCCTTGTGAAACCCAAGATAACTTCTTCCAAAACCACAATAAGTTCTTCTCATTGCTCCTCCAAGCCATTCGTTGTCATTGCCCCTCCTCCATCATACCATAAAACTATTATTGCTTTCCTTCCATCCTCCAAATCCACTTTGGGTCATGTTGTGACATTTTCACACATCGCCCCATTGCAAATGTCCACCCCCTTTTTTTTTCTTTTTAGGGTAGTGTTTCGGCGTCTTAGGGTTTTGTCTCCAATTTATCACCTCTGCAAATGAGTCAAGTTTTTCGAAATTTGGACGAATCATCAAAATCAATAAGGAGAAGGAATGGTCAAAAGAGTGTTTTGATGCTACAGATGTGCTCAGATGGGTCGAAGGAGTAAAATCGCAATTTTCTGAGATCAATTTTGACAACTTCCTAGTTTTAGGAAATTTTCTTTTTTCTTCTTTTTCTAAATTTAGAAAGTTTTGTTTCTGCCATTTTGGAGCCAATCCGAGAACCTTCTTTTATATTTTGTTTTTTTCTAAAAATAGAATATTTACTTTTTTGCTTTGTTTGGGGTCACAGGTGGTCATCAAGTATGGAAAATGTCGAGCCAAGAGAGTTCATCTAGAACAAACCAAGTATGGAACCATCTTCGAATCCAAAGGATAATTTCTAGAAAGCTAATTGAAGATCACAAGAAAAGTGACTAAGTTTGAAGCTTGGGGCAGGAAATTCCTTGTTCAATGACCAAGATTGCCTATCCATGGAAGAATTTCTTGTCCAAGTATGAAGTCCACCCTAGTAAGGAAGAATTTTTCTTGGTTCGGAGTAAAGTTTCCTCTCCAACCATGGAAAATTCCTTATCTAGACATGAAGTCCGCCCCTTCCAAGGAGGAATTTCTTGTCCATCATGAAGTTTGCCTTGGAGATCAAGGAGAAATTCCTTATTGCATCACGAAGTCCGCTCCATTCTTTGGGAAATTCCTTGATCAAAGAACAAGTCCACCTAGCACGATAGAACAAGATTTCTTGTTTGGTGGTGTAGTCCGCCTAGGTATTGAGGAAATTCCTCAGGTTAGCATCAAGTTTGCCCTCCCTAGAAAGGATTTTTCCTATCCAAGCATGAAGTTCGCCTTCCAACTTGAGGATTTCTCATATCCTAGTAGCAAGTCCGCCCAAAGAGAGGATAAGAAAATTGGTTAAGTTTTGATACCTTGAAAAAGGATTCGAAAATTTAGCTGTGGATAGATTGGTAGAGAGTTCAAAGTCAAGACAAAGTTCGCCATAGGGAGATTGTTGGCTAAGTGTTGGTGGATTAAAGCAGAAAGTTGAAATCAAGTGTGATGGTTAGAAAAAATTCCTTGGGCAAGTGCCAAGTCCGCCCCTAGGATGGAAGGAATGCCTTGTGTCATCATGAAAGTCCACCTAGCCCTAGTGAAAATTCCTTGGTGGCATGTGAAGACTGTCCTAGGAAGATGATGTTGGCGACATTATTGTACACGGGAATAACATTAGTTAATTATGTGTAATCGTTTTGGTTAGTTGGCAACTGAGGGGTGGAAGTTGCAGTGCGACGGTTGGCGCTCGCACCCCCTCGGTACCCTTTTATACTTCGGAATGTAACTTGTAAAATACACTTATTAGGAATAGAACATCTGATACACTTTGTCTGATATTTGCGGCATTAGTCTGCATTATGTTCTTTATGTCTTAAGTTATTCACCCGAGAGGGCAAACATTTGGCGCCACTGCCTAGACGTACTCAGGAACGGAAGACACGGATGGCGCATAGACACAATGGGCCTACTCGTTGGTGAAGTAAACCCAGAGGCCGACGACGCGCGGACAGAACTTTACACAGGAGAAGACACGGCAACGCGAGAATTTTCAATTTTGCTCCAGGTAGCCATTCAGACCTATGTTCGACGAGAAGCGGCGGAGGCAGAAATCCCACCAAGTGTCGTGTGGACAGCGCTGGAGGTTAGTCCGGCAGTAAACCGGTTAATGAACCACCTCCCCCGGCTGCTTGCACAAGCATTGCTGGCACAGCAGGCCCACCTGGAGGAGATTGCCCAGGAAGAGCGACGACAACAAATCCTGCGACGCTACGAAGAAAACAGCCGAGGGGAAACGGAAAGAGATGGCGCCAGGCCAGGAGGGAATTGAACCGTGAACTTCTTATTTTCAAATAAAAGTGTCATTGACACGAGTTGTACTTGAGCAAATGAATTAATAAAGACATGTTTTCATTTATGAATTGAGAGTTATGGAAATGTGTGACAATTAATGCCAAACCTATTGAATAAAGATAGGAATAAAAAACCAGAAACGAACAAGTGGGAGGCCGCGCAGAGGGCCTTGATTCTGGAGCAGCAAGTAGAACGTAGACGGAGGCTGAGGCAACTGGCCGAAGGACGACCTACCGAAGGGTGGCCCGAGGGGAACCAAGGAGGTGTCATGGAGGGAGCAGAAGCCGACGGAAATTTCTACGTGTCGCCAGAACATCGTAGGACGCGGAGCCACGAAGAGCTTCTGGAAGAAACAAGGATACGACGAAACCTAGTCGAGGAGACGCGGGATCAGTTTAGAAACTTATCCCTTACACCACGGAGTGAAGATCACCAATGGGAACCAAGAGTGGGCACGGGTGACAGCGAAGGGGAGGGCAACCGTACGGCTGTAGGTACGACGCATGACAAGCAGAACATGGTACCCCTAGTCGCCCACGCAGGGCACGCCACGGGCGTTGGAGGAAGCGGCGCAGGGGCTCAGCGACAGCCACCACATGGGAGACGACCCCCATCAATGGCAGGTAAACAGAAACTACCGAAGTTTAATGGCGACGGGAAGGAGGATCCCGTTCGACATTGTCGAACGTGCAAAACCATATGGTCGGCAAACGGTGTTACCGATCAAGATGAAGGGGTAACACAATTCCCAGCAACCTTGAGGGGAGTGGCCATAGACTGGTACTCAGATATGGACAAAGCTAAAGTCGGCACATGGCCCGACCTGAAGAAGGAGTTTGGGATAGAGTTCCGTCTCCTAAGGGATGACAACGAAATAGTCGCAAAGATCTATGGAACGAAGCAGAACAAGAACGAGACAGTCCGAGCTTATGGTCGGCGACTGAAGGAACTACTAGGAAAGATGGAGAGTCAACCAGCAGATGGGTTGAAAAAGCGATGGTTCGTGGAGGGATTAATGCATTCCCTCCGAAAGAAGATGAAAATTGTTCCACCTACATCGTACGAAAACGCATATAATAGAGCGATGGATCTTGAGAGTGAGACCAAGACATCGAAGAAAAAGAAGAAGAAGGAGAGCTCGTCCGAAGAGGATGACTCGTCACAAGAAAGAAGCAGCGACAGTGAGGCTGCCAAACGAGTGCAAGCGCTCCAGAAAGACATGGAGCGAATGAGAAAGGAATTCAAAACAATGAAAAGCACTAGTCGGACCGAAGGGGATATATGGTGCACTGAGTGCAAAGAGGAGGGGCACACAAAGGGTACTTGCCTGAAGAAGGCATTCTGTGAGATTTGCCAAGTGATGGGACACTCCACCAAGGAGTGCCCATACAACATGAAAACCCGAAGCACGAACCAGGTGCTGTTCACGGAGCAGGCCACAACATCCGCACCAGCAGGTACGGGCCAGCAGACTAACACAACGGCATCATCTGGAGGATACCGGGATATTAGACGCGGCGGTGGAAGAAATAATAACAATAACAACAACAGAAACCAGATCCAGTATGATGCCAAGGGCCGGCCAATGATTCAATGTAGGGCCTGCAATCAGTGGGGACACTTCGCCCGCGATTGCACAAAGGAAGCCAACCCTCAGCACCTCTGCCGATGGTGCGGGCCAGGCAACCATGAGGACGCAAATTGCCCGAAGCCTAGTATAAACCTTCTAAACATAGAACCTACGAAGGCAGAAGTGTTGGCAATCACAAGGGCACAGGCTAAAAAGATTGCCTACCCAAATCCCCACACGGAGACCGAGAGAGTGCGGGAGGCCAGAGACGAGATCACAAAGGAAATGGCCGCACAAGGACAGAACAGTCACCAGACAGCAAGTCCACCACGGACGAAGGGAGAAGAGGAAATCTTACGGCAAATATTACATGTAGAGGTACCCGTGAGAATTCAAGACCTCCTGGAGACCTTGCCACAGCTAAAAACAGCTATTTTAAACTCTGTACCCCCACAAGTAAAAACGAGGGAGGTCGGGAGCCCCACAACTAACCCCGTGTTTAGGGAGGTCACGAGCCCCGCGGTCAACCCCATGTTGTTGGTAGTCAACAGCGGACGCCACCCGGCGGTGGTAGAAATGGGTATACTGGGGACTACCTTAACAGACACTATTGTGGATGGAGGGTCAGGGGTAAATGTACTCCTAGAAGCGACATGGAAAAAATTGGGAAAGCCTACGTTGTGGCCCCCTACGTTCAACCTACTAGGGGCAGACCAACACGGGATTAAACCCCTTGGTACCCTCATGAGCCAGCAGGTGATGGTCGGCACGCAGCCATTCGTACTGGATTTTGTGGTAATCCCCCTGAAGCAGAAAGGATATGACGCCATTCTTGGGCGGGGATGGCTCATTGCAGCAAAAGCGAACCATAACTGGAAGCGGAACACCCTTTCCTTGGAAAACGTCGGGAGGAAGTACGTGATCGATCTCTGTACGCAGATGGTGAGTGAGGAGTTAGCCTCCTCCTCTGACTCGGAATCTGAGGGAGACCAGTTAGTGGAGGGTGGAGATGGATGCCGCATGGCGCCTAGTGATGAAGGGGTGTTAGAACTAGAGGCATGCTCAGGGGACGACGGGGACTCCTTGAATGGCCTCTTCCATTGGCAAATGGGAGATTATGAACTATTTACACCCTCGTGCAACGTATTGAGCATCGAAGAAGAACCAGATATATTTCCCGCAAAATATGGCGAGTACAAGGAAGGGGAGGCAGCAGTAAATGAGACGCCGGCACACCAATTCCTGAAGGGGGAGTCCATTAAGTATCAGGAAGCCAATTTAAAGGAAACAAATCTCAGGGAGACAAGTGACCCCAAGATCATCCTTGTCAGAGATGACTGGAATCCAATGTTGAAGGCCGCAGCCTTCAAAATTTTCCTTGAATACAAGGATGTCTTTGCATGGACATACAAGGACTTGAAGGGCATGCCCCCAGAGTTATGTGTGCACCGAATAACATTGGTACCGGGAGCCTAGCCAATGAGGAAGCGGCCTTACCGAATGAACAAAAATTATGCTATACGCGTGAACGACGAAATTGAGCGGATGTTGGAAGCGGGCATAATCTTCAGAGTGCAGACCAGCGAATGGGTGTCTCCCATTGTAATTTCCCTCAAGAAAGAGGCCAATCAGATCCGGATCTGTGTAGACTTCCGGTGCCTGAACGCTGTCACTATTAAAGACCCGTTTCCCATACCCTTCACCGACAGCATCTTGGAGGAAGTAGCTGGACATGAAATCTATTCCTTCATGGATGGGTTCTCGGGTTACAACCAGATATCCATCGCGGAGGAAGATAAGCTGAAAACAACCTTCGTGGTGGAGGACGGTGTGTACGCATACAACCGAATGCCCTTCGGTCTATGCAATGCACCTGCCACCTTTCAGCGCATCATCTTGCACATCTTCGACAAGATGTCGATGGGGAACTTCAAAGCGTTCCTGGATGATTGGTCTATTTACAGCGGACAGGACATCCACTTAAAAACTCTCGGGGAGTGCCTAGAGAGATGTCGGAGGGCACGGTTGGCCCTCAACCCGAAGAAATGTAGATTCATGGTACCACAGGGAAGATTGTTGGGACACATTGTGTGTAAAGAAGGATTGAAAACGGACCCGGACAAGATTCGGGTAATAGTAGAAATGGAACCTCCTACGGACGTCACGGGGGTAAAGTCCTTCCTTGGTCATGTGGGGTACTACAGGAGGTTCATCAAGAACTTCGCTGAGGTGTCCCACCCGTTGGATAAGTTGACAAGGAAAGGGGAACCATACATTTGGGCAGAGCCACAGAGCAAGGCCTTCGAAGAGCTGAAGACAAGGTTGATGGGAGCGCCCATACTGGCATACCCGAATTGGGATAAGGAATTCCACGTTCACGTGGATGCCTCAAACTATGCCATCGGGGCTACATTAGCCCAAGTAGGAGGACACGGACTAGACCATAGTTTTAAAAATCGCTGACTCGCCACGGACTCGCGAGTCCTTTGGCGCCGCGAGTCGACTCGCCTAAGACTCGCGAGTCTTTGCGAAAGACTCCCAAGTAGGAGGACACGGACTAGACCATAGTTTTAAAAATCGCTGACTCGCCACGGACTCGCGAGTCCTTTGGCGCCGCGAGTCGACTCGCCTAGGACTCGCGAGTCCTTGCGAAAGACTCGCGAGTCTTTCGCAAAGACTCGCGCGAGTCTTTCGCTCGGACTCGTGAGTCTTTCGCAGGGACTCGCGGGCCCAGAAAAACACGCCCGTAAAGGGTAAAAAAAGAGTTTTTTTTTTGTTTCTCACTTCATTTTGGTTTTTCTTTGGCCATAGCAGGTTAGAAGGGTTTGGAGGAGTAGAGGGAAGAAGGAAAAATCAGCAGAGAGATCTAGGTAAGGATTTTTTCTCTTTTTTTTTTTTTCATTTGAATCATTTCATTGTTTTGAAACTGAAAAAAATCTTGAAAAACAAGGGGATATGCTGCCAAATTTTTTTCTATTTTCTTTTCTAAGTTATTTCCTCTTTTTTTTTTCTTGTTTTTGAATGCTATTTTTCCCAAATGATTCATTGTCATTTTTTTTGTTGATTTTCCATAAAACCCTGCTAATTTTTTTTTTTTCATGTTAAATCAGCAATGGCAAGTTCAACTCCAAGGGCAACCCCAAGGTCAGGAAGACAAAGAGATAAAGCTTGGAAATATGGGATTGCAGGAAGCAAAAAGGGGGAGGTCACTTGCACCGAATGCACAAAATGGATGACTGGTGGAATCAATAGATTAAAATACCACCTTGCACAAATCCCTGGATATGGTGTGGAGGCATGCCCCAAATCAACTCCTGAAATTATTAGAGAGATGAAGGCCATTCTTGCTGAGAATGATATGCATAAGGAAGAAAAGCAAAAAACAAGAGAAGCCATGGCAGCTGCAATGAATCCCACATTGTCCACTTCGGGTCCCATTGGTCACAGTCGAGGTCGTCAGTCACTTTCATCTTTTGGTGACAATGAGGGTGAGGCTAGTGGCACTCCTGTTAGATCAGACCCTAATTTTTTTGTACCACGCAATGTTCCAGGTGCACAACCTTCACTTGAAGGTACAAGATGGACTAGAGAGAAGCATGAACAAGCACGGATAGCAGCTTCAAACTTTTGGTTTTACAATAATCTATCTTTCAATGCAGCAAACAATGTGTATTGGAAAAGTTTTGTTAATGCATATACAGTGGCGGGTAAGGGGTTTAAGGCCCCAACAGGTCATGACTTCAGTGGGCCATTGCTAGAGAAAGCTGTGCAAAATACACAAGGTGTGGTTGATGATCAGAAAAGGTATTGGAAGAGAAAAGGATGCAGCATTTTATCTAATGGATGGACAGATGGACGGAATAGGACTCTTCTCAACTTCTTGGTGGCTTCAAATGGTGCAATGGTATTCATAAAGTCCGTTGATGCCTCAAATGAAATAAAAAATGCAGAGACTTTGTGTAATCTGTTGGATGGTGTGGTTTGGGAAGTTGGAGTTGAGAATGTTGTCCAAATTATCACGGACAACGCAGCTACATATGTATCTATAGGTAGAATGCTTATGGAGAGGCATCCTTCGATTACATGGAGTCCTTGTGCTGCACATTGCTTGGACTTGGTGCTAGAGGACATTGGGAAGATTGGATGGGTGAAGAAGGTGGTTGAAGATGCAAAAAGTGTCACCAAATTCATCTACAACCATACTTGGGTGCTTGCTTTGATGAGAAAACACACAAATGGCAAGGACCTTGTGCGACCTGGAGTGACACGATTTGCTAGCCACTTCATCACTTTGCAGAGCATTCTTAGTGCCATTCCTCATCTTAAGCAGATGTTTGTGTCAGATGCTTGGTTGGGGTCTGCATACTCCAAAAGACCTGAAGCAAAGAAGATTGTGAGCATTGTTTTTGATGAAGGGTTCAATAAAAGTGGAGAGGAGTTGACTGCGGTAAGTAACAAACACAAAAGTAAAGTTTATAACTTTATACAATCTTGTCTATTTGCTGATTTTATTTTTTAGGGGTTGATTTTGTACTAATTTAAAATTTGTTTTAATTTTTTTAGGTGACAGAACCTTTGGTAAGGGTTCTTCGTATGGTGGATGGAGAGGGCATGCCAATGGGTTTCATTTATGAGGCCATGTATAGGGCCAAAGAGGCCATTTCACATTACTATCGTGGAAATACAAGAAAATGTGAAATCCTTTGGCGCATCATTGATCGTAGGTGGACAAACCAACTCCACCAACCGATACATGCCTTCGCCTACTTTTTGAACCCGAAATTCTACTTCTCTGATTCATTTAGGGCTGATGAGGAGGTCATGGCAGGTGTTATTACATGCATTGATAAGATGACACCTGATCCTGAGTTGAGAGACAAGGTTCTTGATGAGTTGGAGGTGAGATTTGACATTTGCAATTGCTCTATCTTTATTTATGAATTTGGAAATGTTCATTATTGAATTTGAGTTTGACACTTTGACTATCTAGTATCTATTTCTGAATTTGGAAATGTTCATTGTTCAAGATCTACAAAAGTGCAGAGGGGAGACTCTTCTCATCACAACTAGCAATTGATAGGAGAGGAAAACAACAACCAGGTAAAAAATTTAGTAACTTAGTTCAATAGTGCAAGAAAAAACCTACAAACTTGATTGTTACATTTTTTTCTCAATTCTAATATTTCTAAATGTTTTTTGTAGATTTATGGTGGGAGAATTATGGTGCCGGCACGCCTAATCTTCAAAAGATAGCTATCCGTGTTTTGTCTCAACCATGCAGTGCTTCTGGGTGTGAACGAAATTGGAGTGTCTTTGAGAGCATTCACACAAAGAAGAGAAATAGATTGTCACAAAAGCAGCTCAATGATCTAGTATTTGTTCGGTACAACCTTCGCCTTCGAGTTAGACAGGTGGAGGGTGTTTCACATGAGGCCATTGACTTGGATGAAATTGACATATGGTGATTGGACCATGAATGAACAAAATGATGGTGATGATGTCCTCCTTACCGAAGAAGAAATTGCAGAAATAGAGAGAGGAGTAGCACAAGATGCAGAAGGAGCAAGATTGGATGAAATGGAGGATGAAGATGAGGACGAAGATGAGGATGATGATGAGGACTTTGACTTTGAAGAAAAATCATCTCACCATTTAGATACCACAACACCCACTGCTACTACTTCTAGCTCAAGGCCTGAAAAATTGAGCTATATTAGGAAAAATACAAAGAGGAAGATGTAGTCTTCTCTTTGGTTTGTTCATTCACATTGTTGTTTTTCACATTTGGAGTTGGACTTGGACATATCATTATATGTAATTTTGTGAACATTTATATACTTATGCTGCCATTATACATTTTAGAGTTGAAAGTTGAAACTTGAATATGCTGCTATGAATGATGAAATTTGAAATATTGCGTGTTTGTAGATCATATGACATGTGTAATGTTTCAATTATGGCACTTATGTTCTCTAAATGCATTAATTTCTTTATGGGTTTTTTGTTAAACTATGGTTTTTTTTTTTGCCGAGTCTTTCGCGAGTCTTTCACGAGTCCGAGTCCGAATCCAAAATTTTGGTTTGCCGAGTCCGAGGCGAGTCTGAGATTTTCAACTATGGGCTGGACCACCCCGTTTATTTTGCCAGCAGGTTGCTCTCGAAGGCAGAAAAGAACTACAGTACCACAGAATGTGAAGCACTCAGTATGGTCTATGCCGTACAGAAATTTCATCATTACCTCCTGGCCACACCATTCACATTTTACGTAGACCACCAAGCACTCATGTATTTAGTAAACAAGCCCATTATCCAGGGGAGGATAAGTCGTTGGCTATTGCTACTACAGGAGTTCACATTTTTAATTGTGGTAAGACCAGGGCGAAGCCATGTCATAGCCGACCAGCTGTCCCGGATTAAGTCGGGGGAACCTCCAGAGGGAGTAAATGATGATTTTCTGGATGCACACTTGTTCCAAATAGCTGTACTCCCTTCGTGGTACAGGAAGATTGGAGAGTACCTATCGACGTCCCGATTTCCGGAGGGTATGCCTCCAGGGGAACGAAGAAAGCTCGTATTAAGGAGCAGGACTTTTTCGCTCATCAACGGGTTACTCTACAAAATGGGGCCGGACCAAATATTAAGGCGTTGTGTCATGGAGGAAGAAGTCTCGAGTGTACTAAGGGAGGCACACGAAGGGCCCCCACGTGGACATATGGGCCTAGACACTACAGCCCGCAAGGTGCTTCTCGCAGGACTGTGGTGGCCAACGGTACATCACGACGCCAGGGAGTGGGTCGTGGGGTGCGACACTTGCCAACGAGAGGGCAAACCTCTGAAGCGGGACTTCATGCCCCTCAACCCGTCGCATGCACAGGAACTCTTTGAACAATGGGGACTCGACTTTGTGGGTCCTCTTAAGGCCAGCCGCACACGACGGTGCCGGTACATTATAGTTGCGACAAAATACTTGACCAAGTGGGTGGAGGCACGGGCTCTCCCGGATAATTCGGCAGTAAGCACAGCGAAATTTATTTATGAACAAATCATTACGCGATATGGTATACCTATTCAGTTGACCAGTGACCGGGGAGGCCACTTCGCGAACCATGTCATATGGCGGTTGACATCAGACTTTTTTCACTCATTATCGAGCCCGTACTACCCACGTGCCAATGGCCAGGCGGAGGCCACAAATAAAATATTGGTATCGGTAATTTACAAGTCCTGCGGGGTAGAAAAGGAAGATTGGGAGGAGAGGTTACCCTCAGTACTATGGGCCTACAGAACGACTTACAAAGTGACCATGGGTCAGACCCCGTTCCAACTCATGTACGGACAGGAGGCGGTGGTGCCAACGGAATTCATGGTGCCAAGCCTTCGCATTGCAGTAGAGAACAGACTCGGGGATATGGAGAGTCTGAGGGAGAGATTGTATGCCTTAGGAAAGTTGGACGAGAAAAGAATGCTGGCACAATGGGCCACAGAGGCAGCCCAGCAAAGACGGAAGGTGTGGCATGACAAGCACCTGCGGCGAATGAAGTTTATTCCCGGACAGCTGGTGTTAAAATTCAACGGGAAGAACGAAATTAAACCTGGGAAATTCAAATTCCGATGGTTAGGGCCCTTCCGGATACGTGAGGTCAATACGAACGAGGCGATAAAGTTGTGGACGCTGGACGGGAAGGAGATACTAGACGCAATCAACGGGTCGAAATTAAAGATCTATCACGAACGGAGGGAACCAAGACTCTCCAGTCAGTCAGTCCGCTAAAAATTGGAAAAAAAAATAATAATAAAAAATATTGAAAAAAAATAAAATAAAATTTGAAGAATTTAATAAAAACAAAAAAAACAAAAAAAAAAAGAGGAAAGTGGCTGCCGTATGGTGGGACCACCAAAGGTGACACCACCGTGCGGTGGAACCACCGACGGTGGGACCACTGAAGGTGGAACCACCGACGGTGACACCACCGTGCGGTGGTCACACCGTGCGGTGGGGCCACCGGCGGTGGGAGCCACCGAAGGTGGTCGCCGCAATATGAACCCACCGCACACCGCACCGAACAAACCCCTTCGCGCAAACAATAAAACACCTCCCCGCCTTGGCAATAAAACCCCTCGCGGAAGAAGAAGACGCCGCACACCGCACAGCCCGACCACCACGCCACCACGCGACGCGAAGGATAAAGGAAGAGGAAGACGCCACACACACCCACAGCTGACCACGCAACACGCACAGCAAGGTTTACGCACAGCAATGCACAACAGTCGAAAAGGAAAAAAAAAAAAAAACAAAGAGACCAAGCCCGCACAATCCCACACAGCCATGCCAAAAGTAAACTACACAGCCACGTAAGGGAAAAAGGACCGCCGCAGGTAGACCAAGCAGCCGCACGAAAAAGGAGGTCGTTACGGAGGTGCCTAAGAGGGTACGATTTTTTTTTTTTCCCGAGGAAATCAGTTATACAGAGATTGATGGATTCAGCAGGGAAAAGAAGTTGGAAGAAACAGCTGTACGCTTCTTCCAGTAGCAGCCAGAGGGATAGGGATAGCAATATCAGGATTTTAGCTTCAGGAGTACGTGTTGCAGGCGGCACCATGGATGCCAGTGCCCGACAAAAGCAAAAACAGAAGGCACCACAGGCTGCTATAAGTGCGAAAAACACAATGACGCCACAGAATGTTACTTTTGAAGGCCTGAATGGATTGGAATGCCGGAAATGGTGGCAGGACACCCCCGACAATGACTTGGTAAAGCAAAACCTCCGTAAGGCACAAGTAGAGTGGGTTGTTCGGATGCCCGTGTTCCCTATCCAGAAATACGAGGGTGCCCTACGCTTCATGGTGGACACCTTCGACAGGCATACATGCACCAGCACGTTTGAATACCTCCGGAGGGATGTTACTATATCCTTCATAGCAAGGGATTTCACGAGGGTATTCGGCATTCCGGGCAGCCAGGGCAAGAAAATAGACTTGAAGGCCAAAAAGATGACACGGGAGGAGGAGCGGTGGATTAAATTAGTCTCCCGGAACTTGACGATAGCAGAGTTGGACAGCGTGGCTAGAGCCACGAAGGGTCACGGAATCCGTAAGACTTTTGTTGTGGAGGGCCACTGGAGATGCATTATGGATGTCATCAAGAGCAGATTGACAGGGTCGGGTAGGGCGTCGGACATTGCCCTCCCTCAGATTATGCTGATGAATGGGCTGATGAATGGCATCGTATATGACTGGGCCACGTTACTGGCAGAGCGTATGTATGAGTTTTTGACGCTCCAGCATCGCACATTCTATATGCCTCATTATGCTATAGGGTTATTCCTGGAGGCCACGCAGGAAGCAGTGCCGGAGGACAAGTTGGAGGTACAGCCGTAGGGACCGTTGACAGCAGGAGAGCCTCCAATACATTATTGGAGGCACTTGGACATTGGGCACTCTTCGGCGAAGCGGAAACGGGCGGTAGATAGGGCCTCGGCCTCAGGGGAGCCTGACAGCGGGAGGGATTCCAGCAGCGCGGAGGATTCAGAGGCGGAAGATGAGGAGGACGATAGCAGCCAAGCAACGGAGGAGCCTGTACGAGTCCTGTTGGCCCCACCCCTGTTACCGATGGGCACGCCTGTGCCATCATCTGGAGTAGGCAGCACCTGTATTCCGGCCTTCGGGCAGAGCCATATGCCTGTTACACTTGGTCCCCTCCAGCACGGGCAACAGGGAGCATCACTGGGCCCAACCACGGTGGCACTTACCGAGGACATGGCAGAGTCAGGGACGGAGGAGTCACCGCATCGGGCAGTGGTTGCTGAGGAGCAGGGGCTGACGGAGGTGGTGGATACCGAGCCTCACGTACGGTTGGACGTCGTGGGTAGTGACGCAGTGGTGACTGTTTCTGCTTCCTTGTTGGAGAAGCCGACGACAGCGAACCACCCCCCGGTCATGGAGATGCGTGCTGACCTCGAGGCTATGCAAAGCTAGCTCACACAGCGGTTTCAGATGACACTGGCACAGCCGGAGGGAGCTATTGTATTCTCACCGTGTCGAGAGACTAGAGCAGAGGTAGTCGACTTGGATGACTCATCAGGGGAGGCACATGGACTCACAGTTGGGAACGAGGCGGGGGAGGTCGCCTCTGCTGGGCAGGCACCAAGAGATGGTGCACCTTTGGTGGCAGAGGCGGTACCTTCACAGCAAGATACAATAGTGACCGTTCCACCAGGGACTTCACAGCGTTCGGCACTGACGGGGGAGGATGTTGAGACCTATCTAGCTGACATGGCTGATATGGTGACGAGGGGTAAGCGGGTGGTGGCCGCTGCCCAGATGCAAGCATGGCAGCAGGTGGTGGTGGAGCTAGAGAAGGTCTTACAGTTTATGCGGGTGGGCTGCCCGACAGCCTTTGCTACCTGCTTTGAGTCTCAGGGGTGGCCGACTGTGGAGACAGAGGAGATGCTCCAGGCTTGGAGGCTGCGTCAGCTCGTTGTGGAGAGTCGGGTGATGGCAGTTGTCCGCGAGATCGAGCAGGTCTACCGGGATGCCTATTATACATTGAGGCATACACAGCAGGAGTCTGCAGTCAGGGAGGCTGCCCGAGTAGCGTTGGAGAAGGAGGTGGCCTATGAAGACTGTCCTAGGAAGATGATAGAATCCTTGTCTACAAAATGTTAGGAAATTTCTTGTTCTCACACAAGGTCCGCCTTCGTAAACTTTGAGAATTCCTTGACCAAGGAGAAAGTCCGCTCTAGACAAAAGTAAAATTCCTTGAAGGCAAGCAAAGTCTGCCCAAGGAGGATGGAGAAAAGAAATTTGCCTAAGAGTTGAAAGAAAGGTATTGAGGAATTAAAGCAAAAAGTTAGAATAAAAAAAATGTTCGCTTAAGTGTTGAAGAGGAAAGAGTTTGAAAATTTTGGTTAAGTGTTCAATGTGAAAAAAACAAGATGTAAATTTGCAACAAGAGAAGTTTCTAGAGGAAAGCAAAAAGAGGAAATGGGAAGGTTTGATTTGATGTTCATTAAAACGAAGAAAACAAAGCAAAACAAGAGTTCAACTTCTCTATAAACATGAGCATTGGCATTCATTCAATTCACAGATTGCTTCTCAAAGTTGAAAGTTGAAGCTCAAAGAAAGAATCTTATTCAAACTTCAAGATAAATTTCAAATTAAATTGAAGGTGCAAAACAATTTCTAAGAGAATTTCAAAGCCAATTTCCACACTTGGAGACAAATTTGAAAGTGATTCCTAAAGCAATTTGAGGAATTTAATCAAAATTCAGAGGTTTACTCAAGATTAAGGGCAGATTTACATTTGGAATTCCAAATTTCTGTTAGATTTTCAATCGGGACTTCTAATTTTCCATAAGTGCATGAGAACTTTCACTTCAAATTCTTCAAATTTTATTCAAAATCATCCTACTTTTAATGCTTTTTAGGGGCAAATGCTTCAATTTCCAAAATTTTACTAAGTTTGATTCTTGGAATTTCATAAGTTAAATAAGAATTATCCTTTGAAAATTCCTTCAAACTTTGCACTCTAGGCTGGAAATTAACATCAAACTCCCTTATTGTTTTTAACTAAAAAAAATTTCATGATTTTCAAGTGGTAGACATCAGCTCAAGGAGGGATTTCAGAAAGACTCAAATGAAATTCAACAGCAAAGGACCATAGTTCGAACCCAAGATCATGACAAAGTGGAAGAAGGTTGGAGATATTGACCTTGGCCATGTGGACCTCAAAGACTTCAAGAAACAAAGAAGGAAATATTCCTTAATCCATAAATATTCCTTGGAAAGGATGAAGATCGATGGTGCCAAAATAGAAGAAACAATCAAAGCAATCCAAGACAAGGTTTTCGTCACCGTATCCGATGTGCTTGAGCAGGAAATAGATCGAGACAAGGACATGGATGTAGAGAACCTGAAAGCCAAAGTTTGGAGCGACTTCTTTACTTCTGCAAATTCAATCCAAAAGCAATATTTCAGCAAGGCATCCTCATTCCTGTCCATTGAGGATGGTTTTCGAAACCTGGAAATGGATTGGATAACCACTTTTGCCACATGTGAAGATGAGATGGACCTGATCAAATACAAGATTGACATTTTGCCAAGTGTCCCAATGGAAGAACTCAATCCCATAGTGACCGAGTTCATTGAATTTGCTGTCAAAGAAAAGGATAAGGAACACCCACTTCTAGAAGAAAGTTGGATTTAATAGTTGTTTATTTCTCATTGGCCCATTTTGGATAACAGTTGTATCTTGCCCCAATTAGGGTTTAATGTTTTAATCTTGGCCGTTGATCTTGGATAAATATGGGTCGTTGCTTTGTAATGAGGTGCCTATATAAACCCTCCTCTTCTCATTTGGGGGGGGAGAGATTTTGGATAAATTGGTCTAGTGATACTTCTTAAGTAATAGACATAATTCATTGTTCAAAATGTTGGTGAATCAATGTCCACTTTTGCAAGTTAGCATGGTTTCTTGGCTCTCACTAGAATAGATTTCATTTCCAAGTTGTTAGATTGAATGAAGGATTTGATAAAATTGCTTAATGTTAAGTTGATGTGTTCATACTTTTTATAATTGGATGATTTTCAATTATTTTGCAAAGTTAGCCTGAACAAGTAAATGAGAACTTAATTCTATTGCTATATTCATTGTTCAATATGTTGGTGAATACAATGATATGATAATCTTTTGAATTCCCGAGAAGATAGCACCGTTCTTGTGTAGTTGTTGAATTTGGCGAAACAAGAACTGCTTTAAACTCCACTTTTGCAATTTTTGTCTCCAGAGTTTATGGGACAAGCTTAGGATTAGAATTATCCTTCTAAACCCTCACCCTTTTCCTTTTTTTCCAAGTCTTAGTAGAAGTGACATTGAAAAGAACTTATTGCAAAATTATTTCAAAAAAGAGAAAGTTACAACTGTCAGGAATCAGTAGAATCCATGGATTGATTCACTCCTCGAACAATTATGTAAGCCCCCCTTGAGATTACCAGCAAATCACAATGACCCCACTAAGACTATCCGTATGCATTTGGGAACCTTGGAGTCATCTTTGTGATCACACAATTCAGTTGTTTAGCACATAGAAGATTTTGATCAAGAGAGAATAGGATATCTCTGGGTATTTTATTCTGAGTTGAGCGTGCATAAAAACCACACCAACAAGTCCCTATGTCCCAAAATCCACCATCACTTATCCTCCATCTACTACATCCATTTTAGGCCCTTATATCCTGAAATCCCATCCTCCATCTTATCCCACTCATTCCCTTATTCACCCATCCCCTATACCTATCACCCATCATAATCATCCCACTCTTAAAAACCTCAATCAAGATCAACAAAAGCACACATCCATGCATCCCAACCAACATCCCATGTCCATCACTCCATTTATATTCCCTCCACATCATTCATATTCTCACACTCATATCATTGTTATTAGAACCAATTTTGATGCCGAATCAAGAATGCGTACTAAAAAATTTGATCCAAAAGTGCAATCAATCCCAAAGGCCACAAAGGCCCACCAGAGAAAAAACAAAAGCCATGTGGATCCCAAAGCAAAAACAAGCAATGCATCCAAAGAAAAAACCATCATAGCATCAAATGTTGCTAGTCCAAATGCTAAGCAAATCCATCTTCCATCCTATAAATCCGTTTTGGATCCCCATATCCCAAAATTCCCTATCTTAAACCCTTCATCGTCCCCACATCCTCCATTTCTCCTTCATTAATTCAACACTCATCACGAGATGTGCCAATGTCAGTCCTAATGACATCCCACCATCACACTCCCCTTTCATCCTTCTATCCAAATACTTTCCAACACCTTATCCCTTACCCTGCATATATCTAACCGTAGCCCAATATTTTCCATGTTTTTCCCAATCTTATCCCAATAAAATAAAATAAAATTATAATATGGCTTGCCAACAAATTCCCAAGAAATAATTTCCCTTCTATGATATTATATACCATTAACAGTGTTTACTTGTTAAGCTTACATTTAGAAACAGAAAAATACAACCCAGCCTACTTTGAAAGGATGGGATGCAAAAAAATACTCTGATGTTCACCTGGTAATTGGCATTTAAGTTATGTAAGACATCTAGAATGGAATTGCTAATTCAAATCCAGATTCCATATGACAAATCATTTAATATGATGCCTTACCAAAAATTTTCCTCTTTTTACAGCATCAAATAATCCTTCAAGTTTATCTTTTCCATCATCCTTTTCAAAAATCTGTCAACATCAGAGAAATGACAAATATTATGTTTGATCCATGAAACAAGAAATGTAGAGTTTCTGCAATGAAAATTATAGATTCAAGTGCCTTAGCCTGCAGATTTACTTAATTATATATTGTTTCAAACCAATTCCAGCTTTGATTAGGATCAGCCTGTCAAATTAGCATGCTTTAGAAATAAATTGACAAGAAGTAAACAAAATTAACCAATTACTTGCACCATGAAAAACATAAATTTTTATGTTATTAAGGCAACTTATAAGAGAAATGAATACTTGTTGGAAATTTTCATATAAATCTCTAATATTACAAGCATCCCTCATGGATCCATATTCCCTTCATAAAAATCAGTTAGGTCACCAGATAACAAGTGGGAAAATTATGCACATAGGTAAGCATACTGACTACCAATAGAGAGCAACAGTCTTTCATTTAAAGTAACGAGAGAATAAGGTACAGATTGGGAGATGATGGCATACAGCCTGGTAATCTGCATTAAAGACTGCCAGTGACTACTTTCAGGATTTTCCACTGAGAGCAATGCCCCTTTAATAAGTTCAAAAATACATCCAATGTTTTAATTAGTTGCTAGCTACAATCACCAAACTCTTTCAATTTATGGTTTAATTATTATAGCCTCTTACAGCTGATGTCAGATTATGATATTTATAGTAACAGCAAATCTAATGCCCAACATTGGTATAACTGCTTTTGCAAATGTATAGCTAGCTGTCACTCCTAAATCTGCTTCTTGTCTCTAATAGTCCTTAACTGCCTCCTTGCCATGCTTTTAGGCATTTTCTCAAAAATGGCCTCACCAACACTGATAACACCACTAACCATCTACACTATCACCTACTGTTCAACTTATAATCAAACAAAAAAACACTTAATCTTTCAACTTTAATTTCCTATGTAACTTCTTTGCAAGAAAAAATAGGTTACTATAAGTTTCTATGTTAATTATCAAAAGAGAATCTTCACAAATTTTAATATTTAAATTTCCAAAGCACTCCAAATCCCTCAAAAAACAATGTTCAGTAACACCTTAACAATCCTTGTTGGATACATATACTTTCCTCATATCCCAAGTTCAAAGATGAAGAGGCGGATATTGAGAGCTTTCCATGATGCACCTATGGCCAGATACCCAAGGTACTTTGGGACATATCAGTAGCTACGAGATAGGTTCACATGGAAGGTGCTCAAATCAGAGGCCCTTAGATATGTGCGTGAGTGTCCTACCTATCAGCAAAATAAACATGAGCACACTTTTCCAGCAGGTTTATTGCAGCCCCTACCCATTTCGAGTAGGAAGTGGGAGTGTATCTCAATCAGAGTTCCCCAACTCGCCGCAAGTCAGGCAAGTTTGCCAAGTTGGCGAGTCGAGCCAAGCTCGGCAAGTTTTGACAACTCATGACTCCGACTCTGCAATTTTTGCCCATAACTCGCCTAACTCAGGCGAGTCAGGCGAGTTATGGTAAAACTTGCCGAGTCCTAGCTCCAAGACTCATGTCGCGGCATGTCAGACATGGCACATCGGCATAGGCACAACTGATGTTGATCATTGTGGCACCTCAAAAGTGGAGACTATGGCTACTCAGTCATCCAGGACCTACCTTAGACGCCTTTGTAGGAGGCAGACATACTACTCTGAGGCTAAGGCTGAGGATGAGCTAGAGCTTCTATTTGATGATGTTATAGTGTCTTTAAGCTTTATTCAATAATGGGTGCATGAAACAAGTTTTAAATCGTTAAAAATCTCTAAATTTCAAGGGTTTTTTTCAGAGTTACCCGGGGACGCGTCCCCGACCTGAAAACCCCCGTCCCCATCTCGGGGACGTTTCGGGGACTTGGGGACGGCCAGGGGACGTTTCCCCCCGTCCCCAAATTGCCCTATATTTTTAGGGGACGTCCCCGAAACGGGGGGACGCCTGCCCTAGCCTTGGGGGACGTCCGTACATCCCGGGGACGGCTGGGGACGGCTGGGACGTCCCCAATCCGTCCGGGGGACGGCTAGACGTCCCCCTTATCTAAGGCCATTAAAAAATATTAAAAAACTAAAAAAAGTTGTATTTTCAAATTATTTTTAAAATTTTCTAATATAGGCCCCTTATTAATTCAAATTGTTAGTAAAAATAAAAAAATTAAAAGATAACATTAATTTAATTCATAATTTTGACAATGAAACTATATGGCAGCAGTGTAGCCTTTGGGCATTTTGACACAGAGATTAGAAAATCGCCCAAAAATCGCCAAACTCGGCGAGTTAATAGAAAAATAACACCCAACACCTTTATGAAAGAATAAGTTTTTTTGGCCTCGTGGGGCGCTGACCCTCGACCCCGCCCTGTATCGCGACAGGGAGCGCGCAAGGGGCGCTGCCCCTTGACCCTGCAAGGGGCGATGCCCCTTGACCCCACCTTGGGGGCGCTGCCCCCAAACCCCCGTTGAAAAATATGGGGGGAAACCGCGTCGATAGAAGTAGGGAAAATTTAACCTCTTTGTTTTGACATTTTGTATGTTACTTCTTTAATATCTATTATGATATGCATATTGACAATGTGAATGAATTGAAATTCTGATTTATGAATGCATAATTGCATATTGTCTATTGAGTATTAACAATGTTGTATGTTCAGAATTTACATTCTAAAATGTCTTCAACTTTTCATAGTATCATACACATGCCATTTCCATGTTTTATTGTTTTCATATGAATATAATGTATTTATGCATGCTTTATCCATGTTTTTATATGAACATTTAGAATTTTGAAATTTTCCTATATATTTTAATAGCCGTCCCCTTTGCCGTCCCCCGCCGTCCCCAAATTTGGCAAAAAAATTTGCCGTCCTAGAAACGCGTCCCGCCGTCCCCTGCCGTCCCCGTCCCGGAAACTCGGGGTAACATTGGTTTTTTTATTTTGCCGAGTCATTGTCGAGTCATTGCCAAGTCATAGCCGAGTCACGAGTCGAGTCGGCCTTGCCAAGTCCGAGGCGAGTCCAAGTCTGGGAACTTTGATCTCAATGGATTTTATCACGGGTTTGCCCAAGGCCCAAGGCAGAGATTGCATTTATGTTGCGATGGACAAGCTTACGAAGTTTGCACACTTTTTTTCGATCACCACTACATATACAATGGTATATGTGGCAGATTTGTTCATCCGGGAGGTATTCAAACTTCATGGGTTGTCGAAGAGCATAGTCAGTGACAAGCGCGGCAAGTTCATGGGTCACTTTTCGCAGGAGTTGTTTAGACTCAGCGGCACCAAGCTCACCCCAAGCACCAGTTACCACCCTCAAACTAACGGGCAAACAAAGATTGTTAATAAGTGGGTGGAGGAATACCTTTGGACTTACATAGCGAGGTTAGATGGCTCCATTTGTCCGAATATTGCTACAAAACAACATACCACATGTCCATCTAGATGTCACCATCCATGGCACTATATGGGTATGACGTGCCCAACTTTTTGGATTTTCTATTTGGTGATAGCAGAGTGCCTAGCGCCATGGACCTACTACAGGACAGCCAAGATATCATGAGGTCCTTGAATGAGAACATCCAAAAAGGAACAAAAACAATATGCAAATCAGCGCAGGGTTGAGCGTTCATTCGAGGTTGGTGATATGGTATACCTTATGCTATAGCCTTATCGTCAATCCACTCTTAGGAAGAGTGGAACAAAGAAACTCAAGCCACGCTATTATGGACCTTTAAAGATTATCAAGCACATTGGTGAGGTGGCTTATGAGTTAGAGTTGCCAACAGACAGCTGGATACACAATGTCTTCCATGTGTCTCACCTCAAGAAGGCAATTGGGCACGATGTGATTCCTTCTATAATGCTACCACCCCTTGATGAGGAGGGGAAATTGATTCTTGTCCCTAAGGCTATTATTGAAACCCGAGAGAGGAGATTAAGGAGGACGGTTATCAAGGAGTATTTGGTGAAGTGGAAGGATCTGCCAGTGGAGGATGCGATATGAGAGAGTGAGCAGATTTTGCAGCATCCGGAGTTGAGGTTGCTTGAGGACAAGCAATCTCAGGGAGAGCGCACTGTAATGTCCCCTTCTAAAGAGGAGATGGTTTCTAGCAAGGTTAGCCTATGATCAGGGTTCCCATAGACTAATACATTGGATAGGGCGCCCATTCAAGGGGTCAGCTAACCTTTGGGGAGGTTTGTCAAGAGTTTCAAGAGCTTAGAGCCAACTTCCTATTTTTAGGAGGGGCTCCTATTTTCTAGAAGACTAGCACTTAGCCTGATGACCACCTGATGCTTGTGGAGCCTTGCAGGGGGCTTTGTGAGCCTTTTTTGATGCTTTGCGATAGACTTCTATTTTTTAGAAGGTTTCCTATTTTTCAGGGGGAGACTGAGAGTTGGCCTGCGAACCATAGACATCACCTGAGGGCTAGGTGCATCATCAATTCTCAATTGGAGAATGGCCCGATGATGGTTTTAGAATAAGGAAGAAATAATAAAGTATTTACTTTAATGTTTTAAATTGAATAAAATAAAGGGACTTATTATAAAGTGCTTTATTAATAAATTAGGAGCCCCCCCATAGCACGCATCCCTAGTGAAGACAAGTTGTTTTTAAAAGGGGGAAAAGGAAATAACATGCAATAAAGGCCCATGAATAATTTCGCCTAAGGAAGGAGAAGATGAAATAATAAACCAAGAATATTCTCATAAAGTAAGTTTGCAATCCTAAAATGTTTGATTAGGGTTTGGGGTGAATCAAGTAACATTGGGCGCCTCCATTTTGGCATTCTTGGCATCATTTTTACATGTTAGAGTTGGAAATTCAGAGCTCTGGAAAGCAAGGTCAGAATTGCAAATTGTAGGGACGAAAATCCCTTCAATTCAGCAGGCCTACAGGAGTGGAAGATCTCCCAAGGGTCTGAAAATTAGCATCTTCCTTCACGAACATTGTAGCAAAAGGATATTTTCAAGTTGCAGCAGTACAAAAATCAGAAAATTTGTTGAAGTTTCCTCTTCCAGAACAGATCTGAATCATTTGGCATCATTTATCAGCACTTTGTGAACATCCATAGCTGGTTGTACATTCTTGGGACCAATTTGCAAAATTTTACACAGAACGTAGCGTTTTCAAGAATCACTTTAACAGATCTGAAAGTGTAGATCAGACCAAAGGAATCTCAGATTAGCATCCACTGGAAGCAAATCAGATCTCTGGAACATCAGATCAGTTCCATTTCGTCATGTATCAATCATAATCAGACCTGCACATGCCTAAATCAGGTATGTAATCGTCCATTGAACCTCGATAAAATCAAAAAATCCTCCATTCATTATTTGTACTTGCTGTATTTCTTATTTCCAGCAATTATTTCTTATACTTTTCATTCAATTGCAAATCCCACCAAAAAACTTTTAGAAGAAAAAAACCAGAAAATACAAAAAAACACAAAAACAGAAAGAAACCAGCAAACCAAAAGAAAAAACTCATAAGTTGCAGAAATCTGGATAGGGTGGGATTCTTACAAGAACTTTGCGAGGTCTTCAATGGAAAACAAATTTCTATATTTTGAAGATTTGCAATTGATAAAGTGGAGGTTATTTGAATAGGCTGATTTATTCCTTGGTTTGGGTGATTAAATGAATGTTATTTGTGTGTGACTTCTCCATTTGCTGCATCGACTTCATGTGAGGCTCCATACACATGAACTAAAGTATGCTTTCGAGGGCCGAACTGGAGGGATAATGTATTGGATGTGATTATTGTTGTTGTGAGTGTTTAAAAAAAGAGCCGTGGACTATATTAGTGAGGTTGTGTTTTCTGGACATCAATCTTTTCGCTGTTGCTGAAGCCATTTATAATAATGTGGGGTTGATTCCTTACTATGCCAGTATGCCCAACACGTGAACATTTGTGAGAGGCGTGAGACATCTGCTGGCCATGTGAGGAAGACTAGGGCCACGTGGGAACCATTGCTGGTGTAAACAGAACTATTTGAAACTGCTTTCAGTCATTGCAGTGGCGTGAGGATAAAGGAACCGACAGGCATATCTTGGACTTGTAACTTATCCCTGGCTGTGTCATTTTTATGCTTCCTGGAAAGTATTACAGACCAAAACCTGAGTGTTTATTCTACCTTCAGTGGCTAAGGTTCTTTGGAAAGATATGTTGGAGATTTCAGCTACCTGGAACATTGTTGACATCCCTGCAAGTTTATTTGTATTTCCAGCTGTTGTAATAAGTTGTGAGGTTAGCAATAAAATCTTTATTCTCTATTTCTGAGTTTAAAGTATTGTGTGATCAATATTGTGATTAAAATTAATAGCAGAAAATAGCTTAAGTTCAGTTGCACTTCCTTGGCATATTGAATACATCAATTTGAATACTCTTTAAACCTGGCATTACTTAAACCTGCAATACATTGGAAAAAAACTTGCAAAGAAAGAACAGACCTTGCACGCAAACAATAAAATATAATACCATAGCAAACAAAGAAGGTGAAAAATTTGGGTCAAATAGTGAGGGGATTTTACAAGGACCACTATGAATTTCTAGCAATGTCTTTTGGCCTCACAAATCCACCATCTTACATTTCAAATTTGATGAACCCTATCTTTAGGCCATTTCTGCAAAAGATTGTTTTGGTCTTACTTAATGACATCTTAATATATAGTAAAACTTGGGAGGAACATTTTCAACATGTTGATCAACCTTTGGACACTTGAACATCATTAACTTTTGGCTAGGCCATTCAAGTGCCCTTTTAGAGTCAAAGAGGTGGAGTACCAAGGTCATATGGTCATATTGTTTAACATGAGGACATCAAGGTGTACCCTCACAAGATTAAGGCTACAGTAGAATGGAAAAAGCCTAGGACCCTTTAGAACCTATGGTTTCTTTTGGCTTATTGGTTACTATCACTGATTTGCTAAGTTACCGGTTCTTGTACTTTTGGCTTGGGTCCAAGTCCTGCTTCGTGCCCGATTCTGGTCCGGCCTGGGTTTGACCTGGGTTCCACCCGGGTCCTTCCCAGGTGGTCGGGTTCCCTGTGCTGGCCATAGGGAACCTGGCCACCTGGGAAGGACCCGGGTGGAACCCAGGTCGAACCTGGGAGGACCCAGGTGAACCCAGGCCCGTGGGTTCCCAAAAACGGGGCCCACGGGTCAAAAAACAATAAAAAAGGACTTTAAAAAATAGTTTTTTAATAATTAAACCCTAATTCGCCCCTTTATGATGCATTTCATGCATCAAAACATTCATTCAACTCATTCTATTTGCATTTTTGAAGATTTTTTCTCTAAAGCCAGGTTCCTTAGTTTTTGCATTTTTCTTCGAAGGTAGAGACTATGAAGATGTGAGACATGCATAAAAGGCATAGGAATCACTGGAGAAGGAAGGTTTAGCCATCAAAGGTGAGTGAATCTGAATTTTTTACAAGTTTTCAAGAATTTTTTTAAGTTTTTTTCAAAAATTTTAATTTTTTTTTTTAAGTTTTTCAAAAAAAATTTAAATAAGTTTTGTATATTTTTTTACACTTTGTATGCATAGTATGGGGTTATAATGCCGAAATTTAATCAATTTTTTTCAATAATGTTGTGTTTTCTCTTTTTATTTTAGGTGCATTATTCATATAATCATACATAATGGCTGAAATTGGAAGTGCAAGTGCAAGCTCTAGTTCAATTGCCCATACCTGAATTGAAAATAACCCCTTTAAAATTGATCAAGATTCACCACTTTGGCATTATACAACAATGATCAAGCAAGTGTCTAGTGGTGGGGGTTTTGTTTGGAAGTGTAACCATTGTGGCATTGAGTATACCAGCTCATACTATCGAGTGAAAGGCCACCTTTGTTTCATCCCCAGGCGTGGAATAAAATTTTGTAAGGGATCAGATGGCAAGGGGTTGTCAAAAGCTCTAGTTTTGGAATATATTAGAGAACAAGAGGAAGCTGATAGGAGAAGTGGCAAAGCAAAGACTGATCATCCTCTTGTCCAGTCAAGCTCAAAGACTACGAGGCCTTCTAGTAGTATTGGCTCCACAAGACCAGCCGGTTCGCATCCTTTCATGCCAAAACCACCATTTGCTCCACTAGAAAATCAAATGTTGTGGCTTCACGGAAAAGAGGCCCATTGGATACTGCCTTCAAAAATGAAATGAGAGAGATTGCAAATCAGAGCATTGGGCGTTGCCTTTATGGCAATGGGCTTCCTTTCAACCTTGTTAGATCACCTTACTTTCGGGTCATGGTACATACCCTTTGCAACACATTTTCTGATTATGTTTGTCCAGGGTATGAAAAGGTGAGAACCACCTTATTGGCAAAGGAGAAAGCATCCGTAGAGTCACAGTTGAAAGTCATCAAAGATACATGGCCGGAAATAGGTTTGACCATCGTTTCTAATGGATGGAAAGATTGTAAAAATAGGCCATTGATCAATGTTATAGCAGTGTGCCCTAAAGGGGCAATGTTTTTGAAAGCGGTGGATTGTGAGTGGCAAGTGAAAGATGCAAGTTTCATTGCCAATATCCTCATAGAATGCATTGACATGGTGGGGCCTCAAAAAGTTGTCCAAGTCATAACGAACAATGCTAAAAATTGTAGGGCAGTGGGGACTATAGTGGAGGCTACATACGGTCACATCTTTTGGACACCATGTGCAGTCCACTCACTCAATTTAATCATGCAAAAGATTGGGTGAAAAAATTGTACAGGGAGGGCGAGGAGATTCAAATGTTTGTGACTAATCATCATATGTCACAAGCCATTTTTAGGACCTTCTCCAAGTTGGAGTTGTTGAAGGTAATTACTGATTTAAATTTTATTTTTTAATTTTTTAGTTTTTTATTTTTTATAATTGATATATGTTGTGTATTTTTTTATGTCATGTTAAGTAGCTGAAACATGATTTGCATCTCACACACTCGTCTTAAGACGACTTGTGAAGGTGCGAGAGGCCTTGAGTTCTATGGTCATCAACGGATTGTGGAGTGTATGGAAGCAGGCCCAGACAGAAAGAGCTCTAAAAGTAAGAGCATTGATCCTGGATGAGAAATGGTGGGATAATGTGGAATATGTTTTGAATTTCACTGAGCCCATCATGAGCATGATTAGGTATGCTGATACTGATCGCCCATGTTTGGGTGAGATTTATGATGGCATGGATTGCATTGTGGAGAAAATAAGAGAAATAATAAAAAGAAAAGTAAATGACCCAACGGAAACATTTTTCAAAGTTGTGCAGAATATTATTGTTGACCGTTGGAACAAGATGACCAATCCCTTACATCTCTTAGCATTTGCTTTGACACCAAAATTTTATAGTGCAGAGATGTTTGCAACACCAAGGAGGGTACCACCATATAGAGATGCAGAGGTTGCTTCTAGCTATAGAGCTGCCTTTAAAAAGATATATCAAGATGAGGAGACAAGAAATGTTGTCATGAAGGAGTTTGGCCAATTTGTATCCACAAAAAATCATGATGTTGTAGCTCTCAATGCTAGATATGGGATGGATGTTGATGAGTGGTGGTATGTACATGGTCGTTTTATCCGTTTACTTGCAGCCTCTTGCAATTAAACTTCTCTCCCAAGTATGTATCTTTTTATTTTTATAGTTTTCCAATTCCATTTGATGCTATCATATTTTTATTTTATAATTTATAAATTTCTAATTATGTTTTAACTTTTAACAGGTTGCAAGTTCTTCTTCAGCTGAGCGGAATTGGAGTACATACTCCTTCATCCACTCAGTCAAACGTAATTGTTTGGGTGCAAAGAGAGCTGAGGATTTGGTGTACGTACACTCCAACCTTCGTTTGTTGTCACATAAGGACCCTGAATATAATGTGGGTGCAACAAGGAATTGGGATCTAGCCCCTGAGTGTGCTGATTTAGATGCTACAGTTGTACAACTTGCCCAAGTCTCTATAGATGAGGCAGCTATGGAACTTGAGAGAGACTTGGCTAGTGGGAGTGACATTCCATTCGATAGTGGTTCAATTGATGTTGGATTTGAACCACTTGATGACCTTGGGCTTGGGTTGGATGGTTTAGATGAAGATGAATATGGAATTTAAATCCCATGGATGGCTTGTAATTTAAATTTTTATCGTGTCATGACATATTCACATTTTGAAACTTGAATCAGTTGAAACTTGAAACTTGAATATTATCTTTTTTTGCAAATTATGAATATGATATTAGACTTTAGTTATTAGTTTACTGATAACATTTGCGATATATGAATATTTATTGGCATTGGCAATTATGGATTTATGATTTATGTATGGAAAGTCACATTGTATATTTTATTTTTGTATGGATTGTATATATTGAACATATATATAATATATGTGTATATATATAAATTTATAATTAATATATGTATATATGTTCGGATGAACCCGTACCCGTACCCAAGAAGAAATTTTTTTTTGTTGAATCCGTATCCGAAGCCAAACCCAAACCAGTAACTTAGCTGATTTGTAAAGAATTATGGCAACATAGAAGCACCACTAAAAATATTATTTAAGGACTCCTCCTAATGGAATGAGACAGCCATCAAGGCATTTGAGAAGCTAAAGGAAGCCACGTGCACCACTTAAATTTTATCTATGCCATTTTTTCTAAAACCTTCATTATGAAATGAGGTGATTTAGGGTATGGCATAGGAGCGGTACTCATGCAAGAGGGAAGACCCCTCACATTTGAGAGTCATCAACTCGAAGGTAAGAATTTGTTGAAACTAGTTTATGAGAAGGAAATGATGGATATTTTTCATGCAATTAAACAATAGATTAACACATTTGACACCAACAAGAGGTACTATCTGGTCTCAAGGTGAACTTGGCAATGGCACAAAACAAGATGAAACAAGAAGCTAATCAACACCACAATGAAAGAATTTTTTAAGTAGAAAATTGGGTCTTTTTGCAATTACAGCCATATAAGCGTCACGAAAACAACAATAGAAAGATAACAAACTTTAACCCAAGTATTATGGACCTTATAAGGTTTTACAAAAGATTGGCAGTATAGTATAAGATTGGTAGTTACCTGAGTAAACAAAAATATATCCAATCTTCCATGTTTCCTACTTGAAGGTGGTCACTAGACAAAGAAAATTTAATCCAAATAGAGTTACCAACGCTTAATGAAGAGGGTAAAATCATTTTGGAACCTAAGGGAATCCTCCACACACGCACTAAGAGGCTAGGAAAGAAACAATTAAAGAGTTTTTGATCAACTAGAAGATCCTAACAAATGAAGCTGCAACATGGGAAGATGAAGCATTCTTACATAAGCATCTAAGGATTGTAAACATTGAAGAAAAAGTTGGTTTTAAGGAGAGGGCCATGCTATGCCCTCAACATATAGCATGTATGGGAATATGTGTAGCCAACTTACGACTAGAATAACCTTTAATTAAGTCATGATCATTTCTATAGCTAAATTTAGATAATTAGGTCAGCTTGGGTTGTCTCAAAGACATAAGCATATATAGGAGGTAGTGGTTATTTTATCATCATATTGTGTCTTCTACTCTTGTTTCAAACTTTGGAGGTTTGCCCCTTCAAAGAGGCTTACTATTATCAAGTATTTGCAAATTGTTCCTCTTCTATTATTCTCTCATGCAAGTTATTTCATTACATAGACAATCAGTCCTTTTGTTTTTAGAACATGTACCTTCTTTCATGAGTGTGTGACAATACTTTTGCATGCACAATTTTGAAATTAAAACCCCAATCAGCCTGTTAAACGTCACACTAGTCAATAACAATGCATTTTTTTACTTTTGAAAAAATGTTAATTTTATGAGGTGTGTGTATATCTATTGCTTCACAAATTTTTGTAACATTAATATTTGAAAACTCTTTCAATGGAGCACACCTAATAATAGTGTTACAACTTTTGACTTTAAAAAAATTGGTTTTCTTTTACAATAGCACATGCATTTACAATAACATTGCAACGTTTGTATTAAAGATTGTGTTCAATGGTTCCCCTTTCAAGGGACGCAAATTCATCAGTTGTCTTACAATTTAACTGTCTAAAAACTTAAGACTCTTCATGATAAAGAGTGATAATAACCACTTAGCAACATTCTGATTAATGAAAATTTACCTTCCTTTCATTTCAATGTGCACCTATACATGGCACTTACAACTGTTATTTTTGATAAATTTGCCATCCTTCACAATGGCACACACCAATATGAAGACCTATGAATTTATGATTTGAACCTTATGTTATCACTCAAATAGGCACATGCCGTATTATTGCCTTTCATTTCTCATTAGCACAACCAATTTCAATGTCTTGCTGAATTTTCCGTCCTTTCTCTATTGTTCAAGCCCAAATCTTCAATTTGTTGAATGCATTAGAAAGTTCATTTAATTGGCTGTGGAGACACTAACTTGAAACAACATAGATGACTATGACAAAGTTTGAAATGTGACTTAAAAAATTCAATGCAGGTTCAACAAAATAATTATTTATATATGAAAAAAAATCCATACACTTAACCTAACCCTAGCACAATATTTTCTAGGTTGTTTCCCAATTTTATCTCAATATAACTGAAGATATCTTTATCTTTTGGTTTGCTGAGAAATTCTCAAAAATGATATCTGCTTCTATGATATTATATACCATCAACAATGTTTATTTTGTTAGGCTTACATTTAGTAACAGGAAATAAAATCCAGCCTACTTTAAAGGATGGTATACAAAGAAATAATTTCCAACGTTCATATGATACTGATCATTTAAACTATGTAAGACATCTCAAATTGAATTGCTAACTCGAATTCAGTTTTCGTATGATTTAAATCATCTAATATGACAGCTCACCATTTCTTTCCCTCTTTTCCCAGCATGCAATAATCCTTCAAGTTTATCTTTTGCGTCATCCTTTTCAAAAACCTGTCAACATCAGAGAAACAGGAACATTATGTCTGATTCAGAAAACAAGAAATGTAGAGTTTTTGCAATGAAATTAATATATTCAGATGCCCTGGCCTCCAGGTTCACCTAATTACATTCTACTTCAAGCCAATTCCAGCACTGATTAGGATTACCCTGTAAAATTAGCATGCTCTAGAAAGTGAACCAAAGACAAGTATACAAAGCAAACCAAATGCTTGCACTGGACAAAAAATAATTCTTAAGTTATGAAGGCATCTCATAAGGACATAAATGTTATCTAAATTTTTATATAAATTTATAAGGTTACAAACATCCCTGATGGATCCAAACTCATGTCATTAAAAACAATCATGTTAAACAGATAATTACTGAACGAATTATGTATACAGATAAGCATTTCAACTATACAAAAAAAAGGAACAGCCTTTTATTTAGAAATAAAATAACAAGAGAATAAATTCCATCGGACTGGAACACGATGGCCTAAAGCCTTATGCATTAAGGACTGCCAGTCACTGCTTTCAGAATTTTTCACTGACAGCGAATGTCCCTTTGATAAGTTTACAAATGCTTCCAGCATTTTTCATTGGTTGCTAGCTACAATCAACAATCACCAAACTATTTCAATTAATTATTTAATTATTACAGCTAATGTCAGATTGTAATTCAAGACAAGGAAAATAAGCAAAGCATACAACAAAGCATAAAACAAGGAATCAATGAAATATGAGAAATCTTACTTCATTTACCTTGCTCCTCTGATTGAGCGAAAATGGAGTGCACCTTTAAGCTCCGCTTAATTTGCTCACTAAGATGAAATTTAGCTGTAGTCTGGAGATGTGGACTAAGATGATATTCAGCTGTAGTCTGTAGATGTGGATTGTTCTAGTATACCAGCATAATAACAGCATAAGGGTGGGACTAGTTCTCAAAAATGCAGCATTAGTTTAGCATAATGATCTCATGTTATGGAATGAAGGAAATGGCATCCCATTCATAGATTTTTGGTGAGGAAAATAAAGGGTCAGGATGTAAAGTTGATAGATGGCCAGGATTTGATGAGAGGGGATGCATGGATTGAAAGCTTAACATAATGACAAGTGTTACAAGGGGAAGGAATGTGGTTAACAAGTGTCCATAGGTGTAAGAACTATATGTGCTCACACATGTGTAAAAGTTTGGGTGGCTATGTTAGGACAAGTGTAGGAAATAGGGTGGCAACACATGTAAGAGGTAAGGTGGCTATGTTAGGACAAATGTAAGAAATAAGGTGGCTATACATATGTGAGGAGGTCATGTACACACATGTGTGAGCAAGGTACTAGGATGAGGTGGAAGCATGAGAGGGTTTCAAGCCACATGGTTGAATGCTCACACGTGTGAGCAAGTGAGTGGGTTGAGGTGGCATGCTCACACATGTGGGAGCATTAAAAGGGGGTTGGACACTTGTCACATGATGGCAAGTTTGAGATTTTAGGAATTTTAAAATACAAGTATTAGTGGGGGCTAATGAAGTTTAATTAATTAATTAACTAATCAAGGTGGGAGATATTAGAGACAAACTATGGTTATTTAATTAATTTAATTTAATTAATTAATGTTAGCAAAAGTGAGAGAGTAATCAATTAAATACTAAATCACTTAATTAATTGTGAGAATGGATATTAATTAAATAATAAATTATCTAACTAATGGCAGAAAGCGAAAAAATAATGAATTACAGGTATAATTAATTAAATCTATATTTAATTACATATATGACTAGGAAATAAGTGATTAATTTTGGGGTGTCTATGATAATATCTATTGTCTACTCTTCGAAGTTTTGATCATCCATAATATCAAGGTCCTTAGCTAGGATGCTCTCTGTTGACGCGCGAAAAGTGCGCTATGCTTTCGGTCAACACAGAATACAATGCTAAGTAGCTGAAACACGATGTATACAAATAAAATCTCAAATTGAATTGCTAACTCGAATTCAGTTCAACGTTTACAATAGCACATGCATTTACAATAACATTGCAACGTTTGTATTAAAGATTGTGTTCAATGGTTCCCCTTTCAAGGGACGCAAATTCATCAGTTGTCTTACAATTTAACTGTCTAAAAACTTAAGACTCTTCATGATAAAGAGTGATAATAACCACTTAGCAACCTTCTGATTAATGAAAATTTACCTTCCTTTCATTTCAATGTGCACCTATACATGGCACTTACAACTGTTATTTTTGATAAATTTGCCATCCTTCACAATGGCACACACCAATATGAAGACCTATGAATTTATGATTTGAACCTAAGAATACAATTGCTAACTTCTAACACTCGTTCTATAAGTGACTCTAAGACTTTCCATCAGATATTCATTATTCATGATGCTGTCCTAGATATTTGGTAACAGATTTTAAAATAAATAGCAAACTACAAGGATAGACATATTGATCTATCCTAACTAGAACAGTCTTTTGAGTTAGTAGATGGAGCTTTCAAAAAACCAAGTATTGCTTTGCCAGTTTTTGACACAACTAAGCAAAGGCCGGTGCAATCTTCAAAGGGTTAACAAAGATTTTCAAACTGCTAACTGCATACATTGAACTCTATATATTCATAGCATTTTCAACTTAAAATTTAGCAATCGAACTAAGATTTATATGTGTTCAAACTAAACATACAAAGAAATTAACACTCAGTCAACAACCAATGGTATGAATTGAAAAATCTATAAAATACTAGCACAAGGAAACCATTCCATACTAAAAAATGCATAAAAAAATTAGATAATGGAAAGAAGTAGAACCATGCACTCACAAGAAATTCATACACAAATTAGTCTTCAACAGTTCTCTATTAAACTTGGCAGAGTTTCAGCAACAATTCATAATCTTCTTACAAAAAATGGGATAGAGAGCGCTCCCTTTTATAGATTTTCAAAATCTAGATTGATGGCCAGGATTTAATCTAGCAAAAGGCCCATATTCATCCATAGGACATGCCCTCCCATACCTAGTAAAGGATGTATTTCACATCCCAACTAACTTTGCAACTACCAACCACTAAGTTCCCTCAAAAAGGTAAACTGCAAGAAGCTCAAGACAGAAAAGGTACTTTTTCAAGTTGAGGAAATAACTAACCTTGGCCACTGTATTTTATCTTTTATTTTAGCCCAAAATAGATATTTCCCACTTACATAAAGAAGTCTTTTTCACCATCTAAGTACTCTTTCCAGATACACCCACCTGCTCCCTGCTCTACCCGAATATATTCCTGGAACTTCACCATGACAGCGCTTATCTCTAGTGCGGAAGGCATGGGTGTGTTGTCCATTTGAAAACTAGTATCCACACAATGATTCTCCACCCTTTTCAATTGTTGCTTCCAATCAGCTTTGTTGGCCTCATACTCACATATTAATGCACACAACCTACTAGCAATTTCCATGTCATGCATGGTATGTGGGGTCCTGTCATTCTTCAGCTAGCTTTTCCAGCGAAACTTCCGTGTGTCAAATTCCATCTTGGGTCTTCTATCACCAATCAAACTCTCCAAAAGCTGTGAGCAACAATCTCTAATGAATGACAAGGTATCTTCACAAGTCTCCCATCCTACATCAATGATGTTTAGGATGCCACTTTTCAATCTTAGGGCCCAATACCAGTCTTCGATGGTGTCGAACTCATGTGGAGCAATAATCTACTAGCCCATGGGGATCTCGAGGAAAGTCCACAATAAGGCAACCATGAGAGGAAGTGGATTATTAACCGTTGTTTTCATTCCTTCAAGGCTATTTTCGATGGACTTCATTGTGTGAAGATCTTGGTCCATTTCTTGCTCTAGGATAATCACTTCCTTAAGCACCTGATTTCCTTTCTCCGTTATGTGTTCAAACCATTCCTATGTCACCTTCACCGTGGTCCTTATCCTTTCGAACTCAACCGTTTTTTTTTGTGCCAATGCCTCAAGAGAGACATAAGATTCTTCATCTTGTTGTAGAGGTATGAGCAAGCAATCAACGCACCATTCAGCCCATTCCATCTTGGCTTTGTAGTTTGTACATTTCTTTTTCCTCCATCTCTTTCATTAATCGCCTTAATATTGTCTTGAAGGAGTCCAAGAATTCCTCAACTTCTTGCTCTTTAGTTGCCCTTCCCATCGCAACTGATAAAATGTTGTAATCAGCAAGGGTTACATCCTCGGCTGATTTGTTTGATGGCAGAACAACAACATACACGACCCTGTTCTGCTGAGCATAATCCGTGGTTATCTTCGAGTATGTCCTCGACTTCTTCTTTTCCTTGACTTGACGTTGTCCTACTCAAGAAAATAAGTCCTCAAAACTAAAGGGTGGCCTCACTACTGCTTTCCTTTCTATCCGGGTTTACAACCATACAGAAAGTGAAGATTGGTTGGAAGTAGCCACAATTTCCCTTCCCTGCTCTCCAAAAGGCGCAACTAACCTAATATCTACCCTCTCTTACCCATCTAGAGACAAAAGTCGGTTCTCATCAACATCGTGTTATTTTCCTCTGGTCGAGCTTATCACGACTTCACTCAGTAGCTGTTGATGTATCTTAATTTCTTGTTCTTCTTTGCCTCTACATGTTTCTTCCTCCTTGTCCTTCAATCTTGTAGGTACGATTTCAATTTCCTCAATCTTATTTGTGGGATCCTCTAGATCGATAACCTATATTTCTTGTTACTGCAGATTTGACCCTTCTAGGTCGGTTGATACAATGAAAGTTGACTCTGTTTGCAGCATAGGAGGGGAGGGTTGGCACTCTACGTCAGTTGCATCTTCTACGACAATAGAATCTTCTTGTGAGGTGGCAGCCCTAGATGGCCTCCTTATCTTTAATTTCTTGCAAGCAAGAGCCTCAGGTGATAAAATTTTCAACCTTCGGAACTTCTTGGATACCTTTGGTTCTTTGCTAGCCTTTTTCTTCTTTCTTTTCTTGTGAAGCTCTTTTTCACCTTCTTTGTTTTCCTCCTCTTCTTGTATTGTAGCAGGTGCTTCTTCTTCATTGTCTGAGGATTGAGACTCAAGGTCCCCCATCAGGTTATAGGTGAATTTCACACCTTCATGAGTTAGCTCTTCGGTACGCTGTTGTATCCAAGTCTCAATGAATCTCTTAAGTCCCTCCATTATCACCTCCAAGCTGGTGAAAGAATCCTAAGACCAGTTAATCAAAGCCGAAGGACAATCTTTGACGGAATTTAGGCATGATGCTACATATACTCCCCATTATCATCTATCTAGTCTGGAACTTAGGCATACTCAAAGGTCCTGATTTGGTATAGACTTAGTCTGGAGCATTCCCTTCTTTGGACCTTGTAGTCATCACTACTATTGGCCCTGTAATCCTCTATATTCATCTTATGTCTATAGTGCCTATCGTAAGCCTTTTGTCCCAACCCTGTAGGATCAAAGATTGTCCTTCTCAGATGCTCCTTTAAACCATACGATGCCAATTCCTCAACTAACTATTTTGCCTGAACAGGAGTTTTCAGATATATATCAGTATCTCCAATTGTCATTGGAAACGATACTCTAGTGACCTTCTCCCTAAGGATTCTCCCTATTGCATTTTTTTGTCTAGCTACCTCTAGGAGTACCAGTTTATCGGTGGGGTGTTTAGGGAGTCGGTATGGCGAGCCCTCAAATCTTGAAATTCTCAAGAGAATCTAGCAAACTATATGAAACATGTTCCATATCACTTTACCAGCGCAATTGCCTGTATGGACAGCCTTTGCTGCAACCCTTCTTGCATGATTCTTACCATTTGCATGGCGAAAGCATCGTTCACCCACTCATATTGGCCTACGGCATATGCTACATTGTTTCTCTCTCTTTGGCCTATGTTGTGGAAATGAAGCTAGGGGTAGCACTCGTGCACTTTCTTATATTTTTCCCCATTTCCGATCTTGTCAAGGCATATCAATTCCAATAGCCTGGAATGTTGGGCCAAGATATATACCACATAAGAGGACATAGTGAACATCCTCTTCTCTGACAATTGCACCAGCTGCTAATGGATGTTGTCATTGATCATTTGGGCCCAGTCTAACCAAATCTTACCCCAAAAAACCTCCTCGGCATAATAAAACATCCACTCTTCAAATATGTTAAAGTGAGGCAATCCAATGATGCGGCTGAGGAGGGTGACCATATCCCTATATTCTTCACTAAACTCGATCCTGTATGTTTCCTTGAGGATTTCCAAGGTATAGGGCCTTCGTTCCATAAACCAATTGTCGTTCATTTTGTTTTTGCATTTAATAGGGTTTTGGTCATATATGTCATGTGCTTCATACATTTGCAAAGATCGGATCCTCATCAACAGGAATTCCAAAGACTTCTATAAGGGCTTCAGGAGTGAAATCTGCTATCACCGTATCATTAACAAACACCACCCTTTCTGTTGGCTTGTAGTGTTTGGCGCAATCTATGATCAGTTCATAGTTTTGGATAACTTGTGGAAAACCAGCAGCTTGTGCTATCCCACATTGCATGATCCTTTCAGATCTCTAGATTGGATCAGGGCCATACATCCTATCTCTGAATTGTTGGATGTCAATGTGCCCGAAATCAATAACCCCCTACATTCTCCCACCTACTCAAAACCTTGGAATCCTACAACACTCCCTGAAACTCATACATCATCTTGTCCAACTTACGGGGATTCTCAGCTTTGGACGCCTAAGATGTGTCTGGCACTTTGTGAGCATCGGAAGAATCGGCCACCTTAGGAGGCATCTACCTTGCGCACCAAAACGCGAATTACGATTGGTTTTTCAAATCAATAACAGGGGGTAGTTGTGCCCAAGACAACATTAGTAGATAATAGCCAACAAAATGATGAAATGATCCAAATTAAAAATATTCCATAACAGCATAAAGGTAGATTTCAATGCAAAATTGATAGATAGTGGCGTCTAGTTGTTGTGTATATTTTAGGGCCTATGCAAAGCTTTCTAAAAAAAAGAGTCTAATGTGCATTATGCTTTTTAAGACCTATTTTGACAAAGTCCGGCAAAATTTTCTGAATTAGCAAGTTTGATGGGAACAAGTCTCAATTCACCTTTATGCTGCCAATCCCGAGTGTTGTGTCGGCAAGGTTTTTTCAAAGTTTTGTTTTCACCCTGGCAATGTTTATTTGACCTAGGGTTTATCCTAGGTTGATTTTTGAAGGAAGTTTTGAAATATGTGGACCACAAGTGTCAATTTAATTAACCCTAGGGTTTAACGGCAGGATTTTGTCATCAATTTAAACACAAAACCTTTTAACTTGGTTCAAATGATAACTCAGTCATAGAGGCATACCTAGCAAGATTGAAATATTTTGCTTGTTGATTCTACCTTCCTTTTCAACATTCTGACCAAGCTAGGGTGCAATTCCTCCTTGAATGCTTATGTTTGATTTGAAAGCCTTTGCTTTAAGTTTTGGAATGCCTTTCAAAGTCAAATGTGTTTCTAGACTTTGTGTGTTTTGTTGAATGCCCTTCAAATGCGTTGGCTTGCCTCCTTCCTGGTGCAGGAGCACCTACCTATGGAGGAATGAACCAAGAACAAGATGATCTTCTATTAGCCTAGAATGAATGTAATAATACCCTGTGGGTCCTTTTTGTAATTCAATGTCCTAGGGGTGTGACAAGTTTGTCCATGTTTGGGTCAAATTGTCATCTGGGGTCTTGTAGAGCAAATTGAGTCAATAAGGGTCATAATGGTCTAAATTGAGGGATCAAGTGGCTAAAGGTTTATTTGAGTCATTTTTGATGTTTTAGAATCAAATGTAATCATTCTGGGGGACTATGGTAGTCTGGAGTCTAAGTTAGTTGAATAATGCAAAAATTGTCATATTGTCAATTTGTTGTCATGACAATTTTGCACTTTTTGTAAGTCGTGATTCTCCAACGGTCAGTTCAGTTTGAAAAACGGTTGGAGGAGATTGTGTTCGTTTGGGATGACACCTTTAAGGACCCCAAACCCCAAAAGATGTAAGTGGGTTGGTTTTGGTTGTTTTGGAAAGGAAATTGAAGCATCAAAACTGTTGGAAACTCAGAAAACCGTCTAATTTCTGTTGATTGCATACTAAAGGTGGATTGGCAAGAATGCTCATGGCATAGATCCTGAAACTAGATTGTTTTACCTTTGTTTTGCATTTGGTGTGAAGTCTTGAAGTGATCGCTTCCACATTCTACAAGCAAATCTCTACCGGGTAGCCTAAAACCCTCAAACCCCTAGGGTTTGACTGCAATAATGGGTTTTGGCCTATCAATCCTTAACTGAACACTCTGTTGTTATAGGAGATGATAGGCCACTATATCATATGTCAATTCCTAAAGCCATTAAGAGGGCACAACAGGGCGAAGAGGATGGAGAACTAAACCTAGGTCTGGCATCTCTATGTGACAAACCGGTTTGATGAGTGCAGTGCGTGAGAATCGAGTGGTAGAGCACTAGAGAGGGGTTTGAATATGGTAGAAGAGCACTTTGGAGGTTGACATAACATATCATGGTCAGCGATGGTCACCAATTAGGAGAACCAAACCAGTTTGTGGAAGGCGTTCAATCAAAAAGGTCTAATAGCCCTATTAGGTCTGTTAGTGCAATATTGGTTGGGATATTTGCAAGTTGGTCTAGTACCGGAAACTGAGATATTGTTGAGAAATCCCAAAAGGGTATCTGAAAATATAATTTGTTTGCCTAGATCCTCAGGGTGTCAAAAGTTATCACCCAGTTCTTTCAAATGGAGGCCTGATTGCAACTAGTTCTGTTTGTGGGCAAGTGAGTCAAAATTGGTGTTCCGGTGGGTCTAAACCATGAAATCTTGTTTCATTTGTGTTAAGGTGTTGTGAGAACACTCCTCCAAGGGTTGTTGTATTGAATTGGTCAAGTGGGCCTTTCAAACCCCTAAAGCCTAGTAGTAGCCCACTCATGTATGCAAGGGTGTGTGTAGTTACACAAGACTTGACAAGGCTAGTTGTTTGTAAGTGGACATATTGGAGCCTTTGAGTCTTCCAAGGTGTTGTTTAGCGTCTTCTAAACCATTGTTTGACTTTGTGTTGTGTAAGGATCTTTCGAAGTAGGGATTTGGTTGAGTTTGTGAGCCTTAGAGGTTGGTTGGTTCAAGGTTATCCTTCCAGTCTGTTGCCTCCTCATCACTTCCCTCTCTGCTTCAGCAATTTTCTCCTTCTGAATCTGAAATGCTTTTGTTGAAGGCACAATTTTGAATGAAATACATATTCCCTTTGACTGCCTTGCTCAAGATATCCCTTTTTCAGTGATTCTTTCTAATTGAGATGCGTTTGGATGGTCTATGCGATTTGAATCCTTTCAATGTTTTCTCCTCTCTGTGTTTCTTTCCTTTCAACGTGAACTTCACTTCCCCTCTTTAAAATGCTCCAAGTGCCTTTGGTATTTTATTGGCCTATATACAAGAGATAGAAACACCGATCTTCTTTTACGATTTTGTTTTAAATTATTAGCAATTATGTTTTTCGGGGTTCCTATCGGAGAAACTAGGTAGAAAAACGTTTTATGGTTCATCCCTTTCAACAAAATAAGACCGAACTTCATTTTACTTGTTTTGCATTTTGACCTTTTGAAATGCCATGCTCTCTTTGGTATTTTTCACTGTAATCACAAGGGGAAACAATATACGATTTTGCCTCTCTTTGAATACCCAAAACATTTTTTTTTGTTTTGACTTTTAAAACACTTAGCATTTTTGGTATTATTTTCGAGACTAGCAAGGTGAAAAAGAGACTCGCAATATTAACTTGTGCATTTTCTCTTTAAAAAGACCGAACTTTTTTTTTCTTGATTTTTAAAACACTTAAATTCTTAATACTTAGTTCAGTGTTTTTATCGATTTTAACAAGGGCTAATAGCAAAACAATTTTACTCGTTTGAAAAGAAACACCTGAACTTTATTCTATTTCGACTTATCAACTTTGCTTGACACCCTTTCGATGTTTTTGGTGGGTTTCTTAACATAACTTTTGGGCAAATTTTGCATTGTTGTTATAAACGTCAACGCTTAAAACCTACTTTTAATATTTTCATCAGAATTTTATAAAGGGAGCGAAAACTAGGGGAAAAATATGTTCTAAGTTGCCTCTCTTTCTTTTTAAAATAATGTCACCCCTTGCTCATTGCTTAACTAAAGAGACTTCAATATTATTTTTGGGCAAGGAGCGATGGAGACTTTGAAAATGATTGTGTCGAACTTTGTTTGCACTCCTTTTTAAATGTTTTTGCTGAACTTAGCATTTTTCATGCCTTTGGCCAGTGTGTGAGCCCAGAAGAAAACACTGGAAATTTGGTCACCTCTGAAATTTCTACCTTCTGGCAACTTAGAACTCTCTCATTCTGCTACCACTTATCAAATTTAGAGTCATGCTTAAAATGTTGCTTCTCAAACGCCCTAAGGGGATGACTTGGTTACTTATTTGGCTGCCTGAAGACTTGGCTCTCTATGACGACACCCATCAATTCCACTGGCATGCTTAGGTCTAATTCTTGTTATGCTCTAGGATCCTGCTTTCTCTCTATCTCTCTAGCAGATGAACAGAACTTACTCAGGACCCCAACGAGGCAAACCAAGGAACGAGGGGGTTCCCTATCGAAGACGGGGAGTGTATGCAAGGCACAACAAATGGTGACTCTGATGGAGAAATTATTCCAATCATTTCAAGGACAATAGTCTGGATAGAACTCAAAATCTCTAGCTAACTGCCACAGATCAAATCGAAGGATAGAGAAAACTCTTTCAAAACTAAATGGTGTAGCAAGTCAAATCAAACCATGTGCTATTGGATTATCTAGTGTGTGCAATGGGGGTCATTCCACCTTAGAATAAGTTGAAGCATCAATGTTTGACTATGTCAAGCTACCTTAGGGACTCAAACTTCATAAGCAACCTGGATAGAGCCTCACTGCCAACAAGCATCTATAGCCCCAGCAAGATTATCGCTGTACTGTCACAAATAGTGCTCCACTACCAACCGAGCGTCCATAGCCTCGATGGAGTTATTCACCTATTCCCAAAGCCAATTTGTTGATCTCTTTATTTCTCATTTTCTTTCTTTTTCTTTTTATTTTCTGATTTTCTTTTCTCTTTAAGTACTTTTCACTTTTTGGCTTGTGTGCAGCAAAGCTCACATGGGTTTGAGCATTACAGTGGTCGCTGAAGTGGAGCTTCATATTTTTTCACTTTGACACAATTTCCTTTTGATGAACAACTAATTTAAGCAAAGTGTTTCAATGTGAAGTACAGAAAACGCAATGTTAATGACCAATTTTGACAAGCAATAGTATATTGAATAGAAAGGATCTTCTAGACCAACTGAATTCTCTATGGGGCATCCATTGACTAAGCATTTTACCAAAGCTAGAATCAAAGTAATGAGGGAAAACAAACCTTTGGCGTCGTATACCAATGCCATACAAAGAGCACAAACCCTCTTCAAAATGATAGAAAAACAACCCCTCAAAAAGAAACCTAAACTGAAGCAAGAAACAACCTAAACTGAAGCAAGAAACAAACTAAACTAAAGCAGAAAACGGGGAATCTACTCTATATACAAAAGAAGGTTTCACACAAAACCTACAGTTGGAAGTAATGCTTAAGAAATTGACCATTCACAAGCAGCGGAACATCCTCGCCTATCAGGGTCTTCAATCGGAATGCATTATCTCCCAAAATTTCTGAAATTCGGAAAGGAGAGAGCCAAAGATTATCAAATTTGCCATGCTCTCCGTTCCACTTATGCACTTTATCCCAGCAAAGGTTAAGATCGGAAATGCAAAAGATCTTCACCTTTTCTCTTCTATCAAACCAACGTTTGACTACCTCTTGATGTTTTGTGAAGTTCTCTATCGCAATGTCCCTTTTCTCTTCTAGGTACAACAGTTCGGACAGTCTTGCTTCAACGTTGTCGTCTATTCCAAGATATTTTTGCATGAACTACAAGTTCGGGATTCTCAATTGCACAAGGAAAATGGGATCTAGAATATGGTGAAGTTCTAATAGACGATTTGAGTCTAATTCGATCTACACAAAGGGTAAACCTCAGTTGAGTGTGCCAATCCTTTGGATTTTTATCAAGTAATTTCTTAATCACCTACAACAAGTTCTTATTTGTGGACTCAGCTAGACTATTCCTTTCAAGGTAGTAATTGGACAAAAATTTTAACGTGATCCCATAGTCAAATGCCCAATTAGAAAATTTCGGAGATGCAAAAGCAAGACCATTATCACAGACTAAAGCATGAGGACAGCCAGAACGTGTAATAATGTTTTCTTTTAAAAACTTAATAACAGCATCAACAGTGCATTGTTTCAAAGTTTGAGCTTCAGACCACCTTGTACGGTAATCAGAAGTTGATAGAATGTACCTATGCTGCGCTAAGGAAGGTGCATTGATCATACCGATAACGTCAAGTGTCCATTGTGCGAACGACTTAACCTCCACAACTGGTTGCAACAGCATCGCTAGTGTCCGCTCCATGGTGCCATCTACCTAGCAAATGTGTTAGGTCCTTACGTGCTCATAGGTGTCTTTGAACAGAGTAGGCCAATAATAGCCTTCTCTAAAGATCTGGTGCGCTATGGCTAAGCCCGCACCATGTTTTGTCCCAAATTTGTTATGGAACTGCTCCACAATCTGCTTGGCCTCTTCTCTGTTTACATATCTGAGGAAGATTTCCTCATGATTCCTTTTGTACAGAACTACCCCTTGCAACATATAGCAAATGCTTTTCATCCTGAGGGCCCTTTTTTGGTCTGAATTCAAGTGTGGCAGACATCTTTGATTAAGCAAATATAAGGTGATGTCGTCATACCACTCATCTAGCGAAACTTGTTCAAGAAAATACTGCCGACGCATGATCCCGAAACATTCTGAGGCCAACGTTTGTGTCAAGGCCTGACCTCTGACCAACTTCATTGGTTGGATCTCAATATCATGTTCTTGAATGATGGCTACCCACTTGCCCCTTCATTTGCCCAACTCATTCTGCGTTAGCAACATTTTTATAGCTGCATTCGCAACTATGGCATGCACCTTACTTCGCAATATATAGTGCCCGAAATTTTTTATGACCTTGACTAACGCATACACCTGCTTCTCTACACTAGGGTATCTTAACTCAGCATCCTTCAAGGGGATACTCATGAATGCGATGGGATACCCCCCTTCACCTTTTCTTTGAGTTAAGACGGCTACATAGGTATGCTCAGAGGTGAATGAGTACACATAAAAGGGTTTTAAGTAATCAGAACTCGCCAAGAATAGAGCTTGGACAATGGCTTGTTTAATTTCTTCAAAAGCTTTCTTGGTTGGTGGGGTCCACTCTATCTTAGCATCCTTCTTGGGCATATCATTCAAGGGTTGAACTATTTCTGTAAACCCGTGATAAACTTCCTTACAAAATTAATCTTCCTAAAATATGATTTCAGCTCCTTCCTGCTTGCTAGAAGATTAATTTGCAAAATGGCTTTGATTCTATCAGGGTCAATTGAAATCTCCTTATTTGAGATAACATGCTTGAGCAGTTTTCCTTCGGTTACCCAAACATACATTTCTTGGGGTTTAGAGAAACCTTGAATTGTCTACAATGTTAAAAGACTTTCCTTAAATCATTCGCATGGTCTTCCCTTTTCTTGGAAAACATGGTCAAATTATCTATGTAAATTATTATACACTTGCCTACCAAGTCATTGAAAGCAATATCCATGGCACGTTGAAATGTGGCGCCTGCAATAATTAGCCCGAAGGGCATCCTCTATATGCGAACACACCCCACTTGGTAGTGAAATCTATTTTCAACCTATCCTGATATTCAACCATCACCTCGTTGTACCCGAATTATCCATCCAGGAAGGACATCATCTGGGACCCATTGACAATCTACAATACCTCAAAGGATAGTTGTCTTTTTTTTTAAGCTTTGTTCAGATTGCAAAAGTCCATGCACAACCTAATCTCACCATTCTTTTTCCGCACCGAAACAAGGTCGGTGACCCATGTGGAGTGTCTCACAGGGAATATGACATAGGCAGCCAGTAACTTCTTTACTTCCTGATAGATCAATGGTTCCAATAAAGCGTTGATTGGCCTCTACCTATACCTGAATGGCTTGGCTCCAGGCTTGAGTAGTATGGTGTGTGTCATGATTGAGGTGTCATAGGTTTTCAAATCCTCGTACCCCCATGCTATCACATCTGGGAACTCTCATATTTTTTAGAATTCGATCCTTTTCCTGGGTTGTGCACACTTTCCCTATCAGTATATTCTTCTCATTCTCCTTAGTGCCTAGATTGACCTTGTTGCCTATGCCACCTTCAGATTCACAACCCTTGTAGGATTTTAGCTGATCCTAGTCAAATATTCTTTCCAACTGTACCATCCCTTTAGGAATAGTGCTTGTTTTCAAATTGAGGATACCTTCGATGTCAATCTCAACCTCTTTAGGTTCTTCCTCAATAATCTGTGCAGCAAACAAATTTGAACAAATGATAAAATCCAGAATGTGCTTGTCATCCTCAAATACCTAAAGTTGGTGATGTTGTCAGGAATGGACAGGACTGAAGTCAACTCAATGGTAAATATCTTCATGCTTTACATAACTAATGGCTCCAACAAATTTGCAACTTCGGCTAGGGAATCAACTACTTGATTTGGTGATTTGTATATAGTCTTGATATTGAAACCATCAAAACTTACAATCAAGTCCCACACTCAGTTGCGGTAGTAGTTCAGCCTTTTGTCATGGCACGCATACCGTTTCTTGATCTGCTTGACCACTACTTCTGAATCTCTGAAGTAGTGCAACACTCAAACCCCTTTCTGGATTGCCAATAACAAAACATGGACAAGAGATTCATACTCTGCTACCTTAATTGTGCAATGAAATTGCAGCCTGTGAGCAGCCAGGTACGTCTCACCATTGGAGCTTACCAATTCCAATCTAGCCCTGGCTCCTCTCTTTGATTTAGAGCCGTCAAATCTCACGGTCCATGTCTGATTCTGATTTTTAGCTATGTGAGGTTGAACTTCAGGTTTCTGATTGTGAATGCTTTTAGGATGAAGAACTTCTTTTGCTTGAAATGCTAGAGGACCAACGTGTACTCTTTGTTGTATGAGGGGCCTAAATGTATTCGAGTGCCTCCTTCGCACTTGATCCAATGTTGTCTTGCATAGCGAGCATGTTAATTCAGAATGTGCAGCATTATGAACTCTACACCAATTAGGCAGCAACAAGTCTTCAATAGGGACGTGTTGATGTGTTTTTTATGCACATGCGAACACAGAATAAAATACCTAAAGGTACCTTATCCTCTCTTGAATAAAGCCTCCGAATGCTGAAGATGTCGGCAAAAGGATCAATCGGGATGACTTCAAGGTTCTTCGTTGTAGGATCTCTACGTGTGGATAAGCACCAGTGGTATGATGCAGAGTTCCCAGACTTGCTGCGAGCCAGGCGAGTTCGCCGAGTTGGCGAGTCGAGCCAAGCTCGGCGAGTTTTGCTGACTCGCAGCTCGGACTCGGCGAGTTTTGCCAAAACTCGCCGAGTCCGAGCTCCAGAACTCGGCCGCGCGATATGGGCAATTCGGATTTTAAAAAACAAAAAAAATAAAAGCTTTTTCATTTGTTTTTTTTTACCTTTCTCTTTCATATAACCCTAAAAGGTCTTCTAATTGTTAGTTGTGAGAAGAAGAGAGGAAAAGTGAGAGAGAGGAAGGAAAACAAGAGGCCATAGGTTTGCAACCAGCAAGGAAGAAGAGCATCAAGGAGACCACAAATCACATTGAGGAGGCCATAGGCTTGCATTGAGAGCATCAAGGAGTCCAAAGCAAGACTTCTCAACTCATTTGAAAGAGGTAAGGTAGATTTTGCTGGTTTTTTAGGTATGTTAATGGATTTTTTTCATTTGTTTGTTAATTTTTTTTTAGTTTAACAGTTAACTTTCCAAATCTTGAATGTTTTTATTTTTTTAGCTTAATTACAATGAGAGAAGTAGAATAATAGCAAAGTGCAAACCCTACATTTTTTTAGAAAAAAATTGTAAACATGTATTTACAATTTTATTTTTTTTTAAAGTAGGGTTTGCTGATTTTTTCTATTAGTTTATAACTTTATTAAATTTTCTTATTGCAGCAGCCTTCACGTTTAAAAAACATTCATTTTTCACAATGCCTAAAAAGGATAAGGCTTGGAAATATACTGAAGACTTTATTGGCAAACAAAAAAATCAAACAAAATGTTTTTTTTGTAAAGAAATTAATTTTGGTGGCATCAATAGATTTAAATACCATATTGCCGGCATACCTGGCCATGATATTGAGGTATGCAAATTACAAACTCCTGAGGCAAATCGTTTCTGTTATGTCCAATTAGAAACACATGAACAAGAAAAGTTAACTAAGAAGAGGCAATTGGAAGAGTTAAGTGCTATTGGCTCCCATGCACCCACATCCGCATCCGCATCCGCATCTGCATCCGCATCCGCATCCGCATCCACATCCATAGGCTGTGTTGGAGAGGGTTCTTCCATGCCTCCCTTTCACCCTAGTGCTTCTGCTAGTGCTAGTGCTTCTACATCTACTCCTAGTGGCACTATTACCTTTGGCCCTAGAGTTCGGAAATCCAGGTTGGATAGTTATTTTGTGCCGCGTAGTACTCCTGGGGCACAACCCTCGCTAGAGGGCATGGGTTGGAACAAGGAGGTTCATGATGCTGCAAGAAAACAAATTTGCAAGTTTTGGTACTTTTGCAACATTCCATTTATTGCAGCCAGGTAATTCTTTTTGATTTGATTGCTTTAAGTTTAAAAGTAAATTTATAGTTTGAAGTTGAACTCTACTTTGTCTAATCATAATCTATTTGTGACAGGTCTCCTTATTGGCAAGGCATGGTAGATTCCATAACCATTTGTGGTGCGGGGTTTAAAGCCCCTACTGATGCTAAGTTAAGTGGCCCCCTCTTGTTACAAAGGGTTGAGGATATGAAAGTTGAGCTAGAGGACTGTTGGCGGCATTATTGTACACGGGAATAACATTAGTTAATTATGTGTAATTGTTTTGGTTAGTTGGCAACCGAGGGGGTGCGAGCACCAACCGTCGCACCGCAACTTCCACCCTCGGTTGCCAACTAACCAAAACAATTACACATAATTAACTAATGTTATTCCCGTGTACAATAATGCCGCCAACAAGGACCACCGACAGTCTTGGAGCCAAAAGGGTTGCACCATCATGACAGATGGTTGGACGGATAGGAGGAATAGAACACTCCTAAATTTTCTTGTTTCCTGCGGAGGTGATTGATCATGATTCATTCTAATTTGTACTTCCCTAAATGCATTGAATAAATTAAATTTTGATTTGTTGAAAGTTTGAAACTCTATTTTCAGGATCCACCATGTTCTTGAAATCTATTGATGCTTCCTCACATGTGAAAAATGCCACATACTTATGTGAGGCTATTGAGGAAGTCATACAAGAGGTGGGGGAAGAAAATGTGGTGCAGGTGGTGACAGATAATGCAGCAAGTTATGTTGCTGCAGGTAAATTTTGAACTTTTCAAGTCTTGATGGAGAGGCATCTATGATTATTTAAAATTTTCTTAACACATCAAAATTTCTAATTAACTTAAAATTGCTGCAGGTAAACTTTTGATGGAGAGGCACCCGAAAATTTTTTGGTCTCCTTGTGCGGCCCATTGCCTTGACCTCATGTTGGAGGATATTGGTAAGCTTGAATGGGTGAAATCAATAGTTGAAAGGGCCAAAAATATCAGCAAGTTTATCTACAATCATGCATTGGTCCTTAGCATTATGAGGCAATACACGAGGCAAAAGGAGTTGGCTCGTCCTGGTATCACGTGGTTTGCCTCAAACTTCCTCACATTGAAATCCTTGATAAAATCAAAGGCGGCTTTGAGGCGTATGTTTGTTGGTGAGGAGTGGACTTCCTCATCCTATGCTACGACCACTGCAGGGATAGATGTGGTAAATTGCATTTTTGATGAGCCAGGTTTTTGGACCCCCTGTGGAGAAACCGTGCAGGTAAATTTATTACAATTTAACATTTAGTATCTACTATCTAGTATCTACTATTTAGTAATTTAATTTTAATTTATTAACAATTTAACTTTGCAATTTTTCTTTTTTTATTATTTAATTTGTGACTTAATTGTTTTTGTTTAACATTATGTGTAGGTCACTGAGCCCCTCGTAGTTCTCCTACGAGTTGTTGATGGGGAGAAGCCCTCTATGGGCTATATATATGAGGGTATGGATGGGGCCAAGGAGGCCATTAGGTCCATATATGCAGGAGATGAGGATAAGTATGGCCCCATTTGGAAGATTATTGATAGGAGATGGCAAAACCAGCTTCACAGGCGCATCCATGCAGCAGCCTATTACCTCAATCCGGCATTTTGATTCCGTGATGACTTCAAGGCAGATGAGGAGGTTCTTAGTGGCCTGTCTACAGTGGTTCAAAAGTTGTGTACTGATGGCACAGCCTCAAGTACAACGCTCCAGCTGGATAAATATAATAATCGAGAAAGGGCAATCTTCGCAAGCAGCATGTGCATAAAGGCTCGAACACAATTGCAGCCAGGTAGAAATATATGTAAACTTAAGATTCTTAAGTTTATGGCTTATGCATTTTAATTTTTGATTTTATAATCTAGCCTTAAAGTTGGAAATGAGTTTGATTTTTTTTTCTTTTTCGTTATTTCAAATAGATGGTGGCAAATGTTTGGGCCCTCAACCCCAAACCTTCAAAAAATTGCCATCCGTATTTTGAGCCAGCCATGCAGCGCTTCTGGATGTGAGCGCAATTGGTCCATGTTCGAGCACATCCACTCGAAGAGGCGTAATAGATTGTCTGTGGAGAGGTTGAATGATCTTGTTTTTGTTCATTACAACCTCCGTCTTAGGACCAGACAGATTTTGGACACTGACTCCTCTCCGCTCCGATCACTTTAGCGGAGATTGATCCAGAGTCTGAGTGGATCACTGAGTCTACCGATCCCGTCTTCACTGAGGAGGACCATGAGTGGGTTGACCAGGCAGACAGAGAGGCTGAGGCTGTGGCTATGGCAGAGGAGGAGAATAGAGCACGATCTGGCACAGGCACCTCACGGGCAGAGACTATGGCTTCTCAGTCATCCAGGACCTACCTTAGACGCATTTGTAGGAGGCAGACAGACTACTCTGAGGCTGAGGATGAGCTAGAGCCTGAGCCATAGACTTGTTTTTGTTTACAGTTATATATATGTTTGGGAACATTTGATGTCATGGATTTTATATACATTTGACAACATTTATAACTCTATATATCTATGTTTTCTATTTCCTTCAGCTACAATTTACATTTCTACGCATGTGATGGATGTATGTTTATGTATGTGATCAAATTAGCTTCTATTTGATGATGTTATAATGTCTTTAAGCTTTATTCAATAATGGGTGCCTGAAACAAGTTTTAAATCGTTAAAAATCTCTAAATTTCAAGGGTTTTTTATTTTGCCGAGTCGTCGCCGAGTCATAGCCGAGTCACAAGTCGAGTCGGCCTTGCCGAGTCCGAGCCGAGTCCGAGTCTGGGAACTTTGGTATGATGTGATTTGCTGGAATCACAAGGGGACTTACACTTGATGACTGAATGTCTGATTTGCTGGAATCACGAGTCCTATTTACTAACTAGAAGACAAACAAATGGCAAAAGATGCAAGGTTCAGGAAGTCTACTCTACTACCTAGAATGCGAGAAGATGGATGAATGACTAGGTGGAGTCCTACTGGGCTGGGTGTCACCATCAAGCTGAACAATTCAACACCAACTCAGTGCGATCTTCTAAGGGATGCTTCCAATATGTTCAAATCATATACCATCCGACACTGATCACCATTCAAGATAATGCATGAAACAATAGACATGTAACGACTTAAGATTAAGCTCATTTTATTCCAGTTGACCACACAAGGCGAACTTACCATCAACAAGAGGCTAGTGGTTTGGATTAGACGGATTCCACACAGGTGCATTCAACAATTTCCTTCATTCGATCTAATCATCTACCATCTAGAATTGAAGATTCAACAAGAAACCATGCATATTGCAAGAAACGACACACTTCACCATTACTTCAATGAAAATGGAGTTTATTTACAATCAATGGCAACAATTTCTTGCCTTGTCCTCCTATTCTACTCTAATTGCTATTCTATCAACTGACTACTCACCTTCTAACTAGTGACTAACTATTTTCTATTCACTATTCACTAACTACTTTCTATTAGCCTTTACAAAATGAAGAGTCGGGGCTTATATAGTGCCCTTAATACAATTCAATGGCTAAGATCAATTTGAGATCAATGGCCGAGATTTTACAATGAAAACCCTAATTAGGGTTTGTTACAACAAACTCAATTCTGACCAATGAAATAATCTTATTAATTGGACACATGTCTTCTTTGGAATATTCGACCAATGGATAGCTGGAGTAGGTACATCGAAGTTTGTGCCACCTTTAATGAGTCAGGTACATTGAATCTGGACATGCTGAGGTGGACCAATCCGACTGGAGGAGTGATGACTAGGATGCCACCTTGTCTAACACCTGGCAACTTGGTAGATATCCAATTCGATGATGTTGAGAAGCTAGCTTTAATTAATTCATCTGAAACTATCTGCTTCTTCGACGAACCCTTGCTCTGACTTCTTTTGTCTTTGATGTGCAGGATGTTGATGTACCTCGCCTTGGAATGCAGGATTGGAAGAGGTTATTCCTGATGATGCTTGACCGAAGAAGGTCGTCCTTGTTGATGCTGGACTGGAGGAGGTCGTCCTTGTCCTGACTTGATCTTCTTTGATGAGGGTCCGCCAAGTAGTTGATCTTTCGACTCCGGGGTCGCCATTCGATGCCTACACAAAAAAGATTAAAGTTAGTCTTTGAGCATCAAACCTTAAAGCATGAAATTTAAGACCTTTCAAGGGAATGATTTAATTTGGAAATGACATGATAAATCCAGAATTCTAATTTTTCAAATTAATGGCAATGAAATCAAAATAAATCTTGAATAAGAACTTCAAAATGATTCTTCATACCTTCCCCTTTGAAAGCCTAACTATAAAACCTTGGAAAATGATGAAAGAAGACCGGATTTTGCTGGACAAGGGTTGAATTGTGGTCTTCCTTTGGATGAATTATGCCTCCATTAGCCTTCAAAATGAATTTCACCTTCTTTAGTCTCCATACTTAGCAAAAAATCGCCTTCAAACACCTTCCAAAATCTGGAAATTATCCTCCAGCTTGCCCAATTTCGCACCCCCAAATATGCTCTTTAAATTCACATGAGAGATAATGCAAGAATGATTTGAATTTGCTAAACAACCTCTCCCATTATATAGAGCGCTCACCTTGATTCTTGTTGAGGCCGACTTGACAAAAGGAAATAAAAATGAAATAAAACCCCCCTTTTTGAAGGATGGCCGACTTGGCAAATTAGCTTTAAAATAAGATAAAATCCCACTTAAAAGGAGGCTGACTTGCTTGTAAAAGCAAATAAATGTATTTGAGCGCTCACCTTCATTTAAAATTTGAAAATTAATTTCAAGGCTTCAAAGGTGGGTTTTTTCATTTGTTTTAAGGCTTAGAATTTAATTAATCAAATTATGAATGCCTTAATTTATGCGCACTTGCTTTAGTTTTCCAAATGTCTTGAAATAGGCAAATTTAATGAAAGGCTATAGGCTAGCTTAGGAATGTTAAAGCTTGATCAAGACTCCTTAAACATCAAGATATCCACAGTGATCGTTTGAACCCCTTGTCTAGACTTGCTCACTAGATAAAATTGAAATTTTCTCAACCAATATTTGCAAATTTCCATGCCTTTGTATTCTCAATCTTGTAATTTGCCTTAGATTCAATCAAACAAGGTTGAAAAATAGATTTTTTGATATTTTCGCCCTGGACCCTCTAGAAGGGTCAGGAGCGATTTTTGTTTTTTGTAGCTCATTTTTTATCATTCTGTTGTGACGTTTTCACACATCGCCCCATTGCAAATGGGGACCCCTGTTTTTTGCTTTTTAGGGTTTGTTTTTTTTAGGTCTTTTAGGGTTTTGTCAGTTGGCTTTTGCATTTTTAAGTGCTGTCGGGGAGATCAATAGGATAGCAGGTCCTGCTGGAGTGAAGTCCTGATCCTGAAAATTTGGCTAAGTCTGAAAGTCCTGATCCTGAAATTTGGCTAAGTCTGGAATGTCCTGATCCTGAAATTTGACTAAGTCTGGAAACTGAAAAACCTCCAAAAACTAGATTTTGCAATATAACTCCTGGAGGTCTGAAACCACTCTCAAACATCCTGAAAGTATATATGGAATATAACTTAAAGTATAAGAATGTCACTCATACTTAAATGTTATATTCCATAAAAATTATCCTGATAGAGAGTTCGAAAAGTCAAATTTCGCTCCTGTCCTTCACCGAGGATCTAGAGCGAATTTCGCTCCTGTCCCTCTCCCAGGGACCAAGGCGAAGCGCTCCTGTCCCTCACCAAGGGTCCAGGGCAAAAAGGCTTATTTGAGTCATTCCTGGCCTTGTTTGGTCAGATTGAAACATCAAAGACTAGCAAAGGACGAATTGGCTTAAAAATGAAAAAGTGCTCCCGTCCCTCACTGAAGGACCGGAGCTTGAATTCCAAATTTGCATTATCCTTGCAAGATTTAAGTGATTTCACGATTTGAAGAGGTCAAGGGAAGTGTGTTTTATTCGTTGAATATAACTTGAGTGGCCTACAAAGGAGAGAATCAACCCAAGTTGCAATAGGTGCTCCTGTCCCTCTCCAAGGGACCAGAGCGATTTTCTCACAAGACAAACTTCGGGCAAAGGCAAAGCAAGTTTTATGTTTGAAATGAATGAAAAGGGGCGTGATTGGTACAATGAAGATAATTTCGAAGGCTAGCAAAACACAAGTAAGCTCATAGTTGCAAAATCGCTCCTGTCCCTCTCCAAGGGACCAGGGCGAAAAACACATTAGCCAGCCTTCCTCTCCAAATTGGGACGAGTCCAGGCCAAGGCACAAGTTTGGAATGATATTTAAAGCGCTTCAAGATGGAATGAAGTTGCAAGGACTGCAAAATTCAAAGAAAATGGGCTAGGGCGCTCCTGTCCCTCACCAAGGGACCAGAGCGAAATCTTCAAAATGCCTAAGTGCCTAACATTTTGAAATGCTATTTCTTGTTGCCAGGACTCAAGATGAAGTGGGGAGTGATGTTCTACGTCTAGGAAGTAATTCGAGGTTGATATGATCAAGAGTTTGTGCAATGAACCAAAAGTCGCTCCTGTCCCTCACCAAGGGACCAGGGCGAAAATGCCTTAAAGCACACTCCTTCCAAAGATCGAATAGATTAAACTCAAAATTCCAAACAAGAATCCCATTTTGGACGTCCAGGAAGAGATTTTGAACGTGAAAGCAAGGAATACAAGGCCAAAATGAAAAAGCGCTCCTGTCCCTCTCCCAGGGACCAGAGCGAGGTTATTAACAAATTGATATTTTTACTATGCCTAAACGCTAATGTCCTTCAAATCACATTAAATGCCAATTTTGCTAAAACTCCAAAATATTTTAAAAATCAAATTGACATTTAATAAAGGCGCATAGCATTTAATAATTAATTTTGAGCCTTGGAAAATCGTTTTTTTTTTATTAATTGAGGCATTTCGAAGTTAATTATTATTAAATTAAAAGATGAAGCGCTTGAGGTATTATTTTTTATCAAGTCGGCCTCTTCTTTTTTTAATTTTATTTATTTTTTTGCCTTTATTTGCAAGGTCGGCCTCATGGGTAAGTGAAATGGTGAGCGCCTATATAAGAGAGGTGTGTTGAGCGATTTTAATCCATCATTCACTCATCATTTCAAATGCGATTTGGAAGGGCAAAGAAGAAGTGCGAAATCTAGCTGGAGTGGAGCAAATTTCTACTAAGTGTGGAGACTAAGGAGGGCGAAATTCATATTGAAGACTATTGAAGAGGCAAATTTCTTGCTAGATTGGAGGATAATTTCCAGATTTTGAAGACATTTGAAGGTGAATTTCCAGATCTTGAAGAAGCTAGTGGAAGATGGAGTTCTTTTCCAAGCTAAAGGAGGGCGAAATTCATCTTGAAGGCTAGAGGTGGTGGAGTTGATGCTTGTGAAGACTAAAGGGGGCGCATTTTGCTAAAGGGAGCCTTGATCTACATTTTGCCTAGCGAATTCTCCTATTTTTTGCATCATTTTTTAGAATTAATTCCCAAGTGAAGGTATGGCGTAATCACCTTGGCACCATTTTTTTAGATTTAAATTTTGCTTTGAAAATCCTAAATTAGGAAATGATAACTCAAGATTTATCATGAAGTTTCCTAATTAAAATCTTGAATCTTCCTTTTAAAGTTTAATTTTTAGATTTCAAGATATATTACTAATTTTAATATTTTGTGTAGGCATCAAATGGAGATCCCGGAGTTGTAAAATCAAGCCAGATCAAGGACGGTCTCCTCCAAGGACGATCAAGCAAGGACAAGGGCGACCTCCTCCAGCCTAGCATAGACAAGGACGGCCTTCTTTGGACTAACGTCATCAAGGGCGACCTCTTCCAATCCAGCATTCCCAGGCGAGGTACAACAATCATCCTGCAAATCAAGGACACAAGAAGTCAGAGCAAAGGGTTCGTTGAAGAAGCAGATAGTTCCAAATGAATTAATTAAAGCTAGCTTCTCAACAACATCAAGTTGAATATCTACCAAGTTACAAGTGTCAGACGAGGTGGCATCCTAGTCATCACTTCTCCAATCAGTGTGGTCCACCTCAGCATGTCCAGATTCAATGTACCTAACTCATGGAAGGTGGCACAAACTCCGATGTACCTACCCCAGCTATCCATTGGTGGAATTTTCTAGAGAGGACATGTGTCCAAGCAATACAATTTTATCATTTGTCAAGCATTAAATGTTATGTAATGGTTGTAACAAACCCTAATTAGGGTTTTCATTGTTGAATCTTGGCCATTGATCTCGAATTGATCTAAGCCATCGAATTGTATTGAGGGCACTATATAAGCCCTGGCATTTCATTTTGTAAAGGCAATAGTTAGAGGGAATTAGTAAGCAGTTGGAAGTATTAGAATAGCAATTAGAGTAGAGTAGAGAGAGAAGGCAAAGATTGTTGCCAAGATGTTGTTGTAAAAGACTTGTAACTTCATTGAAGAAATGGTGACATTTATGGGTCGATTCGACAATTTGCATGGTCTTTATACTTCTCATATTTGATTTCATGTTATTAGATGAGTGGAAGAAATGTGCTTGATTGATGGTGAAATTCGTATATCCATACTACTAGCAGTTTGTTGATTGCAGACTTGCCTTGCGTAGTCAACTGGAATCGTTCATCTTAAGCCTAACTTCAATTATCGCTTCTTCATTGATATGCATCAGCGTGATGGTGTCTATGCCTGCAGTGATGATTTGAACATCATAAAGCTTTCCTTCGAAGATCGCACTAGCCTTGTGGAGATGGTCCTGCGATGTCAAAACAAGACCTAGTTAGAATTTCATCAAAGATCAATCATTGCTCCTACATTCTTATTGTTAGGATTAGATCCTTTCCTCGCCCTCATCTTTTTTCCTTTTTTCAAATCGAAGCTAGTAAAATCCTGTGTTCCAGCAATATTCAAAGCAGATCAGAAGTTCAGGCATCAAGTGTAAGTCCCCTTGTGATTCCAGCAAATCACATCATACCACAGAGAGCTTATCCACACGTAGAGACCCTACATACAAGAACCTTGAAGTCATCCCGATTGAACCTTTTCGCGACATCTTCAGCATTCGGAGGCTTTATTCAAGAGAGGATAAGGTACCCTTAGGTATTTTATTCTGTGTTTGATAGTGTACAAAATACACGTCAACACATTCCAACTTCAGTCTACCTCTCAATGCTAGGAAAAATCTTTCTTCTTTCTCCCAATCCAAGTTTGATTTCGTTTTGCAAGGCAAAATGGGAGATTTTAGGATTTTCACCCTGGACCCTCAGCAAGGGTCAGGAGCGAATTTTGAGTTTTAGGCATATTTCTTCATGCTTTTAACTTGACATCACTTCTAAGGCAAAGAATATCATGCCTCCCTCCCATCCAAATCATGAATAGCAAGATCTTGTCTTAATTTTGCAAAAAAAAGGGGAGAACTTGGAAATTTCGCCCTGGACCCTCAGGAAGGGTCAGGAGCGATTTTCCTCCTTATCCTTAAAACTTTCATTCTTAACAATCCCTTTTTACTTTAAATCAATTCAAACATCATTTCAAGCTTATCCCTAGGTCTAACTTCGCTCAATTCTTGGAGGAAAAGTCCAATTTTAGGTTTTTCACCCTGGGCCCTCAGCAAGGGTTAGGGGCGATTTTCCTTATTTAGCTTGATTGCTCCTTTGTTGGCCATCCAAATTGTCTTCACAGGATAAAACATACCTTTTACCTTCACTCCAACCATAAAAATCATTTTGTCTTTGCAAGAAAGAGGTGTTTTTGAGAATTTCGCTCTAGGCCTCCTGAGAGGGTCAGGAGCGAATTTTGCAATTTTAACCAAAATGTTCCATTTTTCACTTTGAAACCTCTTTGTCAAGTAAGATCTCACCCTGTGATATGCTATGAATATGATTTCATGTCTAAGAGAGGTAAAATATTGTGCTTATAAAGAATTTCGCCCTAGACCCTCAGTAAGGGTCAGGAGCGAATTTCCTCTTCTGGGCAAAATTCCTTCATCTTCAAGCGAATTAGGGGCTCTATTAAGTTCATCTCAGTATTCATCATACCTTTGGCATTTCAATTCAACCAAAACTGAGGAAAAAACATCTCCCACAAGATTTTCGCCCTGCACCCTCAGCAAGGGTCAGGAGCGAATTTTAAGTTTTCAACAAAATCCTTCATCTTCACTTTTTCAAATTGACACTTTCTCAGGTGGGTAAAGGGAGATGTCTTTATTTCACTCATGTTTTAAGACTTGTTCTTTTTCACTACAAAATAAGGGAAATTCAAAATTTCGCCCTGGGCCTTCAGCAAGGGTCGGGAGAGAATTTACCTTTGTTGCCCAAAATTCACCATTTTTCATGCTTTCAAACCTCCAAATGCATTAAGCGACGTCCAATCTTCCTTCCAGGAGACCCTGCACATAAAAATTTAGCCAAAATTAGTGACAAATAAGCTCAAATAAGATTTTCGCTCTGGACCCTCTGGAAGGGTCAGGAGCGAAATCTTCATCCCAGGCTAAACTGCTCAATGTTCAAGTTTCAAACCACTTCACAAGGCAAGGTTAGATCATTCTCCAAGTTAGGAACAAGGTTTCAAGCTCAAACAAGGTGGCAAATGAAGTTTATGATGAATTTTGCTCTGGACCCTCTGGAAGGGTCAGGAGCGAAATTCCTAATCTTGGCCAAAATCCTGACTTCATTATCACATTTTTCCATCCAAACAAGTGTTTTGCCCTCAAAGATGCCTGGGAACGAGTTGGTTCTAAGTTTGGGTCAAACTAGAATGTCCTATGGAGATTTTCGCTTTGGACCCTTTGGAAGGGTCAGGAGCGAAATTCGCTTTGGACCCTCTGGAAGGGTCAGGAGCGAAATTTGACTTTTTGAACTCTCCGTTAGGATCATTTTATGGAATATTCTTATACTTTAAGTTATATTCCATATATACTTTCAAGATGTTTGAGATTGGTTTCAGACCTCCAGGAGCTATATTGCAAAATCTAGTTTTTGGAGGATTTTCAGTTTTCCAGACTTAGTCAAATTTCAGGATCAGGACATTCCAGACTTAGCCAAATTTCAGGATCAGGACATCACTCAAGCAGGACCTGCTATCCAGGGGATCCCCTTGGCGACACTCAAAATGCAAAGGCTAACAGACAAAACCCTAAAAGACCTAGAAAACAAACCCTAGAAAGCAAAAAAGCAGGGGTTCCCATTTGCAATGGGGCGATGTGTGAATACATCACAACAGGACGTTGCGTCTCAGCTATTGTGCTTGCTCTGCACACTTGCAAGCAAAATTTCTAAAGCTGTCAAACATCCCATTTTCTTCTCTGGATGATGAATCGTCATCCTCTTTGCACACTTTGGTGCTCTCTGTAAATCTCTCCAAAAGAGCAACTGAATCTGAACATTGAACCAGCAAGACTTCATTTACTAGGCCTAAATTAGGCTTGTAGGTCCCCAAATTAGACTCTAGGAACAGAGTCTCATTTGTCTAATTGTATTATGTAATCATTAGGCTTGATTTTGGTTTCCAACTCAATTCTGGTCTGGTTCGATACTCCTCTCCAAGGCAGCCACATGTGGGTAAAACTTGAGTGCATCTATCCATTGAGAACCCAAGTCCAATCCTTGCTCAGCAACATGCCATATGCACTTAGAATATCCACCACTTGGATGTCAATGTACATTTGCACGCGTGGATCCGCTACTAGCTACATATGAATGTTATTTTGCTCACCCATCACGGTCACTTCAATCTTGTCCAGCTATGTCACTTTCCTATTTGTTTCAATGGGGGTCAAGCCTAGAGTGGTACATATGGACAATAGCATAACGTTGGCTGAGGCTCCTAAATCCATCAAATAATTGTGTAGATTCTTGCAGAATATTCTCAATGTCAACAAGAAGGGAGGTGGCTCTAGCTTTTCAGTGAATGCATTGATTCTGGATTCCACTTGTACCACATTGCTTACTGATGCACCTTTACCCTGAGCTTTTCCTTTGCCTCTCATCTCCTTATTATTCCTTACAGGTTCCTTAGTTGGAAATCTCTGAGATTGGTGTTCATCTTTCTTCTTTGCCTGGACCTTTCGGGCTTCTTTGAGGCTGCTTAATACTACCTCTCAAACTTCAGTGACCCTCATCAATTCAACCAAAGACATGCTGACCTTGATTTTTTTGAATTCTTCCACCACTAGCTGGCTTAGTTTATTTATCTTTGATTTGTCAAAGATTTGTTCTGATTGTGCCGACCTGGCGGTTGTTGCTTGGTTTGGGACAGCGGTTGCTTGATATGGGATGGTGGGTGCTCTAGGGGCAGGTGCTGCCTTAGGGGCTGAGCCTTGATTTACATATTGTTCTTGTACCTTTGGGTATCCCAGGGTGTTACTTGCATTGTAATCTGGGGGAACTTGAAGGTCCTTTGGACTGGTAGACGTGGTGTATGGGCCACTATTGTTGTTGTTGTTATAGTATCCCTGGTTGGCACGTTGATACTATCGAAATGCATTTGCATCCACAGGCTAGTCTGCATCAACTACTTCATTCTCCTCTTGATTTGGGAAAAAGAAGGGAGGAATATAACTCTCGAGGACAATAGCTATGTCATACCTAGGGCGGGGACAATCTCATATCCAGTGCGAGGGGGTGTTGATTGAGCACCGATGTTTTCAACCTCTCTCTAAAATATGCTGGTTGCCACTTGGAATTCATCGCACTACAATTTTGAGTGTTAATTTGTGTTATGCAACCTGCACCAGTTGGAGCCTCTGCTAGAAATACATTATCAGCTAGTTTGTTTTCAGCAGCTAGAGGGTTGTCAAGAGGCATTGGTACTCCACCATTGCTGGGGCGAGTGTTCCACATTTTGTTCTGCCTCTGGTAATTCTGGTTCTGGTACTAGTTCTAATGTTGATTTCTCTAGGATTTTTGCAGCTGATTATTTAGGTTATGCAGGTATTTAACTTCAGCTGAGAGCTTCTTCATCTGGTCTGTCAACTCTTTAATTTCATCTTTCTCCTCCTACATCCTGGTGGATGGCGCACTGTCTTTTGTAAATACACAAGTTGGCTAGGAGGTGCTTGAGACAAGGGTCCTCTAGGGTGGATCACTAGTTGATTGGCAGGAGTTGGGAGTTGGTATGCTGGTTGAGGGATTTGATTCATTACGGGTGTATTATGCACCAGAGCTTGGCCTATCTCATAGATTTGATTAGGCATTGCAAGTGGTCCCATGTGAAGCAAGGGTCTTGCTACATTCTAGCCTAAGCCTTTACTTATCTCAACAGCCTTGGCGTATGTTTTTGTTAAGTTAGTTGGGGCAGGATGGGACTGTCTGACAAACATAGTCATGAGATAGTCTAGAGCTGAATAATAGATTTCCCTTGCTGAAGCATCGCTAATTACATATGGGTCCTGCAATCTAGTGTAGGCCTTATGAAATTTGCTATTAAAAGAGCTGATTGAATCATGTTCTTGTCTTTTCACCACTACAAACAATCTGTACAGCTCTGAGGACATGATGGGAATACCATACTTGCTTGTGAAAGACATTTTCAACAGCTCCCAAGAGTTAATGGATAAAGTTGGCAAATGGATGAACCAGTAAAATGCTTCTTCCCCCAGAGAACAGGGAAAGAGCTTGCATGCTACATCCACATATTCAATCTGCATGTTACGTAGTGCATCCTCAAAAATTTTGGCATGCTCCTCGGCTGTTCGGTTTGGGTCATTGAATAGAAACTTTGAGCAAAACTTATCAAGGTTTTTGGGCATGCCATAATAGTCAGTAAAAATCAGCAGGGACAAGGTGGCAACCAACCAAGTTGCACCATTCGAGAAGGTGGATTTTGATTGTGTGCCATAGGTGCCTGAACTGGTGGAACTGGTGTTGTTTGGATAGTATTTACTAGGACTGAGGATTGCTAGTCTGAGGGACCCAGTTCACTGGGGTCTGCAACTCTATGTTATTGTCTATGTCTATAAAACTATAACCCAGCAAGGTTTTGTCATCCGAGAGTTGAACTTAGGACTCTTTCTAGCCTCTCTGGAGAGAAGGAACAAATCATATCCAACTTGTAGGCCCTCCTAGAGCCAATTTCGTTGACGTGCGAAAAGTGAGCTCTACTTTCGATGAACACAAAATAGAATGTTGAGTGTATCCTATTCTCTCTTGGATAAGGGAATCCCTAATGTTGTTCTAAATGATCAAAGGGGATAACCTCAAGGTTCCAACAATCAAGTCTTGACTTACTCAGGATAGCACTATGGTTGATGTGTTTTGTCGCTAAACACAAGGATACTTACACTTGCTGTAAGAAAAAACTTCTTAAACAGGTTCTACAAGCGACTCTCAGACTTTACAAATCTTACATCCATGAGATATTCATTAATCATGATGCTATCCTAGATATTTGGTAACAAATTTTTAAAAAAATAGCAAAAGAGAAGGGTAGAGAGACTAATCTATTATAACTAGAACAGTCTTTTGAGTTAGTAGAGGGAGCTTTCAAAAAAGCAGGCCTTGCTTTGCTAGTTTTTGACACAACTAATCAAAGACCAATGCAATCCTCAAAGGGTTAACAAAGATAATCAAACTGCTAACTGCATACATTGAACTCTAAATATTCATACCATTTTCAACTTCACATTTAGCAATCGAACTAAGATTTATATGTGTTCAAACTAACGAGACACGCAAATTAACACTTAGTCAACTTCCAATCGTATGAACTGAAAACTCAATCAAATACTAACTCAAGGAAGCCATTCCATGCTAAAAATGCATAAAAAAATAAATAATGGGAATAAGTAGAACCATGTACTCACAAGAAATTCATACACAAATTAGTCTTCAACAGTTCTGTATTAAACTTGGTAGAATTTCGACAACAATTCATAATCTTCTTACAAAAAAAGGGAAAGAGAAGGCTCCCTTTCATAGATTTTCAAAATTTGGATGAATGGCCAGGATTTAATCCAGTAGATGGCCCAAATTCATCCATAAGACATGCCCTCCCATACCTAGTAAAGGATTTATTTGAAATCCCACCTAACTTTGCAACTACCAGCCATTAAGTTCCCTCAAAAAGGTAAACTGCGAGAAGCTCAAGACAGAAAAGGTACTTTTTCAAGTTGAGGAAATAACTAGCCTTGGGCACTGTATATTATCTTTTAGTTTAGCCCAAAATAGATAGTTCCCACTTACATAAAGAAGTCTTTTTAACCATCTAAGAACTCGTTCCAGATATCCCTACCTACTGCCCGCTCTGCCCGAATATATTCCTGGAACTTCACCATGACAGCCCTTATCTCCTGTGTGGAATCCATGGGTGTGTTGTCCATTCATAAACTGGTATCCACAAAATGATTCTCCACCCTTTTCAATCGCCGCTTCCAATCAGCTTTGTTGGCCTCATACTCACATATTACCGCACACAACCTACTAGCGATTTCCATCCCATGCTTGGTATATGGAGTCCCGTCATACTTCAGCTGGCTTTTCCAGCAAAGCTTCAACGTGTTAAATTCCATCTTGGGTCTTCTATCGCCAATTAAACTATCCAGAAGCTCTGAGCAACTATCTCCGACGAATGCCAAGGTATCCTCACAAGTCTCACGTCCTACATCAATCATGTCCAGGATGTCACTTTTCAATCTTAAGGCCTGATACCAATCTTCAATGGTGTCGAACTCATGTGGAGCAATAATCTACTGGCCCATGGGGATCTCGAGGAAAGTCCACAATAAGGAAATCATGAGAGGAAGTGGATTATTAACCGTTGTTTTCATTCCTTCACAGCCATTTTGGATGGACTTCATTGTTTGAAGATCTCGGTCCATTTCCTGCTCTAGGATAATCACCTCCCAAAGCACTCGATTTCCTTTCTCTATTATGTCTTCAAACCATTCCTATTTCACCATAGCCGTGGTCCTGATCCTTTCGAACTCAGCCATTGTTTTATGTGCCAATGTCACAGGAGGGACATAAGATTCTGCGACTTGCTACAGTTGTCTAAGCAGGTGATCAACGTACTTTTCAGCTTGTTCTGCTTGAGCTTTCTACATTTCTTTTTCCTTCATCTTTTTATTTAATTGCCTTAGTATTGTCTCGAAGCAATCCCTGAATTCCTCAACTTTGTGATCTTTAGTTGTCCTTCCCATTACGACTAATAAAATGATGTAATGAGCAATGGTTACATCCTCAACTGATTTGTTTGATGGCAGAACGGCAACATACACAACCCGGTTCTACTGAGCATCCCTGGTTATCTCTGAGACGGTCCTCGGCTTCTTCTTTTCCTTGACTTGAGGCTGTCCTACTCAAGAAAATAAGCCCTCAAGAATCAAGTGTGGCCTCATTACTGCTTTCTTTTCTATCTGGGTCTGCAACCATATAGGAGGTGAAGACTGGCTGGAAGTAGCCACAATTTTCGTCGCTACTCTCCAGAAGGCACAACTGACCCAATATCGACCCTCTCTTGCCCATCTAGAGATAAAAGTTAGTTCTTATCAGCATCATGTTCTTTTCCTCCAATCAAGCATTCCCCGACTTCACTGAGTATTTGCTGATGTATCTCAATTTCTTATTGTATTTCAGCTTTGTCTATGTCTTCCTCCTTGTCCTCTGATCTTGTAGGTAGGATTTCTCTTTCCACAATCTGATTTGAGCGATCCTCTTGATCGATAATCTGTATTTCTTGCTGCTGCAGATTTGACCCATCTAGGTAGGTTGATTCAATGAAAGCTGACTCTATTAGCAATAAAGGAGCGGTGGTGGGTTGGCGCTCTACTTCAGTTGCATCTCCTAAAACAATAGTATCTTTCTATGAGGTAGTGGCAGTAGATGGCCTCCTTATCTTTAATTTCTTGCATGCAGGGACCTCAAGTGATAAACTTTTCTTCCTTCAAGACTTCATGGATACCATATTTTTCTTCTTTCTTTTCTTGTGAGGCTCTTTTTTACCTTCTTTGTTTTCCTCCTCTTCTTGTATTGTAGCAGGTACTTCTTCATCGTCAGAGGATTGAGACTCAAGGTCCCCCATCAAGTTATAGGTGAATTTCACACCTTCACGAATTAGCTCTTCAGTACGCTATTGTATCCAAGTGTCGATGAAACTCTTAAGCCCCTCCATTATCACCTCCAAGCTAGTGATAGGATCCCGAGACCAGTTAATCAAAGACGGTGAGCGATCATGATGGAGTTATATGCATGATGTTGCAAGCACTCCCCATCATCATCTATCTAGTCGGGAACTCTAGCATAATCAAAGGTCCTGACTTGGTATAGACTTAGTCTGGAGCATTTCCTTCTTTGGACCTCGAAATCATCACTGCTACTGGTCCAATAATTTTCTATATTCATCTTATGTATGTAGTGCCTATCATAAGCCTTTCGTCCCATCCCTGTAGGACCGAAGCTTGTCATAATAAGATGCTCCTGTAAGCCATATGATGCCAATTCCTCGGCTGACTGTTTTTCCTGAACAAGAGTTTTCATATATATATCACTCTCCAATTGACATTGGGAATGATACTCTAGTGACCTTCTCCCTGAGGATTCCCCTAGTTGCATTTTCTTTTCTGGCTACCTCTAGGAGTATCAGTTTATCAGTGGGGTATTAAGAGAGTCGGTATGGTGAGCCCTCAAATCCTAAAATTCTCAAGAAAATCTAGCAAACTGTATGAACCATGTTCCATATCACTTTACTAGCACAATTGCCTATACGAACATCCTTTGTTGCGGTCCTCCTTGCACGATTCTTACCATTTGCAGGGTGAAAACATCATTCACCCACTCATATTGTCCTACAACATACGCTGCATTGTTTCTCTCTCTTTGGCCTATGTTGTGGAAATGAAGCTGAAGTTGGGGATAGCACTCGTGCAATTTCTTCTGTTTGTCCCCATTTTCGACCTCACCAAAGCTGGTCAGTCCAAATAGCCTAGAATGTCAGGACAGTATATATACCACATAAGAGAACATACTAAACATCCTCTTCTCTAACAGTTGCACCAGCTGCTCATGGATGTTGTCGTCGATCATTTCGGCCCAAACTAACCAGATCTTACCCCCAAAAACCTCCTCAACATAGTAAAACATCCACCTTCAAACATGTTGGAGTGAGGAAATCCCATGATGCTGTAATGTCCCCACTCTAGTCAATATCAATTGCCGATGGGTTAACCTATTATTTGGACTCACCTAGGCTAACATGTTTGGATAGAGAGTCTCAGTGGCAGTTCCACTTCTTCAGTTTAGTCTTGGGTTCAATTCCAGGGTCTTAGCAGTCACTGTGGGGGCTTAGTTGAGGGACTTACTATTTATAGTAAGTCAATCTGGTAGTCATGCTATTTTTAGTCAAAGCACCTAGACACATGGGGGCTATTTAGTGTTGACCCCAGCTTCTGACGGCACGTCAAAAGACTAAATATTGAGGGAGATATTAATATTTTAGTGGTTAAGTTATTTAATTAACTTATATGGATATTATAAAGTCATAAAGTGACTTGATTAAAATTATAAACCACTAAAATATTATAAAGTGACTTTTCAAATCACTTAAATGAATTTGGACACCCAGAAGGTTAATTAAACTATAGGAATTGAATTAAATACATTTAAATGTATTTAATATGAAGTTGGGTGTACTTTTCTTGGAATTCGTGCTTTTGGGGGATATAAGGGGAAAAGAACAATTCAAACTCTATTATTATTGATTATTTCACATTGCTTGTTATTTTGCTCTGTGGAATTCTTTGACAAGGGTTTCAGAGATTTGGCCATTAGAGAACGGAAATTCTTCGTGGATCTGTGATTGTGAGGTTGTGGAAGACCAGCTAAATTATTGCAATTGTGAAGGCTTCATTCAGGAGTCTTATTGTGCTTCAACAGAGATTCTTTATTTCAGATATTGCAGATTTTTCAATAAGGAAAGGGCAAATCAGGTTAGACGCCCCTTTTAGCAGCATACTTCATGTCAATAAGCAGTCATACAATTGCCAGTTGTTTGCCGTACAATTCAGGCTTGGCACATGGGGTCCAGGAAAGGGACATTTTGTCCTGAAGGGCTGAAACGCCATCTGTCTTGCATTTTGGTTGCACAATTTCCAACCCCTAGCACATACAGGGTATTCCATCACTTTTCTAGCTTGAAGAAATAATTTCCTAGACTTGTACACCTATTTTGGTCAGTTTGCTAGTTCGGGCTCGCAAACTCAAGAATTTTTTATATAAAATAAACCGAGGACCTACAGGTATGTTTTATATATTAGTTTCATTTGTAACAGTTATCTAATTCATAATATAGATTCAATTGCCCTATATTTGGTATCTATTCAGTTTTATGAGAAATTCTTGCCTGGTGCACTTGTTTTTTTTAATTTAAATTGTTCAAAACCCTTGAAAATCCAAAACAAATCAGCAAAAGTATTTCAAAAGAGTTAGAACCAGCAAGGTTCTTATAGTTGCGGTTGAGGGTGACCATATCCACATATTCTTCGCTAAACTCACTCCTGTAGGTTTTCTTAAGGATTTTGGACCTGTAGAGCCTTCTTTCCTTGAACCAATTATTGTTCATTTTGTTTTCGCATTTAATAGAGATTTGGTCATATATTGCCTATGCTTCATCCATTTGTACAACAATTGAATCCTCACGAATAGGAATGCCAAAGACTTATATAAGGGCTTCAAGAGTAAAATCTACTACCACCATATCTTTAACGAACACCACCCTTTTTGCTGGCCTGTACTGGTTAGCGCACTCTATGATCAAGTCATAGTTCTGGATAGCTTGTGGAAAACCAGCGGCTTGTCCTAATCCGCTCTAGACCATCCTTTGGGCTCTCTAAGTTGGTTCTGGGCCATACATCCTATCACTGAATTGTTGGATGTCAATGTGCCCAAAATTCTATATCCCCTACGTTCTCCCACCTACTCAAAACCTTGGAATCCTACAACACACCTTGAAATTCATACTTGATCTTGTCCAACTTACGGTGATTCTCAGCTTTGACACCTAAGATGTGTCTAGCGCTTTGTGTGCCTCAGAAGAATCGGCCAACTTAGGAGGCATCTAACTTGTGCACCAAAACGCAAATTACGATTGGTTTTTCAAATTAATAATAGAGGTTAGTTGTGCCCAAGACAGCGTTAGTAGATAATCGCCAGCAAAATGATGAAATGATCCAGATTAAAAAAATTCCATAACGTAAAGGCAGATTTCAATGCCTAATTGACAGATAGTGGCATCTAGTTGTTGTGTATATTGCAAGGCCTATGCAAAGCTTTCCAAAAAACAAAGTCTAATGTGTATTATGCTTTTTAAGACCTATTTTGACAATGTCCAAGAAAATTTTCGGAATTAGCAAGTCTACTAGGAACAAGTCTCAATTCACTTTTATGTTGCCAATCCCAAGTTTTGTGCCAACAAGATCTTTTCAAAAAAATTATTTTCAGCCTAACAGTGTTTATTTGACCTAGGGTTTATCCAGGGTTGATTTTCGAATGAATTTTTGAAATATGTGGACCACAGGTGTCAGTTTAGTTAAGTCTAGGGTTTAACGGCAAGATTAATTCAAACCAGAGAAACGGGACTCGCCCGAAATCGCCCAGACTCGGCGAGTCCGAGTCCCAGTCAGGCTGGCCGAGTCCCAGGGGTTCGGACTCGGACTCGGCTGAGTCTGGCGAGTAAACTCGCCAGCCTCGCCGAGTTGGCGAGTTTGGCCCAAACTCGCCAAACTCGGCGAGTCCCGAGCCCTGGACTCGGCCGACGTTGGCATAAGTTAAAACGCCAAAAAAAATTAGTTTGGAAAGTTTTTTTAAATCCGTTTTTTAATGTTAATTGTCTTCTAGCCCTAAAAGTGACTTTCATTTCATTCACTTGCAAAAAAAGGAAGAGTAAAGTGAGTTGGGAAGAAAAACAAGGGTGCATAGAAGAAAAACCAGCAAGGAGGAAGCTCAAGTTTTCTTCAATTTGTCACATTGGAGCTGCATTGTGTTTCGATTTGGTGCATCAAGAGTTGGATAGGAAGAGTTTGCAGCTGATTTCAAGCTTGTTGTAAGAGGTAAGATTGTTTTTTTGAACATTATTTTGTTTCTTGTATGCAAAAATTCCATTTTCTATTCATTTATTTTGAAAGTTTTACATTTTCTTGTATGCAAGATCTTTTGTATGTTTGTAATTTGTATGTAGCATGTAGTATGTAGTTGTACTATGTAGGGTTGTATGTAGGGTTTGTAAAAATTTTTTTTTTTAAATTGTAGGGTTTGACAAACCCTACAATTTTTTTAAAAAAAAAATTTACAAACCCTACTTTAGTTTTTTTGAATGTATGTATTAATTTTATTTTGTATTTGTAATGTTTTATTGCAGCAAACTTCACTTTATTATTTGCCTCAACTTCAAGTTTCACAAAACTATCCTAAAATGTCTACTTCAGCTTCTAGACCCCCCATGAGAAAGGACCCTGCTTGGAAATATCATGAGGATTTTCCAGGGCAAGGAAAGGGGCAAACAAAATGTATGTTTTGCAAAACAATATTCCATGGAGGTATATATAGGCTGAAATACCATATTGCTGGTGTGCGTGGACATGATGCCGAACCATGCCTAAAAGCAGTCTCTGAGGCCATACATGATTGTTATGTAATGGTTGAGGAGATTGAAAGAAAAAAGAAACAAAAGGAGGATCGAGCGGCCATTGGGAGAGAGACGGTTTTAGGAAGAGGGACACAGTTAGGTTGTGTTGGAGGCCCTTCTTCCTTACCTCCATATCGTCCCACTCAATTTGCTACTGCTGGTGCTTCTGCTTCTATAAGTGGCAGTGCCACCGCCACTTCTCATGCTCCTACCACTAGTAGATGTAGTGGGAATGTTACCATTGGACCTAGGATTCGTAAATCTAGGTTGGATTCCTTCTTTGTGCCTCGCACTACTCCTGGGTCCCAACCGTCGCTTGAGGGCATGGGTTGGAACAAGGAGGTCCATGATGCTGCTAAAATGGCAATTGGCAGGTTTTGGAGCTACAGCTGTATTCCATTCTTTGTAGCCAGGTGAATGTTTTACTAACTTTTATGTTTGATAACTTTGATTGTTTTAATTTTTATACTTAACTTATCTCATTGAATTTTTATACTTAACTTATCTCATTGAGTTTCTTTGCGACAGGTCTCCTTATTGGCAACAAATGGTTGATGCCATTACCATATGCGGGGCGGGGTTCAAAGCCCCTAGTGAGAGTGATTTGAGGGGACCCATTTTGTCTCAAATGGTGGATGATGTGAAAAGGGATTTAGATGAACAACGCCACATATGGAGCACTAAAGGTTGCACCATCATGACTGATGGTTGGATGGATAGGAGAAATAGAACTCTCCTTAATTTTCTTGTTTCTTCCGCAGGTGATTGATTAATTTTAGTTTCATATAGTCTTTAATTTTTTATTTTTTATCTAATGGTTTATTGAATGATCATTGACCTAGCTTTATTTTTTTATTTCAGGGGGCACCGTTTTCATCAAGTCCATTGATGCCTCCGCCCATTGTAAGAATGCCACCTACCTATGTGAGTAGATAGAGGAGGTGATTGAACATGTGGGTGAGGAGAACGTGGTACAAGTGGTGACCGACAATGCAGCAAATTATGTTGCTGCGGGTAAACTTTTGATTACAAACTAATTTTGTTTGCAAATTAATTACTATCTTGTAGTTTGTACCTCCATTAATTACAATTTACAATGCAACAAATTATGTTGCTGCAAGTAGACTATTGATGGAGAGGTACCCATCTATAGTTTGGACTCCATGTGCTGCTCATTGCATTGACCTCATGTTGGAGGATATTGGAAAAATCCCATGGGTCAAGAGATGTGTAGAAAGGGCAAGAAATGTCTGCAAATTTTTATATAATCATTCATGGGTGTTGGCTCTTATGAGACAATACACAGAGCAAAAGGAGTTGCATCGTCCAGGAATCACAAGATTTGCCACAAACTTCCTCACATTGCAGTCCATGCTTAGGTCTAAGTCTGCCTTGAGACGTATGATTGTTGGTGAGGAGTGGTCTTCCTCATCCTATGCTACCACCCCTGCAGGGATGGAGATGGCAGACTGCATTTTTGATGAGCAAGGCTTTTGGGTCCCTTGTGATGAGATAGTGAAGGTAATTTTTTTATAAATTCTACAATTTAACTTCATGTTTTATAACTTATTATATGTATTCTCTTATTTGCTCATTTTTCTAAATTACACAATATTTTCAATTTTGCAGTTTGTTAATATATGAGGGCATGGATAGGGCGAAGGAGGCCATCAGATTCGTCTATGGAGCAGATGAGAGCAAGTATGGTCCCATTTGGGAGATCATTGATAGGAGATGGCATCATCAGCTTCATAGGCCCATCCATGCGGCAGCCTATTATCTGAATCCGGCATTCCGTTTTATCCCTTCTTTCAAGGCTGATGCGGAGGTCCTTAATGGGCTATATGCAATCATGGAGAAGATGGGACCTGCTGGTACTTCTCAGATAGACCTTTTTCGAGAGCTACAGATGTTCTCAGATGCACAAGGGGAGACCTTCTCTCGTCCTGTCGCCAAAGACGATAGGACAACTATGATGCCAGGTAAAAATAAATTGTTAGGCTTAATTTTAGTTTTATTCAATACTATATTGTAACTTGTTAAATGAGTTCATGAGTGAGACTGATTTTATTTATTTTTCTCATTTCAAACTCAGATCATTGGTGGAACTTTTTTGGCCCAGAGACACCAAATGTTCAGAAGTTGGCCATTCGTATCTTGAGCCAACCATGCAGCGCATCAGGTTGTGAGCGCAATTGGAGTATGTTTGAGCACATACACTCCAAGAGGCGCAATAGATTATCTGTGGAGAAGACGAATGATCTCGTCTTTGTTCACTACAACCTCCGCCTGAGAATGAGAAAGAATGCAACAGTTGACATGTCTCCTATCATTCTAGATGAGGTTGATCTTGAAGCAGAGTGGGCCAATGAGAATCAGACAGCTGCTGGGACTCCTACAGCTGTATTTAGTGATGATGACATTGATTGGATCGACCAGGTAGATATAGAGGCTGAGGCTGTAGCCATGGCAGAGGAGGAGCAGAGAGCACGAGCAGAGACAGGAAATACTAAGACTCGGAGTGACACAGCTGTTCCTAATGTTGGTGAGCATGACACAGCCATTCCTGATGTTGGTGAGCATGGCATGGTGTAACGGGGAGCGACTATGGCTGCTAAATCATCCAGGACCTACTTTAAACGCCTTCGCAGGGGGCCAGGGCGAGGGGGTGCACGGCCCTCTGAGCCATAGGCTTGTACACTTGTAGTTGTATTTAGTATTTACTATTTACCTTTGGTATTTGTATGAAACATTTGATGATGATCATATGATGACATGGATTTTTTATTCCATGAGTTTTGTAATATTGTATACATTTGACAATATTTATATATCTATGTTTGTTATTTTCTTCAGCTACAATTTGCGTTTATGCTTATGTGATTGATCTATACTTGTGTATGTAATCAAATGAGCCGAGTTTAATGATGTTTTTGTGTCTTTAAGGTGTATTCAATAAAGGGTGTCTGAAACAAGTTTTAAATCTTTAAAAATCTCTAAATTTCTTAAGTTTTTCACTTTCCCGAGTCCAACCGAGTCTGGAGCCGAGTCTGATGCCGAGTCCCGAGTCCGAGTCCAAGCTGAGTCCGAGTCCCAGTCCCGTTTCTTTGATTCAAACACAAAACGTTTTAACTTGGTTTGATAACTCAATCATAGAAGCATACCTAGCAAGATTGAAATGTTTTTCTCATTGATTCTATTTTCCTTTTCAATGTTTGGACCAAGCTAGGGTGCAATTCCTCCTTAAATGCTTGTGTTTGATTTGAAAGCCTTTGTTTTGCATTTTGGAATGCGTTTTTGGACTTTGTGTGTTTTGTTGAATGCCCATCAAATGCGTTGGCTGGCCTCCTCCTTCCCTCTCTGCTTCAGCAATTTTATGCTTCTGAATCTGAAATGCTTTTCTTGAAGGCATGATTTTGACTAAAATACGTATTCCCTTTGAGTGCCTTGCTGAAGATATCCCCTTTCAACGATTCTTTCTGATTGAGATGTGTTTGGATGGTCTATGCGATTTAAATCCTTTCAACACTTTCTCATCTCTGCGTTTCTTTCCTTTCAACAAGAACTTCACTTCCCTCTTTAAAATGCCCCAAGTGCCTTTGGTATTTTATCAGCCTATATAGGAGTTATAGAAACATCGATCTTCTTTTACGATTTCGTTTCAAATGTTTAGCAATTATGTTTTTCGGGGTTCTTATCGACGAAACTAGGTAGAAAAACATTTTACAGTTCGCCCCTTCTAATAAAAGAAGACCAAACTTCGTTTTCTTTGTTTTGCATTTTGACCTTTTGAAATGACGGGCTCTCTTCGATATTTTTCATGGTAAGCACAAGGGGAATCAAAATACGATTTTGCCTCTCTTTGAATAAAATGCCCGAACCTTATTTTATTTTATTTTGTTTTTATTTTTAAAACACAGTATTTTCGGTATTATTTTTGGGACTAGCAAGGCAAAAAAGAGACTCGCGATTTTAGCTTGTGCACTTTCTCTTTAAAAAAACTGAACTTCAATTTTTATTTTTTTTTATTTTTAAAACTCTTAATACTTAGTTCAATGTTTTTATCGGTTTTGACAAGGGCTGATAGAGATTTAAAAAGAAACGCCCAAACTTTATTCTATTTCGACTTATCAACGTTGCTTGACCCTTTTCGGTGTTTTTGGCTAGTTTCTTAACACTACTTTTGGGCGCATGTTGCTCTTATAAACGTCAAGGCTTAAAAGCTACTATCGGTATTTTCATCGAGATTTATAAAGGGGGCGAAATATGTTTTAAGTTGCCTCTCTTTCTTTTTAAAATAATGTCGACCCTTGTTCATTGCTTAACTAAAGATACTTCGGTATTATTTTTGGGTTATCAAGGAGAGATGGCGATTTTCAAAATGATTTTACTGAACTTTGTTTGCACTACTTTAAAATATTTTTTCTGAACTTGGTGTTTTTCATACCTTGAGCCAGTGTGTGAGCCCAGAAGAAAACACAGGAAATTTGGTCGCCTCTGAAATTTCAACCTTTTGGCAACTTAAATCTCTCTCATCCTGCTTCCACTTATCAAATTCAGAGTCATGCTTCAGATGTTGCTTCTCAAACACCATAAGGGGATGACTTGGTTACTTCTTTGTCTTTCTAAAGACTTGGCTCTCTATGACGACACCCAAACTCATAGATTAATTCCACTGGCATGCTTAGGTCTAATTCTTGTTACACTCTAGGATACCACTTTCTCTCTCTCTCTCTCTCTACGAGACTAACAACACTTACTTAGGTACTTGACAAGGCAAGCCAAGAAACGAGAGGGGTCCTTGTCGGAGATGGGGAGTGTGTGCAAGGCACAACATTCTCTAGATACTCATCACTCTCTAACTTAGGCTCCTCTGATAATAGTAAAATTGAGGGCAAGTCATTAAAGCCATCTAGTTCAATCGCTTGATCCACCATGTTTGCAACTTCTCCATCAAGTGCAAGTTGGTCCCATTTTGCTTAAGTACCCTCCATGTACCCAAGATCAACACGAGGGAAAACAAAGTGAGCTATTAATGTAGACCAAGTTCTTTGCTTTCTTTGACCCTAATCAATTCCTATTCAGTGAATGAATAAAATCATAACTATTGCAATTTCTCTCACAAGATGAAGAGCTAGCTACTTGTGAGATCAATCTGATTGCAACTGATTGCAATTCAAGGGTTTCACCTCCATGGTTCTACCACCACTTTAAAGGGTCTTTCATATAAAACTTCCATTGAAGCAAAATCACCTTTGTGACACCAAACCTGTTGATGGACAATTGGTTTATGCTTAGATATCGTTAAGGTTATGAGTCTATGACGCAATTGCAAAATAGCCTAATTACATCCTAGAATCCTATATACTTAAGGTAAAATGGAAAATGTGAATGGTGTAGTTGATATATAATACTAACCTAGAATGATAAAATGATAGAGTATCGCAAATTTATGTATAATGAAAATGTTTTATGTCGGGTGATGATCATAAGAGTTGTGACTACTTTTCATGATGGGTTAAGGAAATCAACAAAGCTATTGTTTTTGTTTTTATTATGAGTTTACATCTTGTATCACATATATTTTAATATGTTGAACTGTTTTACAAAATATAAACGAATTGATAGAAGCATGCATATGAAAAATATTTATATCTCATATAGTCCTCATAAGCCACATCATTAGGTCATCCTTAATAATGGATGAAAGGGGGTTTTAAGCTTAGCTTTGCGGGCATCATTGTTAATAATAATATTAATTTTATCAAAAGAAAGTTAACATATCTTTAAGATTATCAGAAGTATTAATATTAGTATTATTAATGTTAAGAATAATTCCATAATGGACAAGAAAAATTAAGTTATCATTAGGCATGATAATAACGGTGGCAAGGATAGTGTGCTTGGTTGGTATAAAAGTGTTAGTAATAATCCTTCAAATAAAGGCAAATTATTGGTAACATTAATATTGCCATTGATGTGAATGATAACATTAATGAATTTAAGGTACGTATTAATTTTATTGAATAACGTGAATAATAATATCCTCAATAAATATTGTATTAGTATTCCACTAGGAACAATGTTCAAGAATCCTTAATATCCATTTGTTTTGCCTAACCTGCAATAGAAATTTTGGCATTACAGTGCTAGTTGCACTTGGTTGAAAGTTTCTAAAGCCTTTTCAACAATTCCACACGTTTAATAACTAGGAGTGCAGATCATACTGTCAAGTCATGGAGGGGAATGGAACATAGATATTTTCTGTCCAATTTGATTTCCCGGCTAGATCGATGGACTTCTCAAAAGAGATGAGCTTACTTAAATCAACATTGAACCTTTATTGTGTGAATCTTGCAAAAATTGTCGTCAATGGTAGAAGCCAAACTCCATAGTGATACAGGTATTGGAGGTAAGTTGAATATATAGCAAAGGAATGCGTGAGCAAGGTAAGCCATGTTGTAACCTCTAAGAAAAATTAAAATATTGTTATTTAAAATTTATGTATTGTTAACATGATTTATAAATAGCTATATGCTGATTTTAGTTTAACTAAAGTCTTCAAGTTAAATGAGACTATTTATTGAAATTAAAAATAGTGTGTTATGTTATTGCGGGATATGTTGAGTTATTTAAATATATATATATATATATATATATATTAGCAAAATAGTTAAGTTTGGCATAGAATAGACATGTGTTGTGTCCAATAAGTGTTTGAGAATTGGGCATTACAACCTTGCCCATGTGAAAACTTATTCCATTGTCTCCTTATAATGAGGGATCCTCACCTTGACCATAAATATTTTTAATTGCAGCCCAAAATTACTTCATTACCTCTCTATCCTCATGTCAAGCCCTATTATTAGTCTCGTGTATTTTGCCATTTAGGATTTAAGGCATAGGCAACACAATGAAGGGGTCTGCTAAGTTTGTTCCATCTACCCTATAACTTTTCTTCTATCAAAGGATATAGAGAAAGATCTTTTGCATCTGTTATTTTCCTGACTTTCACACATGGAATCTATTTCTTCATAAACTTCTCCCAAACATGGTTTGTTTCAGTCTGCAAATTTAATCACCTCATATATGGGACTAATAAGGTCCACAACAAATCTCAAATCTGCCCAAAAACAGTCATCAAGGACCAAACCTCTCACCTCTATTGCAATATCTGATGTAGATTGTCTCCAAGCTACCCATGCATCACTAACAACTTGTAATGTCCCATTTTTGGATTAGCTTGTAATTTGCCCTAATTTCACAAAATCCAAATGAAACAAGGAACATAACTTAGAGAGATAATTCTTACCTAAGAAAAGAATGAGATAAGTCTGCCTTGGAAACTTGCAACCAAGTTAGGTAATAATGTAGACATAATACATATAATATATCCATCTCTGGGGTTAATGGAGAAACACACTTATAACACATAAATCCAAATGATCTCATAGGCTCAACCATAACAAGGGTGGAGATAGGATGGTCATGATGAGGTACCCTAAATTTCTCCATCCCTAGGCCCAAGAGCAGAAACCCTGTCCCTCTTGGCCTCAAGTGGTCCTTAACTATGCTTATGAGGTGGCATACCTAGTGGAGCCTATACACCGTTACCCTCCATCATGCTATTCTCCTCTCCTCTTATGATTGAGGATCCCTTCAACAATTGATCAAAATGGAGATAGTAGGGGAGATGCAATAGGGTGTCTTTAACACTCAACCCTAGACCCAAAGTTAGGACCTTATCCTCTTTGGCCTCATGTGGTCCTTAACTAATGGTCCTCAACCATTATCATGAGGTGGCCTCGTGGTCCTTAACCATCTTTACGAGGCACCATACCTAGCAATGAGTCTTTCAACGTTCCCCCTCCTTGCGCTTCCTCTACTTCCCCAATAGTATCGAATAGTACAGGTATATTCTGTTATCAAGTTTATAGATTTAATTATATATTCACTCTCAATCAATCTTAAGCATATATGTATATTAATAAATGAATTTTGTGTACAGTCAAATATAAACATATATGTGTTTACACCTGTATGAATAATCTATCTTTGCCTGCATACAACAATGGTATAGATGCTATTGCACAATCATGAACATCATAATACTAAACATTAATTATTGGTTAGCAGCAATGAATAATATTTATTATACCAAGTATAGGGAAACTCATACCAAACCCCTAGTATGAACAAACTATTTGTGCATTCTGTTTATTATCCATCTGATCCTTTCCGCTTTGTCTTCTTTTGATAATCGGTGGTGATTGCTTGGTTCACTGGGCTGATCCTTTATATCTTTCATTGAATGTTGGAGAGTCACGACCCTTTCTCGTGGGTGTAATGATTTACAAAGGAGGCGCCCCTTATGCTGACCATGCCCTCTCATAACTGATCCTTTTGAGATGCCTTGTTTAAACTCCCTTGAATCGTTTCTTAACTATGTTTAATTATGTTTTAGATAGGATCACTGCCATTAAGGAAATGTGGGTGATATATATAGTAGCACACACCAATTATTAATCATAATGATATACAGTTTGTTGTCGATATGTGGGCATAGTGCCATGGTTAAGAATAAAAGGAAATTGTGAAGTCTCAATACCATGGAAAAATTTCTTACCCAATCTTGCTAAGGGTCGAAACCATGACAGTCCTCCCTCCCTAAATTTGCTTGTCCTCAAGCAATAATCTGAACCAAATCCATTTTATGGGGGGGTGGGGAGGGGGATTCCTAAACTAGCCCTGGGATTCTCAATGTATATATTATTGTTTTTAATTTACTGGGGTTATCTCCACTAATGATTGGGAACTTACAAGGTTTGTGATCTTAGGACAAGTTTTTTCTCATCAATTGTAATCATGGGACGAAAAAAGGGCGAACTCATCACATGTTGTCTAGAAGCATGACACACATCTATGACCTTAAACGTAATGTTCTCTTAAATAAACTCTTGTCTCTTTCGATTCTCTTAGTTGTTAAGCATCAAGTTTGAAAATACATCAAGTACGAACCAATCATAGAGCATACACATGCCAATACATCTATTATATTAGATCCTTCTTATTAAGTAGAATGTATTTATTCTTTACTTGACAATGAAACCTTAAGGTTTTACGAAGAGATTTCAACTGCCATATTTATGAGGGTGTTTTGATTACTAGAGTGGTTCCTCCACAAAACTCCATATGTTAATTGTCCCCTCTTCTTTTGATGGGATGCTCTTAAGGTCTCCTTCAACATATCTTGCTTTTTTGCTTGGGTTACCTTTTGCTTCTTCATCAGATATTGCCTCTATTATTCGTATTTGGCTTCCACCTACGTATCCTGGTTCCCATTTTTCTTTGCATTTATAACACAAGCACTTTCTTTTAAGATTCTTCGCATTACATTTATGCCCGGCTGCCCATGGATCTTTGCCCCTAAAACACATCTTTTCCTCTTGGGTTTCATCTTGTTTATAAGAGTGTCCTCGTTCTCATTTCTTCTTGCAATCAAAATGTAGACCTTCCTTCCTTAGTTCTTCCTGTTCGTCATGAGAGAGGCACATATTCTTGTGCTTGTCCTTCTCGTAGAAGTGCTTATCTCTTGATGTCATTTTCCTAAAGTGATCCTTTTCCTTTGCTTGGGCGGAATCTAGTCAAGCGGCTTTAAGGATCGCCTCTTGGAGTGTAGTTGGATCCAAGCACTTACTAAACCTCGGGTCCCATCCAATAATCCTTCTATAAATAGGTAAGTGAGTCTCTCCTCAAATATTCAGGGGAATATAATAGCTAACCTTGGAATTCCGTGATGTAGTCTTCAAGGGTTCCCCCTTTCCTTATTCTTGTTAGTTCTTTGAAATGTTTTTGGGGATGAGTTTGGTCAAATCTTTGAATGAGCCTTTTCTTGAAGACATCATAGACCTTTATACTTTTGTGGTCTTGAGTAATTAGGCCATGATGCCACCAATCATGTGCCACCCCTTCTAGAGTCATGGAATCTTTTTCTGTCATGGGGCAAAGAGTTAGGTTTGTCTCTAGTTTTTGTAACTATGCATGAGCTGTAATCTTTCCCGACCCATCAAAGTTAGGGATGGACAATTTTCTCATCTTATTTTGTATATCTTGGTTAGGTTGGTCATTTCTCCTATGAACATTCTTCATCCCAGCCTCACAATATGTTGTAAAAGGGAAGCTTCTTTTGACTTTGAGGTCAAGCCCCGCATATTCTATGGCAAGTTCTCTCACATTTGAGTTGTTAATTTCTTCAATTTCCCTTTGTGATCCTTCCCTAGTTGAGAAAGGTGTCCATTTGTGCTTGGGTTTGATCCTATTGTGGTTTCGTGATTACTCTTGGATTGGCTGGGAGTGACTTCCCTCTCATGTCCTTGGTTTGGTTTAAGAGTATTGTTTATGTTTTGAAGGGTTTGGAGTAAGGCTTGCATTGTTTGTTCATTCTTTTCCATTAAAACCCTCAATTCATGCTCCATTTGAAAGTTCTTTGTATTGTTTTGGTAGGTAGACTTCTTTTCCCTTTCTAGAGCTCTAATTGCTCGTTGACTAAGTTGCATCAACTATTTTCCCTCAACCTGCGAGGAACATGCTTTGATACCACTTGTAATGCCCCTTTTCTAGATTACCTTATAATTTGCCCTAATTTCACAATATCCAAATGAAACAAGGAACATAACTTAGAGAGATAATTCTTAATTAAATAAAGAATGAGATAAGTCTGCCTTGGAAACCTACAACAAGTTAGGTAATAATATAGACTTAATACATATAATATATCCATCTCTGGGGTTAAAGGAGAAACACACTTATAGCACATAAATCTGAATGATCTCATTGGCTCAACCATAACGAGGATGAAAATAGGATGGTCATGATGAGGTGGCCTAAATTTCTCCAGCTCTAGGCTCAAGAGCGGAAACCCTATCCCTCTGGGTCGTCGTCCTTAACCATCCTCATGAAGTGGCATACCTAGCAGAGCTTGCACACCTTTCCCTTCCATCATACTACTCTTCTCTCCTCTTATGATTGAGGATCCCTTCAACAATTGAACAATATGGAGATAGTAGGGGAGCTGCAATAGGGTATCTTTGACCCTCAACCCTAGGCACAAGGTTAGGACCTTATCCTCCTTGAACTCATGTGGTCCTTAACCGATGGTCATCGACCATTATCATGAGGTGGCCTTGTGGTCCTTAACCAATGGTCCTTAACCATCTTTATGAGGCACCATACCTAACGATGAGCCTTTCACCATTCCCTCTCCTTGCACTTCCTCTACTTCCCCAATAGTATCGAATATTGTAGGTATATTATGTTATAAAGTGTAAAGATTTAATTATATATTCACTCTCAATCAATCTTTTAAGCACATAGGTATATTAATAAATGAATTCTACATACAGTCAGATATAAACATTTATGTGTTTACACTTGTATGAATGATCTATCTTTGCCTTCATCCCACAATGGTATAGATGCTATTGCACAATCATGAACATAATATTACTAAACATTAATTATTGGTTAGTAGCAATGAATAATATTTATTATGCCAAGTATAGGGAAACTCATACCAAACCCCTAGTATGATTGAACTGTTTGTTCATTCAGTTAATTATCCATCTGATCCCTTCCGCTTTGTCTTCTTCTGATGATCAGTGGCGATTGCTTGGTTCACTGGGTTGGTCCTTTATATCTTTCATTGGATGCTAGAGAGTCACGACCCTTTCTCATGGGTGTAATTATTTACAAAGGAAGTGTACCTGTCATCATGAATTGTGCCCTCTATAACTCCTGCTGCCCTTGAATCTTTAGCATACTCCACTGCAATTAAGTCTCTCCAATCAGCAGAAATCTCCACTAAAGAACATATGCGAGGCCTCCTAGAAAGTGCATCAACAACTATATTTTTCTTCCCCTTGACATATATGATGTCAAATCATATGCCTGCGATCTGCTGCCTATAATGAAGATCCATTTGGTTAATAAAGTACTTGATGCCATTTTGGTCCATCTTGATGATAAACTTACCCCCAACTAGGTATGGTCTAAATTTGGCCAAGGCATGCATAATGGCCAACATCTCTCTATCATAAACAGAGTAGCTCCTCTCTACACCTGTTAACTTTCTGCTCTCAGAAGCAATGGGATGCTTTTTCTGCATCAAACCCGCTCCTATCCCCTCTCTTAAAGAATCACAAGGGGATTAGTGTCTACTGCGGGTTGGTGCCTGTTTCTCTTAGGAGTTTAGTGAATGGGGGACTAATTGCGCTTCACTAAACAGTTCCTACGAAGATTGTAAAAAGTTTCTAATACAAGCAATATTTGCCATGGTTTTCTCTTGCAGGATCTATACATAAATCATGTGTTCAGCTTGTGCTCTTCGTTGCTAGACCTTTGATATGTGTTACTGCTGTGGATGATTAAGTTTTGAAATATTACTATTGTGCTTAATTAAATTTTTGAAAAGTAAAATTTTGTTGTTACTTTACTGATTCACCGCCCCCAGCCACCCCATCCCCTCCCCACCAGCCCCCACCACCTCCTCCCACCTCTCGGTATAACTGTGTGCTCTTCAACATTACATTAATTGCTACTCATACAAGCTACAAAAACTTTCTCTCTAAGTTTCACCTATTAATGTATTAAGTTTTGTCAGGATCATTGCTCCATTTGTTTGTCGCTTCTGATACTATATTCAAAAAATTTATACCAGCATCTTCTATATCAGTTAAGAGGTCAAATTTGAGCATTGTATATTTGCTTCAGATACTTGTATGACAAATGTTTGTCAAAATGTCTATGCATTATTCCATGTCTTCAAACTGTTTGTGCAAATGTCAATGATCATGCATGAAGGTTGCAGCTGATCTGCATTGTAGAAATTCAGAAATAATGTAATTGTTGTTCTACCAAATGCTTGACAAAATGCTTCCAAGACAAAAAGGTGATTTGAATGTTTTAATGATTTGTAGTTTCTAATGTTCCACCAAGCGCTTGACAAAATGTTTGCGTGCAAAAATAGAAAACAATTCCAATTTTGTTGAAATTCCTTGGTAGGGGCATTACAATACAGGTGAGAGATCTTCCTTGGCCAAGGGAAGTACATAGTCAAGATTCTAAAGAGATTTCAAATTATGGATTGTAGTGAATACATTGAAACAATTTATGGTTGAGCTGGGCCAGATTCATTGGACTACTGCAAAGCATTTGCTTCAATATTTTGACAAAAAAAATTCATTGTGAGTTAAGGTATGTTGGAGATGGAGAGTTGATGTTGCATAATGTTTTAGATTCAGAATGGACAAATGAATAGTGCTAGGAAGAGCACTTTAGAATTTTGTTCAGCTTGGGATCAGGTATGAATCCTAGATTACCAAGCAGCAATCAGCTGACATTGAGTTAACCAAGGTAGAGCACATGGCAGCTTCTTCTGTTAGTTGTGAATTTATCCGGCTTCACAAGCTAATAGCAAAAGTTACTGAGGAAATGTCAGGACTGACAATTGTATACTATGATAATCAGAGTTGCATCAAGTTCTTTGAGAATCCTAAATTTCACAATAGCTCCAAGCATATAGGCATTCAGCACCATTTCCTTTGAGATAGAGTTCGGAAGGGAGCAACAGTTCTTGAGTATGCTCCCTCAAATTTTTAGGTTGCAGATATTTTGCCAAAGCCCTAAGCAAAATGTTTAAGATCCTGAGGGGGAAATTGGATTTGATGGAGAAGTTAATTGGTTTCTAAATTCTAAGAGAAGTTGATGTCTAATTTTAGAACAAGGCGTTTTCCTGCTTTAGCTTTTCCTTTTTTCTCTTTTCAGCTTTAGTTTTTCCTTTTTTCTCCTAGCCTTGGTGTTCCACTGAGATGGGGATTTTCATTCATAAACTCTAGAGTTCTCTTGTTCTGTGAAGACACCTAGGGTAAACCACTGAAATGAGAGAGAGGGGGGAGCGCAGGCACACAGTGCATATTTAAGTGTTGAACTAGTGCAGTGTAATTCTTTCAGATTTAAGTGAAAACAAAAAACAATTATGAAAGTTCAGATTTATTAGTATTCGCTGTTCATAATTTCAGCAGTACATGTTTGTAGATTAGCATACTCAGGCCTGCTGTTCTGACTAGATTTTTTAATTTAAACTACTTTGCAGTTAGGGTTAAATTTCTGAGTACAGAATCTGCATACAATGGTCCCACAATTTAACACCATTGAACATCAATAGAACCATGTCAAACAAAGATATTCAGAAGATACCTATTCATTCAGATATATAATTAAAAGGTCTGGATGGGCTAAGTTTCTAAACTAGGACCAATTCTTGGCCAAAGAAATCCTCTATAACTGAGCTGCTTGCCCATTTTATGAGGGTATTTTCAGGATCTCCCCAGAAAAGTTTGGTTTGCCATTTCCAACAGCCAACAGCATAACATGAATGTAAACAAAATATACCTAGAAGTGAAATATTCTATTTTTTGGATACACACTTATGCTAAGAACTCGTGAGCTTGATTTCAAGAGGAGATTGATTATTTATTACATGCCCTTATCTTTAAGGGGATAGCAGCAATTTCTGGGGAAAAGCAGAAAATATTTGTTGGTCACAACTTGGCTGACGGTTAATGGATTCTTGTAGAGTCGAGATACATGGCCATATTTCATGAGGACCCTCACCTTATCTCTGCTCATTGGAGCTACAGTTTTTTAAACAGGATCTACCTTTGCTTATTAAAATTAAATTCATTTTTTTTACAAAGATAGTGAGTCATTCCCCTTTTTAGAGCAAAGGCTCAGATGCAATTTATTTGGCCAGAATTAGGGTCAACTTACCCTTTAATTCTACTGTTAGCACTTAGATCAATGTAGTTTCTATGTTCCATTTGTTAATGACAAAGATTTTTATAAATTAATGGCATTGAAATACCCTCAAATGATAAAATGGGAGGTTGGTTTTATCAGATCCCCAGAATTCATACAAGAAATATATATACATTCAACATGCAAAAACAGTGGGAAAAATGTAATTTCAATGAATTACTAATCTATTGTTCCAAGTCACTTTAAGTCCTACACTGTACTACTACTAACTAGAACTCCTCACTGCCTCAGATTTATCGAGTAGAAAATGATCTCTGGTTTTCAAATGGATTTTTTATAATTTGCAAAGTAGCATTTTAAATTGCCATGAAGATCCACTTTTACCCCAACACTCTCATGCCTCCATAATATACCCCATATACCCTAATATTTCAGCATTCCTCCTAACATAATAATTCGAAGATATGTCATTGTCTGTCCCCAAGAGACCAACTCTGTTAAGAAAGACACGAGTCCCTTATGATGAATAATTTGTTCAGGTAATGAATGGTCATTATTAACCATAATGTAAACATGAAGAGTTATTGAATATAAAAGAACTGCTCAGCTGTTCCACCATTTCACGTATAAAATTTGTTTTAGTCTTAAAAATCTCATGGTAGTACACTAAAAAGCATATATATGTATGACATTGCTAGAAATTCTCAAATTCACTATATCAGCACCCCTAGTGAAAAGTAAATTGCATTAGTTACCCTACCCAGTTTCAGTCAAGTATTGTTAGTTGAACAAATGTCATGTGAAATCCACAATTGCAATACGGGTGCCTTACATCATTTTTCTAAGACAAGGTTCCACATATCATATTGTTGACTAACCTAAATCCTACAGATGAATAGAAAAATGTTAAACTTTGCACAGGATAGGAACCTAAAGAAATAGATAAACATCGAAATTAAAATCAAACAATATCCACATCATCAAAGACGACAGCATTAAATTTCACAAGCATGACTTCAAATTAGTAAGAGGGTTACCTCTGAGGACCAAAGACCACACAATCTATGAACTTTGCCACTCCAGTGATGTCTACCGCATCTTTTTGAAGGTTTTTTGTTCTTTGGATCCATTGAGAGCTTCAACTTTCTGTGATGTACAATTACGGATGTTTTAAATTCCTAGCCTAATTAATCAAACCAAATCATGCACGCTTGCCAAATCTGCAACCTCAGTGGGCCTAATGATGGAGGTCTGTGTACTCCATGGAGGAGGCATGAGTTTGAACCCAGATAGGGGTTAGGGTATGGATGCCTACTATGAAGTATACTCGTAATAAATGTAAACAAAAAACTCTTATGGGCTTTCCAAATTGGAGGGCTTCAACATCAACTTGGTGTTCTTGCTTGGTGGAAAGAAAAATTTATTTTTAATTTCTATATGACTTTCTCATATAATAATCTAGGATCATATCACAGAAAAGGAAGGCTGCAAGTTAGCTGCAGTGGAGGCAGACTTCAAGTAAATAGATTTTTCTTAAGTGATGCCATGTTTATTTTACATACATGGGAAACAAAGCATACCTTTGATGGTCCTTGGAACATTTGCAGTGACATAAGCGATAACCACAGCACCAAGCATACCAATCCCCATAAATTAAGGATGGCCCTTGTCCACATAGATCACAATTTATACCAGTGTCCCACATCCGAGGTTTTGAATAAGCTATCTGGATCAATGCTTCAACATATTGCATATTCAAAAGCTTGGGATCTAGAGTGCTTGGGATTCCCCTGCTACTACAAACAGCTTCGGAATTTCCATTCTCATCCTTAGGAGAAAATTCTAGCTTTTTCTGTAGTCTTATATCACTAAGCAAAACTTCATCACCGCTACCAACAAATTTAAAGTTGTCATTATCCTTGTGGCCAAATTTCTCCTGGTCAGATGGTATCATATTGTCAGTACCTCTTGTAGTAATACAACCTACTAATGTATAACATCCTCTCTCTTGCAGGATTTTATTTTTGCATGCCAATGTGACATTGTCTACATTATTGTCTACAAACTCATCTTCACTAGAGGAAGCCTCAATTGTCCTGCATTTGTCCTCTGCTAATTCCTCAGAAGAATTAGCACACTCACTTGTGTTTCTATGTGAACGAGATAAAGATATCCCTCTCATATTTGCACAATTGTCTACTTTGTCTTTCCTTTGTGCATTTGCCAAAGAGGCCTTCCTACACTCTAAATCAAATTCTTTCATATCTGAGCAGAAGATACTTCCAGCCAATGAGGTGTTTTGAACATAATTATTCTTACTTTTGTGTAAATGATCTTCCCTGCCATCAAGTGATACCTCTTTAAGTACTGCGATGTCACCAATGCTTTTTAAAAAATTATTTCCTTTAGGAGATTCATGAAAATAACTATGCTCGGAGAAATCATCTTCAGTGTCATCAACTATGATAGCCAAGCGAGATAATTCTTTTTCTCTCTCGGACTGAAACAACTCAGAAGCGTCACATTCATTACCAACACCACAATCAGTGGCATCACTGGTTCTAGTAGCTTTTAACTGGGAATCTGCAGGAGAAAAGCAAACAATAATTAATAAAAATTCAGGCACTTTCCTGATATGAGACAAACAAATAATAGAAAATAATGGACTCTCACTTCTAAAATATACAGTAATTGCAGTGCATTTGGGAGATGCAAGATACAATTCATGGTACAAATTTCAAAGCTAACTGTTTCTCTTACAACAGGTATACCTGTCAAACATAAACCTCTTCTTTCTTCCTTATAAGATGAAATGGAGAGACTTGGAGGTAACCCATTTCTTTCATTTGCTGGAATAGGAAGATCTGAAATGGGATGGTGCTTGTCCTCTGTATCGTGCACATGAATATGGTATCATAGTATTAGTTAGCATTTGTTACAAAAAAGGTGGGATCTCTCCTAAAGTGAAATATATTTAACTTTGGGTATGTATCCAGTAGTTTCTTACCTGAGATACCAGGTGAGCTTAAATTACTCTCTTCCAGTACTGCACATTCTGGTTCTCTAGTAGTTGTAAGTGAATAATGACAGTTTTGGTCCAAACTGAAGGTTGACTTCCCTTCAATTATAGATGGGATAGAGTTGGCAACCATGTTTACACTGCTATCTGCAGGATTCAAATCAGACACCACAACTGGTGCCTCCATGAAACTTAAGCAAGGAATGCTTTCCTCCATTCTTTGAGGTAGAGAGAAAGGATTCACAATAGGATTCCAAACTGAAAATAGAATATTAGACGACTCAAGAGGTAACTCATTGTCACAAATATGTTCTATTGGATCCCTTGAAGAATGAATACCAGAGTTGGGTAACTGGGAAGGCACCTGGACCTCCAGATTTAATTCAATTGAACTATCTGGAAGTGAAAGTTTCAGATCATTTTTAGAAGCACCTTCCACCTTGAGTTCTGATCTTTGCAAAGTTTTTAAGCGAAGTTCCAGCCACAGATCTTGATCTTCTTGGTCTTCAGTTTTAACAGCATCAAAGTTAGCTTTTGCACCTGCACAACTTGAATGTAAGTTACTTGTTTTTCTATAGATATCTGAGGAGCCTTCCTTAGGTTTCGAAATTGTTTTTACATCTCCAATATCACGAAAATCTTGACTTTGAACATAATAGCCTGCACGTTGTGAACCTAATGCACTCCATGTGCATCTTCTCTCATTTATAAAGTTCTTACATTTGGGGTTAATTGCTCCATCCAAACAGAACAAGCAATCTTTACATGACATTCCCCAGCAAACACTGTGGCAGGATGATAGTACTTTTCCCTGACAACCATTTGCATGTTCATGTTGAACACAATCACTTATCCTCCCAACTTTTGTAGTAGCTTCATCAGATTCACTTGAATAATGTTTATGTTTTCTCTTCCTACTATGACAAGAAGGTATGATATTGTAGCGGCAAGGAATGTTTCCATGACAGCATTGGCAATAATCATGCTTGGTCACATATTTGCAAGCTGAATGCAACATTTGCCTTTGCTTTTCTGATTCATCAATGGGAATGGTAGAATCACACTTTACTGTAGAATTACAATTCACCTGTAGCCCATCAAATAATTGGCAGCCTGATTCTTCACTGCTACTTCTTGGCATCCCTATGCTACGGTTATTCCTTCTGTGTGTGCTCCTCCTCCTACCATGCCTGCATGTTTTCCATCTAAATTTCATGAAATTGTGTAAATTTGAACTCTTTTCTCTAGACATGCTTCTCCCTCTGCAAAAAGAAAGAGTCTTAGGTTCCCTCCAGCATTTACTTCTCTTGTCACCTTTATGACCCTTGCAACCTACCCTGCCACCATTATCACTCTGCTCTTTTTCACTACAATCATTGTAATTCGGATTCACATCTACTGTCAGATAACTGGTGATTTCTTTTTCTTTACAGTCCCTGCAGCCCATGTCAGGTTTGTGCTTGTCTGATTTATTTTCATCCTTTCTCTCATTATTATTGCTACAGTGACCATAATGTCCAGACTTCATTGCTGAACATTTTATCTTGCAAATTTTAATTTCTTTATCATGCATTCTTTTTCTACGTTGACTGCTACCCCCATCTTCTGTCAGAGAATTGATTCTTTCTTTGTCCCTACAGTCGCTATAGCCCATATCAGGTCTGTGCTTTTCTGGCTTGTTTTCATATTTTGTTTCATAATTACAGCTAGAATGACCATATTTTCCAGAATTTAAGGCTGAACAATTTATCTTGCAACTTTTACATCTTTCATGATGCACTTCTTCTCTATATTTGTATTTCTGACATGAAGCAAGTTCACTTAGCTCCATTAATCTATTTTAGAAAATAGATTAAATTATATACATCCAAATCAAAAAGGACGCTATGTGAAAAGTTCAATCCATACTATGCTCTAATCACGCTGCAGAGCTGCATAAACAAATGCCAAACGAACCCATAAGGGATAGTCATATTTATACAAATCCTAACTCCAACATAATGAGATCCGTTAACAAAACCATAAGTTGAAAGATGAAAGTATTGTTGAACATTTTACAGGTGATCCTATAGAAAAGCAAAAAAGACATTAACTGACAAATTGGTTGAAATGCATTGCTGAAATATAAAATATTTAACATAAACCAATCAGACTAACTTCTTAAAATTGGTGCTGTCATAAACAACTTGATGGAAAACATTGCTATTAACTTTCCAGATATGGCAATTTTTCAAGCAATGAAATAATAAAAGATTTTTCCTATGTTACCCCAAGTTTCCAAGATGGTGGGATGGGGGGGTGCACTTCCGAGTCCCCGATTTTTCAAGTCATTTATGTGGACAACCAGGGGATGGCATAAAAATAGGGAAATTTTAAATATTAATATGAAAACATGGATAAAGCATGCATATATACATTATAGAACTTTAACATATAGCATTTGTGTTAAATCGAGAGTTCACATGAGAGTCAAAGTCAAACAAATTAGCAAAACCCAAACCTTAATTCAAATTGCTTTCAGCATTCATTGTCAAAATGCATGTGATATTAAAAAATAGCATACAAGTTACAACAAAATCCCCAAAGGCTACAAGTTTCACTTTCAATTACAATACGAAAATACAAAAAAAGAAAGAACACTGCTGCAAACCCCGCTGCAAGCTGTAATATTTTTTAACAAACATGAAATGAACTCAAATGCATTGCAAAGGGGCTGTTTTTCCCATTTAGGGCAACCTGAGGAGTGGGGGGCCACCAAAAAGAAATTAAATAATATTTTTTTATCATTTGAGTGTTTTTTTGTTTTAAACAAGTGCTGGAAAAGGGGGGAGGGCTGGCCATCCCCGGGACAGTCAAGGGACGTCAGACGTCCTGGGGACAGCTAGCTGTTCCCTTTGAAAGTCACTGACTTCCCCACATTTCTGGGGCGTTTCCTGAGATCTACTGAATTTTGGGGATGGCTAGTGGATGTCCTCGACGCATCCCCCCATCCTTGGGACATCTCAAAAACAGGGACACATCCCTGGGTAACACTGGATTTTTCAAATAACATACTGAAACATAGAGACTAATTCAAGGAAAAACAAAAGAATCCACCTCATTGAGAATCTTACTTACCACAACATTTTTATGAAAAAAGTAAAGATATCACCCAAGAACTTGGCTACACCCAATTCAACATTCCCAATATAGGAACCAATAAATTATGCTTCAACGTAGAACTAGTACATGAATTCATACATTAATTTGCATTCTTCAATGTTGTAATAGCACTTCTATGACCGAATGCATCTCCAAGGAATCAATTCCCACAAGTTCATCATCCAACATTGATAACACCACAAAAAAGAAAGCCCTTGAATCTCACCGAGGTTGAACATCTCAACTAATCCTTACTCCAACCAGAAATCAAGCACATCCCACCAAAGCTAGCCATCTCACTTAGATTTACTGAAAAAGTCGTGTCACTACGTTAATTCAAGCCTTGACAAGGAATCAAGCTTCCACAGGCCAGTTCACCCAAGAACTCATTTATACGGAAATAATGGTAATAAATTAATCCAATGAGACTCATTAAGTCACATAATTGCAGCCCAATCTCAAAATTCATAGAATTACTTAATGGAAGGAAAAAAAAAAGTTAGAAAGCTAATAAAGCACTTCAAGTCTCACCAAAAAAGTGCACCACCTATGATGAGGAAATATTCCTCACTAGCAAAATATTTTTTACAAAGGGATAGTTTGAATTCAGTGTCAAGCTAAGTTGTCAATGACACTGCTTGTCAATGCATCAGAAAAAGGATTGTCAAATTCCACGTGCATTTAATTGACACACGGATTTTCACAAAAGCTCTTTGGGTACATTACCACATGTGAAATATTCATCACTTATTCATGGAATAAAAGCTTTAACTTTCTCTTATTGCTCAGTATTTCAGTAATTGCTGCTTATCCTTTTATTTTCAATCACATTTCACATCATTTGGAATCAAAGCATTCGATGATGCCCCATAAGGACTAGCTGCCTCATAATGCTCTCTAGAGTGCCACTTCCTCCCCATCCAACCATTTTCCTTTTCTCTATAGATAGTTGACTTATCCTCTTCATATATTGTTTAAGGGACAGCAACAATGTGGTGACTATCCTCATATTGAAAGACCTTAAGCGCATTCAATTTCTTGTTAGGGCAATTTCTAGAATCAAACTAACTAAGTCGGTATACATGTCCCCCACTTCTTCTAAATTTTGGAAGCATAACAAATCTGATCTACTCAGGAAGTTTACCATTTTAAGTTTTTGATAGATTATGTATCGTGGCTAGACTGGAAGCTCTCTAATCTAAAAGAATATACTATGACAATACAATCTTGGCTACAATAATTCAAAAATCTTATCCTTGCAATACTTAAAAGGCTTTAACAAAGTGTAAAGTAAGATAGGGAGAGGCATACACTTCTCGGTACATGATCTTGTGAAGTGATAGTGGCTCTTCTTGCATGGGATGACATTATAGCATGGCTCTCTAGAAGTGTAACTTCCTTTGTCCAACCAACCATTTTTCTTTTCTCTATAGATAGTTCATTTATCATCTTCATACATGGTTGAAGTGGTAACATTAATGCAGTGTTTATCCTCATATCAATAGATCTTAATGACATTCGATTTCGTCATAGGGTATTTTTTCAAACAAACAAAAATTTAATACAAATAATTTCTGATACATTCCAAATTTTGGCAGCATAAAAACCAATAAATTCAAGCATCTTATCCTTTTATTGCTTTGTTTGATCATAAAGCATGACTAGGCTGAAATTTCTATAATCTGTTAAAGTAATATTATAATATTAGTTTATAATGGTCAGTTAAGTCGTTCGGATATTCTTTTATTCTTTTAGTTAAGTTTTTATCCTCTGCTTTATTAGTTGTCAATCTTATCCTTATCAAATATATCTCTGTAATTCTTGTTTAAGGAGACTTTCCCTCCTTAATGAATATCAAATACCTTGGTAATCATTTTGTGTTTTGTGTTCTCGTAATATGATATTAGAGCTCAAGTGACACCTCGGGATCAATGAATGTGTGAAATCTACGGAATGCTACCGGCAGAGATGACTCACACTTGTGACACAAAAGTACCAAAAGGTTTTGTACGGATTCATGCAAAGGTTTTTGAGTGGTTTTTTAAAAAAATTGCAGGTCTATTTTCACTTGAAAACATCATGCAAGTTTTTTTTTGCATTCACATGCCAGTTTGTTCTATAAAATCGAGGCCTTTTGCAATAAAAAATGTGCCATTTTTTTAGTAAAAATGCAGATTTTTTCTCAGCTAAAAATTGTGACTGTATTTTTGTCTGAAATCAACCCTTTTTTCTACTCAAAAACACGCTAAGAATCTGCAAAACACCACTATTTTGTCTTGAAGGTCGTGGGCAACTGGTCTCCCATAATTTTTTGGTGATTTTATACAATAAATCGTGGGTTTTCTCTATTTTTTAGGGCCATGTGACAAGGTTTATACAACTAGTAATGGATATTCTGAGGCTTTTGACGAATTTTTAGTAAAAATCGTGGGTTTGAAGCTAAGAATATTTTTTTCCTATATGAGTGTTTTTTTGCATTATTTAGTGACAGCTAGGGTTTTCCAAAATTTAGTTGTAGTTTTTTTAAAGTTTTTGGACAAAATCATGGTTTACTGAATTTTTTGGTGGTGCGTAGGGTTTTTAACCTAGGGTTCCTACTGTGACAGCAAGGTTTCAATTTTCCATAATTTTGTATTGCGAAAGGGATGGCATCATTACCCATCATCATATTGGAAGGTAGCCAATGCTTCATTGGAAAAAATTATAACACCTAGAAACAATGAATGTCACAATCTTGAGAACATATGCCTTGCTAATGAAATTCGACCAACAATTGCGGGTAAAGACCAGGACAAGTTTGATGAGCATAATCATGAAGCTGTCATGCTCATGAAGTTATAAATAACAAATGAAATGCTTCCAGAGGATTCATCAAGCAAAATCTATATGGAAGTATGGAAGCACCTATGAATCTGCACAAGATATCAGATAAAGGCAGGACCTTCTTCCTAAAGAATACATTGTTCTTGATCATGATGGATGAGAAGATGTCCTTGCAGGAACATTTGATGAAGATATGGTGGTAATTACATTGAAGAGATTACCACAAACATATGAGCATTTCATATAAACACTCAGTATCACATTTACCAATGTTGACTTGAAGTTCGACAATTTGTGTAACACTCTCCTATGAACAGATGGAAGAAGCGGTTGGGTTGCAACAGTGACACATCAAGTGTGGAAAAAGCCTTTGCAACCATGTACAAGGGCAAAGGTAAGTGACCTCAAAAGAAAGGTCAAGGGAATTTAGATAATATTTCCAAAAACTTAAAAGATTATCACATATCACTATTGTGGTAAACTTGGTCACATGAAGAAGCATTGCAAAAAGAAGTTGACTGATCAAAAATCCAACCAAGGAGGGCTTCCACAAAAGGCTCATGTTGCAATGAATTTTGAGCAAAAGGAGTCTGCCTTCTATGCTTTTATGGACAAACACCCAACAAATCAAATAAAGTCTTTTGCATGCTACATTGATTCTAGAGCGTCTTGACATTTTTGGTTCATTGGGTACACGGCTTGCTCAAATTCAATGATCTTCAGTGGTGGTGAGGAATATACATTTGTTGGCGGAGGCAATGTTCAGGTAACTTGTGGAGGGAAAAATCTTATTATTCTCAACATATACTACATTCTGAGAATGGAGCTCAATATGCTCTCATGAGTTAGATTATGCACCACTATCCCAAGTTGGGCCTCATTTTTAGCATACACAAATGCTATATTGCTGACAAGGAGTCAGCGAAAGATCATATTTGGCAAAAAAGATCATGGGTTATATCAGCCGATTGATACCAAAGAAGTTCAAAAATGTGCACTGACAGCTTGGACTGCATCATTGTAATGTCCCCTCTCTAGGCCCCAATTGTCAAATGACGTTAGTCAATTATTGTTCCCTGTAGACTAATGCAGATGGGTTGCGGAACTTTGGATTACTTAATTAATTAAATGTAAAAACTTTAAATTCACAGTCAAAAGCATTTAATTAATTATTTTTAAACTTTTTAGCACCCAAATGTGAAATAAATGAAATATTTCAATTTTAATTTATATTGCTTAATGTATGGGACATATGTGTAAAAGGGAAGTATCGTTTCAATGTTTATTTCTTCCCTAGTGGCGTTAAAGTAGACATAAAATATTTTTTTCCCTTATGTATGGCATGGGCAGTGGGGAACCATACTGCATTTAATGCTTTTTGTTAAGTTTGGTGAATGGGAGAAGGAAAAAAGAGAGCTCTTTCACGATGGATAGGGTATTCGGGTGGATGAAAGAGAAAAAAAATCGTGAAAGTTGTTGCAAGGCTTTGGGAATTTTCTACAAAACCTGGGAGGTTGTGGTGTCTTCGTGGGTGAAAGATCTCACCAGGACCAAGATCGGTTGTCTCACTCAAAGGTGACACTTGAGCTTAAATTTTTTGCAATTTTTGGTGTGGATATCTGTTATCACAAAAGCTTGCACCCTTCTTGAGCTATCAACTCAGCAACCTCGTGAAACATGGAAACAACCCCGAAGTGTGGGACCTTGCGCAAGGGGGTTGAGTCTCCGGAGAAGGCCGGCTTCCTTCTCTATCCAGGTGCAGGTGTTGAACCGACTCAACACTTCAAAACTTACTCCAAAGCCTATCCTAACTACTTGCAGAGGTAAAGGGGAAGAGAGAATTGCTTAAAATAAAAGGAGGTGATGCACCAAGAAGAGATTGTTCCTCTCCCTACCCGAAATGACAAAAATAATCAAGTGAAATACCTAGGTAATGCACAAACTTCAGTTGTATGAGTGACCCCAATGCATGTATGGAGGTTAGAATTCGCTGAATGTCAAGAGGGGAGAAGGTTTCCCACAAGTCACACTCAGAAATAAGTTAGCACAACATATATGAGAAAAGAACCACAAAACATACACCTATGATGAAGGTAAGGAAACATACACGGCATACATAAGTTGAAAGAAGGCAAGAATGGTGATTTTAATTAATTATAAGGCCAATGGCCAACTTACGGTTGCAAAATACAGAATAATACAAGAGAAGTGAGAGAGCATAGAATAGCTCAAGCCAGCAGGGAGAGAACCCTTTACAATGAGGCTTAACAGCCTTTATATAAAAAAATGGTAACAAGAGTGATCATGACCCCTGTATGTCAGTCTGGGAATGCAAGGAAGTGCATGCTCTTGACTTCTGTACATGCAAGCAACTTAGCCATACCCACAAAAGGCAACCCTAAGAAGGGTGGATTGACTGACCTTCCAAAGTCAGAGCATGCAGACATGACATAAGTCACCACAACAAGCATGGCCCCGTACCTATCCTGATGGAAATCCTACCAAAAACATTAAATGCACCCTTGTGGCTCCACAAAAGAAGGTGCATAAGTCACAAAAACCGTTGGAGAATTTAAAGCCTTGAGTGTTGATCACGCCATCCGAAAGTGTTGCCAATCAGAAAGAAGTCTGGGGACTTGGGAAACTCGGGTTCCCAAAGTGGGGAAGACAAGGAAAGAACTTCGGAACCTCGGGGTTCCGGAGTTCCCAAGAACTGAAAAAAGGGGCTAAGGAAGGAACCTCGGAATCTCAAGGTTTCAAAGTTCCGGGAAGGAAGGAGGGAAGCAAAGGAAGAGAACTTCGGAACCTCGAGGTTCCGGAGTTCCGAAGAAAGGAAGGAAGAAAGGCTAGGAGGGAAGGTTCCGAAGTTCCAAAGAAGGCAAGGGAAAGGAACTTCGGAACCTCAGGGTTCCGAAGTTCCGGGGAACTGAGAAGGAGGCAAGGAAAAGGCGGAACTGAGCAAAGGAACTTCAGAACCTCGGGGTTCCGGAGTTTCGGGGAAGGGAAGAAGAAAAGAAAGGAGCTTCGGAACCTCGGGGTTCCGGAGTTTTGGGGAATCGAAGAGAAAGGGAAAGAAAGAGAGGAACTTCGGAAACTCGAGTTTGAAAAGAAAGGAACTCCGGAACCTCGGGGTTCCGGAGTTTTGGGGAACCGAAGAGAAAAGGAAAGAAAGAGAGGAACTTCAGAAACTCGGGTTTCCGGAGTTCCGGGAAAAGAAAAGAGAGGCAACAAAGGGAAGGAACTTCGAAACCTCGGGGTTTCGGAGTTCTGGGGAAGGGAAGAAAACAAGGGAACTTCGGAACCTCAGAGTTTCGGAGAAGCAAAGAAGAGAAGGCAAAGAAAAGGAACTCCAAAACCTCAAGGTTCCGGAGTTCCGGGGAAGGAAGAAAAGGCTAAGGAAGGAACTTCTCCAGGCAAGACAACACCTCACAATTCCTGATTCTACTGCTTTTCTCCCTAATCAACTGGGGCAGCGCTGGTCCATGGAACATATCTCTGATTGGTTCTCACTGATGTACCAAGGGTGTCATAAAATGACAACAGTATCATTGTAGGGTTTGAATAAAATAACGATCTTTTCAGTCTTCTAATGGTGGGCAATTAGCAGATGATACTTCAGAAAAAACTTCAAGGTTATTCCAACACATGGGATCATTTTGGTCGAATTTATACGGTTGCCGTTTTTTGGTTTGAAGGGAATTTTAGGCATTTTTTAAAGGCATTGGGAAGATGTTTTGATGTTTGCCATTTTAGTTAACATTCCCGAATTTTCCCTAAGTCTAAAACTTTCAAATTGTGGGCCGAATTTTGATAGCAAATGATGGATTACAAAGTTGGATTTTGAAGCTTCCATATTTTATACTACATACATACCCTAGATATGGTTTATACATGAAAATTTTAAAACTTTAGAAGCAATTAGGCATACCTGGCAACTGTTGAGAGCTTGCTTGCTACAAATGTTGGATGAACCTCGGTGGTTGGAGGGAAAACAAAAGAAAACGCCCTTCCCCTCTTCTTGATTTAGCGAAATGGGGAAAAATTTGGTCCTTTGGGGAGAAATGTTGCAATTCCTCCCTTTAAAACATATCTTCGTTTTTTTATATTGCCCTCGAAGGATAGATTTTCGGCCTTTATCGGAGACTTGTGAATGCTTTCCTCTGCACTTCTACTCCCTGCTATGCCGCCATGGGTAAAAGACTCTATGCTTTAAAAAATAACGTGAAACTCAACGTTTTAGAGGTAATGCAAAACTTGGCGCTGAGAGACAAAACGTATAAAACCCCCAACCTTTCCTATCGCCTTGTATCTTGGTGGAAATTCGGCTTTATAAGGCGAAATGTGAACTTTCGCTCTTCTAAAAAAAACACCTTTTTCATTAACCTTTACTTCTGCATTTTTTGTCGATAGGAGAGATTTCGACTTTGAAGAAAAAATAAGAGAATTTTCGGGTTTGTCAGGAGAAATGCGAGTTTCTCCACTCTTCACTTTTTACCCTTGCTGGAGAGAATTCAGCCTTTTCAAGGGAAATGTACAATTTTGAGTTTAAAAAACGTCTTTGTTATTTTCTTTTCATCACACCCCTTTGCAATTTGAAACTTTTCGGCTTTTTAAGGAAAATTCCAAGAAATTCGCTCTAAAGTTTCACTCCATCATCACAAGCTCGGTGTTTTAAAGGAAATCGTGAACTTTCGTTTTAAAAGAAAATCCTCTTAACTTGTCACTTTGCCTTGGGTGAAATTTCGGCATTATAAGACAAAATGTGAACTTTAATACACCACGCACCCTTTGCAACTTTTACCTCTACCTTTTAGGGAGAAGTTCGGGTTTTTTAGGCAAAATGCAAGAATCGCCTTTATCTTCTTTTCTTTTCACCCCTTGGTTTGGAAGAAACTCGATCATTTTGAAGGAAATGTGCGATATTGAACTTGGAATGGTACTTTCTTTGTTTGCAAAACTCGGCCTTTTGGGGAGGAATGAAAACACTTTACTTGGCACTCCTTAGACCAAAACTCGGCTTTTAAAGTAAAAATGTGCACTTTCGTTTTAAAATTCCCTTTGGCCTCTTAACTTGTTACTTTACCCATTTAGAGGAAAATCGACCTTTAGAGGAAAATTGTGAGAATCGTTTTTAAATTTTGTTTGAATTTGCCTATCATCATCATAAGACCACCCTCAAGCGCCTTGCCCTTTTGAACTCAATATCCTCATTTTTGCACTCACCACTCTGCAAACTTAGACAAAACTTCTACTCAGGACCTCAAAGAGGCAAGCAAGAAAGGGAGACCCTGTCGACGACGGGGAGTGTGTGCAAGGCACAATAGGTAGGAGGGGATAAAGGGAAGTCCTAGAAGACAAGCTAGATACCAAAGTGAGATTTATGGCTTCGGGTCTATTGGCAACTTGATCTCAAGCATGGCAATAACCCATATCAATCTCATGATATGACATGTATGCAAGGCCAATGTGTGCTAATCTGAAAAGAAGTCATCAGTGGCCATTTTCTATGTAACATATTATCCTTTCAATATTCAACCTTCAAAAACTTTATCCTTTTACAGCATTGTTAAATTCTAGCTCCATGTGCTATTTTCCAATTTATTGGGAAGCATTCAACACACTTTCAGATTGCCATTAATGTGTTACGGCAGAAATAGCAAGCATCCTAAATGCTTTTTATTTTTCATGCAAATTTCAACTCAGCCTGCAAATGGCATTTTGGATCACCTTGTTACAGTGTCAAAAACCCAATTTATTTGTTAAATCTAATATTTTCCTATAAAATAGAACTATTATTTCTCTTTGCTTTTCAATTCTATCACAAAAATTGTTTCCATTCTCTAGATTGAGCTTTTGTGTGACCTTGAGATGCAATCAAAAACAAAATATTCTATGTTCCATTCGAAATTTTAACAGCAGAAATATCTAATAATGAGTATCAGTTCTCTCTCACAACATTTTTAATATGTTCCTATTGTTACAATTCAGAGAGTAATGCAAAATAGTAAGGATGTTCCATGTAGGGAACCTAATTACTACCTTAACAGTCTATATGTGCACACATTAGCCTAACAAGGTTACATATTTTAAGATAGATTGATATTCTATGTCTCCTAGGTTACACTTATTGGAAAATATAAAAATCATCTGCCATTCATGTAGATGACAGCTCCATTCCTTTCTAAAAGATACTTCAAATTGAATCCTCTACGGACTTCACATGAGAGATGTTAGCACAGTAGAGGTAGAATCTTTCTGATTATCCTAGACTTGCAGTTTGACTTCTAGTATGTAACCCAAAAAGGGGAGCTTGTGGCCATATTTTATAGTTATCAAAGGTCTTTTTAACCATCTTCTTACCATGACTTCTTGTCCCCTATCTAGAGCTTAACCAAATATGCAAAAAAAGCCTCTTAGCACCTAGCTGCCTCTTAAATGTATAGCAAAAGCAAAGTCAGTATTGGGTCTCCTTGTGTCAATAGAAATAGCCCGATCAAAATCTATAATGCTTGACAACCTAAACTTTAAAAACACTTTGTACAAGGTGATAAAGTCAAGTGTACCTTTGGCAAATCTAAGTACTCATTTTGCTGCATTTAGCAGAATTATTTCAGTTGCGACAAGAAAGAAGAAAGATAGCTAATAAATGAAGCATAGATTTGATCAAGTGGATGTGACATAAAATTGCCCTTCAACAATCTAAATGTTAAATAACTGACCAATAGTAAATCAATGTGAACAGAAATTTTAAGCCCAACCTCCATAAGTGTAGACAAGGGAATACAATTTGCCATCTGAATTTATCTATAAGATTTTTGGCATATTTAACTTGAGAGACAAAGATTATATGATCAAGTTGCCAAAATTCTATACCTAACGAAGAGTGGAGGAGGTCTATCATATAAAAATCTAACCATAAATCTGATTTTACTTTATGAATAGTATCAGCATCACTACTAGTGATAACTAAATCATCAACATAAGACAATAAGAATCACATTATCATCACCATAGAAGCAAATGTTGAAATAAAACATGAGTAATCAAAAAAATCACAAGTCGAGAAGTAGCCCAATTTTGCAGCAAAAAAGACAATTTTTTAATATAGTAGCTGAAATGATTTTTTACCAGAAAAATCATGAAAAAATAAAGGATCAATTATTTCCAAGATTTTCAAAAATTTATAGCAATCTTTTGCAATTTTTTGTTAAAAATTTTAGGGTTTAGGTTTTTTAAAATTCCTAGAATGATTTTTTAGTTTTTCCCTTACCCTACTCCTAACCCTAACTTGATTTTTTTGCTAACCCCAACCCATTTTATTCTCGATTAATTGAAAAAATCTTAATCTTTTGGTTTGCCTAGTTATTTTATAGAAAATAAAATGCCATTATTTTCATAACACCATCAATTTGGAAATAGAAATTACAATCACAGAAGCAATTGAAAAGGTGTTGTACACTTTGCATAGAAATATTTGATATTTTCTGAGTTGTGGTCCATGTCTATGTGGGGCTTCACACTTTGGGTGTTAAATTTAGAACCAGAAAGATAAAACTTAGAAATCTGAAACAAGAATTCTCACAAGAACACAAAACACAAAATCTTATCCTGGGAAAACGCTCCACCTGAGAGTGAAAAACCCAGCCACACCAAAATTGAACTTTATTATCAACACAAATCTGATACATTGCTTTCACGCTTAACAAGCAATGATTGTTATCACTTTAACAATCGATAGTATGATAAATAAAACTTCTGAAAATGATTTCTACCATTCATACAGTATATACACCTTTTACCATATGTAGATATTACACACCAATAAAACACATGAAGATTATATTGGAAAAAAATCGAACAGGCCAAGGTAGCTGCAGAGATATCCTTCTTCGAACACAACACAGATGATGACAGATACGAAAGAAATAGATTGTCTTCCTTTTAGATTTTTTCACTACCCGCAAATCAAACATCTAGCGAAATATATCAAATTCCCAAGGCTCCAAGAATCTCTTTACGGTGGAGACAAAAGACCAAGAGGCATCAAACAGCTCATCGACAATTACAAAAAAAATGTCATTCCTTACTCCACCACCGACAGGAACTGAAGGTGAGACATGACCGCATCACAACAGATGAAATCAATAACAACGGTAGTCGTTCCAGCATGGACAAGGCACAAGTCAAAAATGAAGGCCGATGACAACAAGCATAAGAATACAAAACATCGACAGCTTTCATTGGAGCAAAAAAAAGAAATCTACAGAGACAACCGCACAGTCCAAAATGAATGAACAGAAGATGCAAACTGAGGGAGAAATAACAGCAAGAAGAATTACATCCAACGCAAGTAGAAAATGAAGTATCCTGAAGCTACTTGCATTAACACTCCCTCTTAGCAAAGGAGATATCGCTTACAGATTTCCAAGTCATGGAATCTCTCAACATGACAAACACAATGGCTACAACCATATGTGTAAATACCAAAACTTTATCACAGATTCTCTCAACGTGATAGCATCATGGATTCACTCAACATGATGTTCACCATGGCTACTCCCATGTGTGAAATAAACACAAGCTCTCATCACGGAGTCACTCAACGTGATGTTGTCGTGGAGTCTCTCAACATGACATCCACTATGGCTACTCCCATGAGTGAAAAGAGCACCAAAGGCTTTCACCTCAAATTTCTCCGTCACAGAGAAAAATGCATTACAAGGGCTTTCACCTCAAATTTCTCCATCACGGAGAAAAATGCATTACAACATAAAATAAGAATCATTGAAGCTCAGATTCTCTCTCAGCAAGAGCATCATTCTCCACTATACCAAGCTTATCTCGAAAAAAAGAAAACTTCACTCTAGGAAGTGGCTTGGTGAGAATGTCAGCTATCTGCTCATCTACGCAAATCTACTTGAGCTCAACAACTTTCCTTTAAACCATATATCTCAAATAATGAAACTTGATCTCCACATGCTTGGATATATCATGGAAAACAAGACTAACTGAAAGCTTTATACAACTTTGGTTGTCTTTAAAAATCACAGTTGGTTCCAGAGGCTGTCCAAACAATCCTGCAAGAAGCTTTTGAAGCCACACTGCTTCACGTGCTCCTACACAAGTTACAACATATTCAGCTTCTATTGTATTTTGGGCCACACATGATTGCTTCCTACTGCACCAAGAAATCATAGCTAAACCTAAGCTGAAACAACAACCAGAAGTGCTCTTCTTGTCAAGTACACATCCTTTCCAATCTGAATCAGAAAAACCTTGCAAGTTCAAACCTTCACAAGAATTATATTTCAAACCATATCCCATTGTACCACGCACATATCTTAATATATGTTTAGCTGCAACAAAATGAATTTGTCTAGGCTCACACATGAACTGATTGAGAGTGTTGATAGAATAACATATATCAGGCCTTGTATTGACTAAATACATCAATGATCCAATCAATTGCATATACATAGTGGGATCGACTAAATCTGAACTAGTTGCAACCTCATGTAACTTTTTCAGATTTGCTTCCATGGGAGTTGCCATAGACTTGCAATCTAACATATCCTTTTCAAAATGTCAATGGCATATTTCCCCTGACACAATATGACTTCATTTGATCTTTGCCATACTTCTAAACCAAGAAAATAATGCATAAGACCAAGATCTTTCATCTCAAATTCAGAAGCTAACTCTTTCTTACATCTAGCAATGAGATCATCCTCTCCAGTAAAAAATAAATCATCAACACAAAGAACTAGAATTAAGGCTTTATCATCAATTACATTGAAGTAGATATTTGGATCGGCATCATTTTTAGAAAACCCAAGCTCAACAAATAATGATCAATTCTTTCATACCATGCACGCGTAGCTTGCTTAAGGCCATACAAGGCCTTTTTCAATCTGCATACATGTGATTCTTTCTCATGAATCACAAAACCATTTGGCTTCTCAATAAAAACTTCTTCTTCAATTACACCATTCAAGAATGTTGTCTTTATATCCATCTGATGTAATTTCCACCATTTAATAGCTGCAATAGCAATAATAGTTCTGATTGAAGTGTACCAAGCTACAAGAGCAAAGGTCTCCTCATAGTCTATACCTTCCTTTTGAGAAAACCCTCTAGCTTCGAATCTAGCTTTATATTTTTCAACACTCCCATCAGCTGCATGTTTAATTTTGAACAACCACTTAGAAGAAACAGCAGATTTACCTTGAGGTCTAGGAACAATATCCCAAACGTCATTCTTGATGATGGATTGATATTCTTCTAACATTGCATCTCTCCATACTTGTTTTGAAGCCGCTTCAAAACTTGAAGGCTCAGATTCAATAATATGACTCATTAAAGCAACATATCCTACAAATTTATGAGGTCTCTTACTTTCTCTGAAAGTACCACGAGGAGCTGAATACTTTTCAGCCTCTTGCATAGTATGTCTGGCCCACAAAGGTTTCTTCTTGTCACATGAACCATTACTTGGTTCAGCAAAGGTATCAATAGGATCAATAGGATCTTTGAATTCAGGAGTCTCCCTCTGAACCTCAGAAGCGGAATCAAGAGCAGCAGTATCCATATCTTGAGAAATCTCATGATCTTCACTATCAATTTCCATAGAAGTCCCTTTAGATCTTTTGCAAGCTACATCTTCTTCAAATGAAACATCTCTGTTGATTTCAATCTGCTTTTGCCCCGGAATATAGAATCTGTAAGCTTTAACAGATTTCCTATAGCCAACAAAAATTCCCTTCTTAGCTGAAGGTTCAAACTTAGACCTCTTATCCTTAGGTACATGAATGTAAACTGGACACCCAAAAATTCTGAGATGACTAAGTTCTGCTTTAATACCTGAGAATGCTTCTTCAAGAGTCATATTGTCTACAATTTGATATGGACTATGATTTTGAACATAAACAGTTGTCCTGCAAGCTTCTACCCAAAGAAATATTTGAAGGCCTTGATCATGGATCATGGCTTTCACTGCGTCAACAATAGAGTCGTTCTTTCTTTTAGCAATTCCATTTTATTGAGGATTATAAGGGACACAAAACTCCCTCTTAATCCCAGCTTCAATATAAAAACTTTGAAACAACCCAAAAGTATATTCACCCTTGTTGTCGTCATTTTTGAATTTTCAAAAATGCAACAATCCTTACCAAAATTTTGCTCAAAATGTGTCATTTTTGTCTCCAAGGCACGTTTTACGAGGTGCAAAACTCACATTTGTTAGTGCCAAATCATTAGAGGGTGTCTTTGCCATCATTGTACAAATTTTGGTGAGTTTTGGAATTCTTTTTCCTAGCCTTTTGTGCAATTTCAGGTTTCAGAGCAGTCACTGCAGGTTGAAGATTTTACTCTTAAGGCTTCTCGAGGCAAAAATTTTGCTTCTAGTTAAACTGGGCTGATCTTCTGTCCATTCTCAATCTGCGTTTCAAATTTCATCGCGTTTTGAGTTCGTTTGCCATGTCTTTCCTTCAATTTCGGGTTTTTTCTTCCTAACTCCAAGTGGGAAATTTTCCTATGATTGCAAGTTTTATTTTTCTCTTGTTTTAGTGTTGTAGGGAAATTTTAAAACAATTACAAGTGCACTTTATTTAAAACTTATAACTTATAACTTGCTTTTTATTTCCCTCTTGTTTTTTATGTCTTTTAAGTTGTTGTAGAAATGTTTTGGAAAAATTAAAAGTGAATTTAAAATTATGTTTAAAAAGAACTTTTAATTTCTTTTAAAAGTTCCTACTTAAGTGATTTTAAATTGTAATAGGGATTTTATTTCCCTATTACAAGTTTTTATGTGTTGTTTTTAGTTGTAATAGGGATTTAAAAACTGTTGGTTGAAAATTTTGTACACCTGGCGATTTGCAAAATTGTGGATTCAGCCACAGTGTGTGAGTATGATACTCTCCTAATTTAGGGAAGGCTCCCCCTATCTACAAACTAAACTAATCTAATATGGATGGGACAGCAGTCTTTGTTCTTCTTTCAAGAAAAACTATACTCTTTTCTCTTCACAAAAAAGTAATAGCAATGGCAAATAAATAACAACAAATAGAGAAATGAGACTTTTTTGTAGGATTTTTGGAGCATAAAGGGAAGCAAAGTTTCCATGAAGGCACAAAGACCTCTGTCACTTCCCCAGGACGGGAAAATAGAAATGAAAGCACAAAGTCTTCAACACTTCTACTGTCCTATCAACCTTTGTAGATGATTTTCTGGTAACTAAGAACAATATGTAGCAACTCAAAGTCTAAACACATGATGCACCTCTTATGCACAGACATAGAAAATAAAAGTAGCACAAAGTCTGCAAGTTACCCCTTTGCTTGAGCGTCCTACAATAGTTTCAGACATGAAAAGTAGCTCAAAGTCTGCAATATCAAATCTTAAAACCAATCTAAAATTCCAAACACAATAAGCAACTCAAAGTCTGCAAGATTAAGTTTGAATCCCTCTTGTATAACACCTCAAAACTCACAATCAATCTCCAGAAAATGTCGTCACATAACACCTTGAATCAACACAAAGTTTGAAAGCAATTCGCCTCTTTAAATTCACTGCAATCTGATTTATAACTAAGCTCAAAGTCTTAGAGTGTACATACAAACTGGCAGAGTTTTGTTGCATTGCCAAAAGATAAAAAAATACAATAGATCCCCTCAAGTATTTATAGGAGAGGAGGCTTGAGAAAAAGGTGGGAGGATCCCAGCTAACTTGAGAAATTCTCTCAACCACTATGACTTATTCGAACTACAATCCTAATTCAACTCAACTTGTAGTTGCTTTACATGTAATTACATTTTACAAATTGCAAGTAAAAGTGATACTTGCAATTACAATTTTTGACATTACATGTAACTTGACAAAACAATTACTAATGCATAATTAATCTAAGTGTCTGAAGACATGATTCCAACTACATCATCCTTTGTCTGTGATGATCTTCATGCCACTTCAGGATGCTAGAACTTAAAATATTCTGGATTGGTGAAGACATCTTGAACCGGAACAGGAATTTGCATCCTTAATGATCTTTGTGTCCTTGGCCAACGAACTTCAACCTTATCTTCTTGCTTGGGGTAGTACTGCCTTTCAAGGAGGGAAAGGGTTGCCTTCCTCTTTTCATGTCATGACCATCTTTGTCTTGCAAGCATTCTATAATTTGCATCCATGAAATATTGTTGTATTCCTTCTTTGTATCATCCTCCAATCTTGAAATCTGGTTGCAAAATAAGGCCCATGACTTAATTTATTGATTTGGTAGGTCGTGTGCAAACAGGACTGACATAGAAAGGCATAAATTGATGCAAAATGGGCTCACAAGTGAATTTCAGGTTCTGGAAACTGCATTACATGTGTGGAAAAACAAGAGCATTGACTTGCAAATATGGAGAACAAACATGCAACTTCATATGTGTAATGGGTAACTACAAGTTTGCACTTATAATTGGACCTTTAAAACTCATTTTCAAGTGTTTTTTGAATCCATTTTGGATCAATTTCGGGTTCTGGAAGGCTGACTGCAAGTGAAGACACAACTGCAATCGGGTTTTGACATGAGGAGAAAAAGGAAAGAATGATACCAACTGGTAATGGTAAACTTGGAAAATGGGGAAAACTCTTGTTTGCAATCAAATTTGTAAAACCCGAAACCAAATGAATTAGTCTCGTAGCAATTCTTCAACATTTGTAAATTTTGTAAAAAGAAGATTAACTCTTTTTACCAAAGGGAAAGGTCAACGTTACCAAAGTTACTTGCAATCGGAATTTTAAAACCCGAATACAAGTGAACCGGTAAAATATATAAAGGGGAAAAAACAATGCAATCTCCAAGTTGCATTCAAAGAACTTAGCAAAATGGGAAGAACTTTCACTTGCTTGATCAAGATGCCCTTGAAAGAGATGAATAATCTCTGAAAGAACCAATCAGCTCTTTAAATAGAAGATGAAGGAAAAACATTGGAATCCTTGTTGCATCCAAGACAAACTTGGATTCAAACTCTTTGCACAAAAAACGGCATGGAAGGAAGAATAAAAACACCTTCAATCATGTTGCAAATCCATGTTCGGGAGGAAGAAGGAAAAACGCCTTGCAATGGAGGATCAAAATGCAGCAACACGTGTTTAAAAAACGTCCATAATGGGGTAAAAACGTGGCTCCAAATCAGTAAAAACGCCTCCCAAATAGCAAGGAAACGTGGCGCGTAAACCAGCAAATGAGGAATAGAACGTCCCACCTCCTTCATTCAATGTATTCCTCCATGAAAACCGGATTCAAACCATGAAAAACGGGTTTTTTGGGAGCAAAAATGCATTTCAGGTTCTTCATTTGCAAATACAAGTAACAAATGCCTTCAAAAAAAGATGCAATCAGGTTTTAGAAACCCCATCGCAAGTTTTAATTACTTCACTTTTCTCTTCCTTGGGCAAATTCGGGTTTTAGGGAAGAAATGACAAAAAGAAAGAGCACAACAACTTGTAATAGGGAAATAAAATCCCCATTACAAATTTAAAAAAACACAACTTAAAAGAAATAAAAACTTAAAAACTTGTAATAGGGAAATAAAATTCCCATTATAAGTAAAAATAAAACATAAGAGACTTAAAAAACTCAAAAAGACTTGTAATAGGGAAATAAAATCCCGTTTACAACTAAAAGCAACTATTTTGCTAAGCCAGTGGATAGGTTTTCATTGTGGCTAGTTTAGGATAGGTAGGTTTCCATTTTCAATAAGTGCAGTTGCACAAGTTAGCGTCTTGTTTTCAGTTAGTTACTTTGCGTCACTCATATCATCCTTCTTGTCGTCTGTGTCTTTATTGCTTGACTCGGTAACCCAATGGATACTAAGGCACTTAGAGTTCTGGATTCTACTCCCTTCAATCGTTCCAACAATCAAAGGAAGTTCCCCAGCAGAGTCGCCAAAAACTGTTGGTTGAAAATTTTGTACACCTGGGGATGTTCAAAATTTTGGTTTCAGCCACAGTGTGTGAGTATGATACTCTCATAATTTAGGGAAGGCTCCCCCTATCTACAAACTAAACTAATCTAATATGGATGGGACAGCAGTCTTTCTTCTTCTTTCAAGAAAAACTACTCTTTTCTCTTCACAAAAAAGTAATAGCAATTGGAAATAATTAACAACAAATACAGAAATGAGAGTTTTTTGTAGGATTTTTGGAACATAAAGGGAAGCAAAGTTTCCATGAAGGCACAAAGACCTTTGTCACTTCCCCAAGACGAGAAAATAGAAATGAAAGCACAAAGTCTTCAACACTTCTACTGTCCTATCAACCTTTGTAGATGATTTTTTGGTAACTAAGTACAATATGTAGCAGCTCAAAGTCTAACCACATGATGTACCTCTTATGCACAAACATAGAAAATAAAAACAGCACAAAGTCTGCAAGTTACCACTCTGCTCGAGCATCCTACAATTACAAGTGCAAACTTGTATTTTCCCATTACACATATGAAGTTGCATGCTTATCCTCCATAAGTGCAAATCAATGCTCTTGTTTTCCCACACATGTAATGCAGCTTCCAGAACCCGAAATTCACTTGTGAGCCCAATTTTGCATCAATTTATCCCTTCCCTTGTCAATCCGGTTTGCACACACAACCTACCAAATCAGTAAAGACATGGGCCTTATTTTGCAAGCAAATTTCAAGATTGGAGGATGATACAAAGAAGAGATGCAACAATTCATGGATGCAAATTATAGAATGCTTCCAAAACAGAGATCGGCTTCTTACTTCAGCCTTGCAAAACACTTCCCTCCTGAAAAGCTAGGTACTACCTCAAGCAAGAAGATAAGGTTGAAGTTCGTTGGCCAAGGACACAAAGATCATTAAGGATGCAAATTCTCGTTCCAATTCAAGATGTCTTCACCAATCCAGAATACTTCAAGCAGCATAAAAATCATTACAGACAAAGGGTGATGCAGTTGGAGTCGTGTCTTTGGACACTTAGATTAATTATGCATTTGTAATTTTGTTTTGATAAATTACATGTAATGTCAAATTTGTAATTGCAAGTGTCACTTTACTTGCATTTTTGTAAAACGTAATTACATGTAAAGCAACTACAAGTTGAGTTCAATTAGGACTGTTGTTGGAATAAGTCATAGTGGTTGAGAGAATTTCTCTAGTTAGGATCCTCCCACCTTTTTCTCGAGGTTCCTCTCCTATAAATACTTGAGGGGGTCTATTGTAATTTTTAAAATCTTTTGGAAATGCAACAAAATTCTGCCAGTTTGTATGTGCACTCTAGGACTTTGAGCTTAGATGTAAATCAAATTGCTTTCAATAAAAGAGGCAAGTTGTGTTGAGACTTTGTGCCAATTCAAATTATTATGTGACGACATTTTCTGGAGTTGATTGTGATTTTTGTTCTATTGTTCAAGAGAGTTTTGAATTAAATCTTGCAGACTTTGAGCTGCTAATCGTATTTAGAGTTATATGATTAAAAAGAAATTGTAATTTCTTTTAAAAGTTCTTACTTTAGTGATTTTAAGTTGTAATAGGGATTTTATTTCCTTATTACAAGTTTTTATGTGTTGCTTTTAGTTGTAATAGGGATTTTTTTTCCCTATTACAAGTCTTTTTGAGTTTTTTAAGTCTTTTATGTCTTATTTTTACTTGTAATGGGAATTTTATTTCCCTATTACAAGTTTTTAAGTTTTTATTTCTTTAAAGTTGTGTTTTTTTTTTTTAAACTTGTAATGGGGATTTTATTTCCTTATTACAAGTTGTTTTGCTCTTTCTTTTTGTCATTTCTTCCCTAAAACCCGAATTTGCCTTACGAGTTGAAAAAGTAAAACAATTAAAACTTGTAAAAGGGTTTTTAAAACCCGGTTACATGTCTTTTACAAGCATTTTAAACGTGTTCCTTCTCTCCAAGAACCCGACCTGAGTTTTTCCCAAGAAGTTCAAATTTGAATCCATTTCTTTTGATTTGAATCCAGATTTGATGGTGCCAAGTGTTGAGGGAAAGAGGCGTGGGAGTTTTTGCTTCCATTTTTTATGATTTTCTTGCCACGTTTTTGCCCTTTCTTAGGCGTTTTGAAACAGCAAGTCCTGGCCCTTTTTGCCATGTCTTTGGCACCCTATCAATCCGTATTTACAGCATTAATGGAGGCATTTTTTGTTTCTTTGCTTCCATACGTGGTTTGCTTGGCGTATTTACTCGATTTTACTTCCTCTTTGGATGTTGTTTTTGAAGGAGAAGTTGAATAAAAATCCGTTTTTTGGCTGCCAAGGGTTTTCAGCATGTCTATTTATGGAGCATTTCAGTTCTTCCCAAGCTCATTTGTTTTGGTCTAGGGCCTTTGACCAAGCAAGGATTCGGGTTTCTAAGAGATCTTCCCAAATGGATAAGTTCTTTGAATGCAATTTGTAAATTTGCATAGTTTTCCCCTCTTTCAGATTTTTCCCATTCATTTGATTTCGGGTTTTACAAATCTGATTGCAAATAAGAATTTTTCCAATTTTCCAAGTTTGCCATTACCAGTTGGTATTATTCTTTCCATTTTCCCCTCATGTCAAAACTCCATTTCATCCATTCATTTCACCTTCATTCATTTTTCCCACTTAAAGTCTACTTGTAGTCGGAATTTTAAAACCCGATTGTTGTTGTGTCTTCACTTGCAGTTAGCCATCCAAAACCCGAAATTGGTCCAAAATGCACTCAAAAACACTTGAAAATGAGTCTTAAAGGTCCAATTACAAGTGCAAACTTGTGTTTTCCCATTACACATATGAGGTTGCATGCTTATCCTCCATAATTGCAAGTTAATGCTCTTGCTTTACCACACATGTAATGCAGTTTCCAAAACCCGAAATTCATTTGTGAGCCCAATTTTGCATCAATCTATCCCTTCCCTTGTCAGTCCGGTTTGCACACACGACCTACCAAATCAATGAATTAAGGCATGGGCCTTATTTTGCAAGCAGAGTTCAAAATTGGAGGATGATACAAAGAAGAGATACAACAAGAATTCATGGATGCAAATTATAGAATGCTTTCAAGACAGAGATGGTCATGACATGAAAAGAGGAAGGCAACCCTTTCCCTTCTGAATGAATGGTACTACCCCAAGCAAGAAAATAAGATTGAAGTTCGTTGGTGAAAGACATAAAGACTATCAAGGGTGCAAGTTCTTGTTTCGATTTGAGATGTCTTCATCGATCCAGAATACTTCAAGTTCTAACATATTGTAGCAACATGAAGATCATCACAAACAAAGGATGATGTAGTTAGAGTTGTGTCTTCGGACACAGAATAATCTCAATTATGCATTTATAATTTTGTTTTGACAAATTACATGTAATGTCAAATTTGTAATTGCGTCACTTTCACTTGCACTTTTGTAAAACTGTAATTACATGTAAAGCTACTACAAGTTGAGTTCAATTAGGACTGTAGATGGAATAAGTCATGGTGGTTGAGAGAATTTCTCAAGTCAGTTAGGATCCTCCCACCTTTTTCTCAAGGCTCCTCTCCTATAAATACTTGAGGGGTCCTATTGTAATTTTTATCTTTTGGCAATGCAACAAAACTTTGCCAGTTTGTGTGTACACTCTAAGACTTTGAGCTTAGTTGTAAATCAGATTGCAGTCAATTAAAAGAGCCAAATTGTTTTCAAACTTTGTGTTGATCCAAGGTGTTATGTGACGACATTTTCTAGAGATTGATTGTGAGTTTTGAGGTGTTATACAAGAGGGATTCTAGCTCAATCTTGCAGACTTTGAGCTGCTTATTGTGTTTGGAATTTTAGATTGGTTTTAAGATTTGATACTGGAGACTTTGAGCTGCTTGTCACGTTTGAAACTATTGTAGGACACTCAAGCAAAGGGGTAACTTGCAGACTTTGTGCTACTTTTATTTTCTATGTTTGTGCATAAGAGGTGCGTCATGTGGTTAGACTTTGAGTTGCTACATACTATACTTGATTACCAAAAAATCTTCTAAAAAGGCTAATAAGAGAATAGATAGTTGAAGACTTTGAGCTTTCTTTCTATTTTCCCATCTCGGGGAAGTGATGGGGGTCTTTGTGCTTTCATGGAAACTTTGCTTCCCTTTATGTTCTAAAAATCCTACAAAAAAGTCTCATTTATGTATTTGTTGTTATTTATTTCCAATTGCTATTGCTTTTCTATGAAGAGAAAAGAGTATAGTTTTTCTTAAAAGAAGAAGAAAGACTGTTGTCTCACCCATATTAGATTAGTTTAGTTTGTAGATAGGGGGAGCCTTCCCTAAATTAGGAGAGTATCATACTCACACACTGTGGCTAAAACCACAATTTTGCACATCCCCCAGGTGTACAAAATTTTCAACCAACCCCCATTGTCAGATCTTAGAACTTTAATCTTCTTATCAAACAAGTTTTCTACTTGAGCTTTGAACTCTTTAAATCTAGATAGCACTTCATCAGATTCTTTAGATTTCAAAAAATAAATCTATGTCTTGCAAGAGAAGTCATCAATAAAAGCAACATAGTACCAAAATCCACTTAAAGAAGCAACAGACATAGGACCACAAAAGTCAGAATGAATCAACTTTAGAATTTATTTTGCTGTACTTTCACTAGAGTGAAAAGGACTTTTAATGTTCTTAACTAGAGCACATCCTTTGTAGACACCATCATGATCTTTATTAAGCTTACGAAGACCAATGACCATCTTCTCCATGGAGGAAAGAGTTTTAAAATTTACATGAGCAAATCTTTTATGCCACAGCTCATTAGAAGTCATGGAATCATGAGCTAAGACATGAATAGGATGAGTTGAATGTCTATATAGACTATCATGACGAACACCAATTTCTCGAGCTATCTTGAAGCTAGAGTTTTTCTTCCATGCAAGAACTTTTCCTTCAACAAATGCAACTTGATATCTTTTATCTTCCAATGCTGAAATAGAAATCAGATTTCTCTTGACTCCAGGAACAAATAGCACATCACTCAAATGAAGAGGAATTCCAAAATCTAAATGAAAAGATATGGTTCCAGCTCCTTTTACAGAGTAACAAGCATCATCACCAATGATAACATGCAAGTGAGAATCTTTTTCAATCAGATTAGAGAGATGTTCAAGATATCCAGTAATATGAAGAGAAACTCCACTGTCAATCAACCAAGTATTACTATCAAAGGGAACATTACTTGAAAGAGCAGAAATAAATAAGAAACCCTCTTAATTTTATCTTGATTCTCTATGAGGAGAAGCATGTTCAACATTTTTGCAGTAGCTTGATGTTTGGGCCTTGAAAGACATTCTCTAGCAAAGTGACCAAATTTGTCACATCTAAAACATTCAACCCTATAGAGATCCTTTCTCTTCTTAGATACAAGAGCTAAATCAGAATTCCTATCTCTATTCCTTTTGAAGTTTCTTTTCCTTCCTTTTCTTCTAGAAGTATGGATAGCAAGAACATGATCTTCTTCATGGTGAAATTTTCAACCAATTCCTCTTGCCTCCAATTTGCATTCCTTGTAATGTCCCCTTCTCCTTAGCACGTGGACATTCACGAGGTTGGCCTATAATTTGACCCTCGTAGGCCAAGGAGTTTATTAGGGGTCGACTCGGCAGAAATTTATGGCTTCACATTCTATTTCTACTTGGTTTTATAGCGAAATAAGGAGATAACACATATCATCAGACGTTTGCACTTTAATAATATTTTAAAAAGTGCAATTAAATAACATATGTAATAAAATAATAACAAAGTGGACCTACCCGATAACGTAGGAATCTTATGATGGATATGAAAAGAATAAATAGAGTGGAATTCATTGTTGAGCATCAGTTGTTTGTTATCTTCTCTTGAATTGAGGTTGTGGAGCCAAGGGTTGTCTGCAGATTTGGTCTTAGGGAACAATACATCCCTTTGATCTGCATAACTGAGGGGGTGAGAGATCCTTTGAAGGGTTGCCTTGAGAGTGAGGGACACTCAGTCCTTCATGTTGAGCTAATTGAGATTTGATACTAGTTTTCATGGTGTACGATTTTGTTGAAGACTTCAGCTCGTGGGTGAATGAATAGTGATGATTGTGTCTACCATTGGGAGAGGCTAGGCGAATTACCTTGGAGCATTTTGGAAGAGTTTTGTGTCATTTGTAGGTGATATATCAGATCTGACACATATTGCTTCAGACCTTCCTCACCCAAGATTTTGCTCATAGGCCAGCCATTGTAGATGCATCATTTCAAGGTATGGAGACAGCGATATTTTTTGGTGAAGCAAGGTGATTCTCTTGAAGACAATTTGAGGGAGATTTCGTGGAGATTCAGTGATATTAGTCTGAAATAGAATCGTACCAGACAGCCTACATCCCTTCGATTTGCTTATATCTCACCTTTTGGGGTATCAAATTCCCTCAATAAGGATAGCGCTACATTGAAGAAGGAAAGGTGATCATTCTAGGAGAAGATTGAAGGTGTTTGCAGCTGTTGATCATTAATTATCAGACTTCATATGCAGCAGGGACGATTCTGAAGTATAACTCGATTTGGCATTTGTGAAGGCACCAAAGCTTGGATATTGATTGCTTCTTCAATCATAAGGCAAGGCGTTTATAATCAGGTTCCTTTGGCACTATTCTCATTGTAATTTCATGTTGCACATTGTTCACCATGGCTGCCATGTGTACTCAGAAATTCTGAGTATTTATTGATAGGTGGTTAGGGACTTGATCATATGTAAGAGCATTGTAATGATCTCATTTGTCTCATGAAATAAAGACTAATCTAATTACACCTCTTGGAACATTGTCTCAAGGTTTCATACCAACTGTTTGTTAAAATTTGTAATGTCCCTTTTTGAGATTTTCCCTAATTCAGTCCTGAAACAAGATTTTTACTTAAGATGAGAGTTTATAATGTATAAATGATATTTTTTTATTTTAAACTGAATACATTTCATTAAAATATTTAACTTAAAACTCTAGAAATAGCTCGAAGGATAGAACTTATCTCGATAGTCTCCTCTGATTTGAGCTGATCATAAATATAGTAATATCTCTCCCCAAAAATCTGATCATAAATGTGGCTATGTCTTCCTCCAATTTCTGCTCTATACCAATGTATTGTATATTCTCCCCTCCACAATATTAACACTTTTATGTATTTTGATATAAACCTGAATTGCATTTCATATTTTTCTTTGATGTTTATTCTTCACATATTTCCCTACTACGCCTTTGAAACTGATATAATTCTGGTCACTAGTGGGATACCAAGATATCACCATCTTGTCCTTATAATCTTTCGTATTCACTTCGGAATTAATCTTCTATATATTGCATTCACTCCCGTCCCTATCTCCTTGAAGTTATTCTGAGTGCCTTCTTATATATTGTAATTGGAATGATAAGTTGTGGCAAAAGACATGACTCATGCCTATTCGTTATTACCACCTAATCGCATCATTTGATGATAAGTATTGATTTAGACTTTCATAATCGGTGTCTCTCTTAATTATAATTGGTGATAGATTTAGGAATGTTAATCATTAGCGGAGGCTCACTTTGATGATCGTCTTCTACTTCTTCAAATGGTACCACCATACAGGGCTACAACTTTGTATGGTTTTCTTCATTTATCAACCCTTAGATACTATTATCCCGATGATTAAATTCTTGGACAGTCGCTGTCTTTTAATTAACGGATATTTCCATTGATCGAGATAATATTATTAATGTTGTCGCTTGGTGATTATCTTTTGATTTGTCTTCCCTCATATGATTATTGATATTGGTCCCTCGCTTACCATCCTTTTACCATTCATTGGTCTCCTCACTCTTGTTGATCCGTATCGCATTTCTCCATTAATATACCTTCTTGATCACCTCCTTATCATAATCGATATCCAGGGGATGACCTGTCTATGAAGATGGGTCTTCATATATGGTCGATATACTAAATGTTCACTGCCTGTTTATACATCTGTACTAATTCTATTTAGTCGTTGTTTACTATCCGACTTTGCTCGATAAGCTCCAACTTGCTGCTCTACTCGGCGGTAGATGATACTCGATGAAGCTCTTTCTAATATCTCCCCTTCATGGCGAAAATAACTGATGGATAATTATGAGATCTTCATTAGCTGCTTGTGTATGATGATTTTTCTTTAAATATCCTCTCCGACCTCTTTCATCTGATGACCATCACTAACCATTATATTCATCGCAAGTCAAAATAGAGTCTGTCGGTCTTTCCAGCAGATCGCTAAGTTACCGTTCTTAGTCATTGGTAATCATTATTTTATATAGATGGTCTTTGGATGCTTGTAAGTCTTTATGATTTTGGTCTTATTAAATATTATTATTAATAAATATTTATTAATGTCAGTCAAATATTATTATGTCTCCATATCTTAATCATACCTTTCCTTGTTTCTTTTATACATGTTTGCAAAGGCAGACAAATCTGACATGTGTCAGATTTGGTCTGCCACTAGGTGTTTATTTAATAGTTATTTAATAGTAATTAATATTGACTGGAAATCAATATTTTATTTAGTAATTTATTACTATGGTATTTAATAATTTATTATTATAGAGATAAATGGTTATTCACAAAGTTACCCAGGGACGCGTCCCCGACCTGAAAACCCCCGTCCCCGTCTCGGGGACGTTTCGGGGACTTGGGGACGGCCAGGGGACGTTTCCCCCCGTCCCCAAATTGCCCTATATTTTTAGGGGACGTCCCCGAAACGGGGGGACGCCTGCCCTAGCCTTGGGGGACGTCCGTACGTCCCGGGGACGGCTGGGGACGGCTGGGACGTCCCCAATCCGTCCCGGGGACGGCTAGACGTCCCCCTTATCTAAGGGCATTAATAAATATTAAAAAACTAAAAAAAGTTGTATTTTCAAATTTTTTAAAAAATTTTCTAATATAGGCCCCTTATTAATTCAAATTGTTAGTAAAAATAAAAAAATTAAAAGATAACATTAATTTAATTCATAATTTTGACAATGAAACTATATGGCAGCAGTGTAGCCTTTGGGCATTTTGACACAGAGATTAGAAAATCGCCCAAAAATTGCCAAACTCGGCGAGTTAATAGAAAAATAACACCCAACACCTTTATGAAAGAGTAAGTTTTTTTGGCCTCGCGGGGCGCTGCCCCTCGACCCCGCCCTGTATCGCGACAGGGAGCGCGCAAGGGGCGCTGCCCCTTGACCCCACCTTGGGGGCGCTGCCCCCAAACCCCCGTTGAAAAATATGGGGGGAAACCGCGTCGATAGAAGTAGGGAAAATTTAACCTCTTTGTTTTGACATTTTGTATGTTATTTCTTTAATATCTATTATGATATGCATATTGACAATGTGAATGAATTGAAATTCTGATTTATGAATGCATAATTGCATATTGTCTATTGAGTATTAACGATGTTGTATGTTCAGAATTTACATTCTAAAATGTCTTCAACTTTTCATAGTATCATACACATGCCATTTCCATGTTTTATTGTTTTCATATGAATATAATGTATGTATGCATGCTTTATCCATGTTTTCATATGAACATTTAGAATTTTGAAATTTTCCTATATATTTTAAATATTTCCTATATTTTAATAGCCGTCCCCTTTGTCGTCCCCCGCCGTCCCCAAATTTGGCAAAAAAATTTGCCGTCCCGGAAACGCGTCCCGCCGTCCCCTGCCGTCCCCGTCCCGGAAACTCGGGGTAACTTTGGTTATTCATTATTCAATAATAGATTGCTGATAGAAATAAATGAATGGTTAATCAGTATTAAATAAGTGTATTGATATTTAATGTAATTTAATGGTAAAACTTCTTTAATAGTTAAATTAATAATTGAAATATGAACGTTACATTAAAATAAAACAATAATAATAAATAATAATCATAACAAATAATAAATATTAATAATCATATATTAGAGGAAAATCGTGAAGTCTCATAAATGAGACGATTTTCCAATATTATTAAATGTTAATTAATAAATGTTTTAATTATCATATTTATTTAATCACAATAATCTAATGTCCAAAAGGGGTTATGACAAAATTACAGTCAGCTGTAGGAGGCGTATTCTTGCATTTAGACTCATATTATTGCATTTGAAAATACAAAACAAGTTACACGATCATCCTAGATGAAGAAATAGTTACTTAGAGGTTGCTTGCAAGTCATAATCAGTTGCACTACTGATTTATGATCCGAAAATCTCAATCTGAAACTTTATGACAATTTAGTGCCAAGTGTTTGACATAATATCTCTAGCTTAGAAATCAGAATTTCTCCTCATAATCAGCCAAGGATATTACAGTGGTATCAGAGCTCTTGTCTTGCCATCCTGTGATCAAATTTTGTTGAATGAGTGCAAGAGAAGTCAAGTACTATAATAGGGAATAGCGGAGAAGCAATACCAAATTCCACAAGTACCTAAAGTGGATACATTGTCAGCAGCATTAAGGGAAAGGAACGCTAGTAAAACCATGGCAGAAGAAGACAAAGATGCACGAATTGAAAGAAAATTTGACACCATGCTTGACATGATGTCTCGATTGTTGGGGAAAATGGAACAGCAATCCAACAACAACACGGCACGAAGCTGAACATAGTGGAAATAATGAACATATCAGGAATACTGAAGGAGACATGTCTGTCCACAGGACTACCACTAGAGGATCAGCCTCTAGACCACTTTTCCCTACTTTCACACCAAAGGAAGAACAACCTCCAGTTGTTGCCGCTACTACTTTTTGAGATGAAGCAAGGCAAGTTTACCAGGAGTACAATGCATTACCTGTTGATTTGAAGGATCAATAGACCTTTGATCAATTCATGAATCAAAGGAATAGGAGAGGAGGAGGAAGAAATTATCATTACATCCCACCAAGAAATGATTATCAGCAGACACTTGGTAAGATCACTATGCCTTATTTTGATGGAAGCAGCAAATGTACAGCTAGGTCATGGGTACAAAAACTTGACAATTATCTATCATTAAGACCTATGCCTGAAGAAGATGCAATAAGATTCGCCACATTACATTTGGAAGGGGCTTCTCATGAGTGTTGGTACCATGGGCTGATCACTCTTGGTCACAACCTAATTACCACTTATGATGAGTTCACTGAAAAGCTGATTGAAAGATTTGATATTAAAGACCCCGAGGTAAGATTTTGTGAGCTAGCACAGATTAAGCAACATGGTTCCCTTGAAGCATATGTTGCTGATTTCCAACAATTATCAGTCATGGTTTGAAATATCAGCGAAAGAAGATTGGTAGTTTTATTTATTGAAGGGCTAATGGAACCCCTCAAGGGCTGGTTGAAAGCCTTTGACCCTCCATCCTTACAAGAAGCTATGAAGAAAGCACACAGTATGGAATTTGCAGCACCTACCAGCAAGTTTACATCAAAGGGATCATCTTCCTATCGTGACAACAAGAAATTTCCAAAGAAGGAAGATAAGGCAAAGGGTAAGTCAACTTTTCCACTTGATTGTGAGACACTAAGTGACCTGAGAAAGAAGAAGTTATGCTTCTATTGTAAGGGGTCTTATGATGCTAATCATGACTGTCCTTTAAGGCCTAAAGGGAAGGCAAACAGGGCTATGTGGGCTCTCTATGAAGGTTCAGATTCTGACCAGCAATCAGATAATGAAGATTCAAAATCAAAAAGGTCAAAACAAGAAGGAGAAGCTGAGTCTAAGGTGAAGCTTAAGGAGGCTCCTCTCACTAGCATTCAGCGTGAGGGTTCTTTCAAGATGAGAGGAGTACTTGCTAGACAAAAAATCATCACTCTACTTGACACAGGTGCTACACACAATTTTATTGATGCAAGACTTGTCAAGAGACACAGCATACGCACCAAGGATTTTGAGGGAATACGAGTGAAGGTTGCTGATGGTTACACTCTCAAGTGTGACAAGATGATTCCCAACCTTCCTATGCGCTTGAATAATTTTGAATTCAAGGCAAATTTTTATGTGGTAAACATATGAGACACCGATATGGTTTTGGGAATGACATGGTTGCATGACATAGGAATATTCACCCTCAACCTCCGTGAGATGGAAATGACATTTGAAAGGGATGGAAAGACACATGTGTTGAAGGCACTCAAGGACACTAGTTGCAGGACTATTACATTCAAGAGGATGGAGAGACTCTTGCACCATGACATGGTTGAGTGAGCAGCATGATGTGTTTTGAAGCCAACACAAGAGAAGCAGCAAAAACCTATCTATCCACCTAACATCCAGGAGTTGAGGATCAAGCATGATAAGGTCTTCAGCGAGATTCCACCTGGTAGACCTCCAAATAGGGGAATAGAGAACATTATTGAATTAGAAGAGGGTGCTAAACCCGTGACAATCACTCCCTACAGGCATCCTAAGCGGCTCAGGGATGAGATAGAAAAAACCATTAAAAAGTTGTTAGCTATGGGACATATCCGACCTAGTAAGTCACCTTTTGCTTCATCCGTAGTTTTGGTCAAGAAGAAGGATGGTACGTTGCGAATGTGCATTGACTACAGGTTGTTGAACAAAAAGACTATCAAGAACAAGTATCCAATCCCTAGAATTGATGAGTTGATTGATGAACTACATGGTGCACCGTATTTTTCTAAAATTGACTTGAGGTCAGGATATCACCAGATTCGAGTTAGGGAGCAGGACATTGAGTAGACAGCATTTCATTGTCATTGTGGGCATTTTGAGTTTGTGGTTATGCCATTTGGGATAACCAATGCCCCTGCCACATTTTAGTCCACGATGAATGGGGTGTTTCATTCACAATTGCGGAAATTTCTGCTAGTCTTCTTTGATGACATTTTGGTGTACAACAGAACATGGGAGGAACATATTACACGTCTTGATACAAATTTGGGTATACTTAGCAAGGAGTCTCTATACGCCAAGGAATCCAAATGTGACTTGGGTATGACAGAGTTACTTTATTTGGGTCACATCATCGGTCTTGAAGGAGTGCGTATGGAACCCGATAAGGTCAAGGCAATTGTAGAATGGCCTACACCTGTGAATCTTACACAGCTTAGAGAGTTTTGGGGCTTATGTGATTTCTATCGCAGTTTTGTTAATGGATATTCACGACATGCGGCTCCACTCACCGATTTGACTAAGAAGGGAGCTTTTGTTTGGACTCCCGAAGCGCATGAATGCTTCGAGATGTTCAAATGAATTATGACCACCTGCCCAGTACTTGCTTTGCCAAATTTCAGCAAATGCAATGTGATGCTTCAAGTGAAGGGATTGGGGTTGTCCTTATGCAGGAAAAACATCCGATTGCATTTGAGAGCAAGAAGTTGAGAGGTCCTGAGAGGAGCTACAACATATATGATAAGGAAACGTTGGCCATCATACACGCTTTGGCCAAATTCAAGCAGTATTTGGTAGGCAGCAAATTTATTGTAAAAATAGACCATAACAACTTGAGACATTTCTTTGAGCAGCAGGATCTTAATGATAGGCAGCAAAAATGGGTAAGCAAGCTGCAATCATATGACTTTGACATTTCCTTTGTCAAAGGTACACAAAATGTAGTTGTTGATGCACTATCTCGTCGTCCACATTTGAGCTCCATGGCAGAGGTTTCAAAGGATTGGAGGCATCTAATTGTGGCAAAATATGCCAAGGACTCTTGGGCTTCAGGTTTAATTGAGGAGTCAATTCATGATGATAGGTACTCCATTGTGAATGATCTAATCATTTACAAGGGAAGGATATTTTTAACCCCAGGATCGAATGTGAAGAACATGGTGATGAGAACCTTTCATGATACACCTATGGCAGGTCATCCCGGCTACTTCAAGACATACAAACAGATACGTGAGAGATTCACTTGGAAGGGTTTGAAATCAGATGTTTCTTCGATATGCCAGAGAGTGTCCTGTTTGCCAACAGAATAAACAGGACCACACATACCCTACAGGCTTGCTTCAGCCACTTTCGATTCCTGATAGGAAGTGGGAGTGCATTTCCATGGACTTCATCACAGGTTTGCCTAAGGTGCAGGGTAAGGACTGTATTTATGTGGAGGTTGATGACTAAGTATGCTCATTTCTTTTCGATCACTAGTACATATTCAGCTACAAAGGTAGCAGAGCTCTTCTTTCGGGAGATATTCAGATTGCATGGTTTACCTCGGAGTACAGTGAGTGATAGAGATAGCAGGTTTATAAGCCATTTTTGGTAGGAGCTCTTCAGACTTTGTGGCACCGAGCTTACTCTGAGCACCAGCTACCACCAACAGACGAATGGACAAACAGAAATAGTGAATAAATGGGTGGAGAGATATCTCAGAAATTACATTGCAAGGCAGCAGAAGGGTTGGGTTAAGTGGATCTATCTTTGTGAATATTGCTATAATACCACTTACTACCTTTCTATTCAAATGACACCATTCATGGCATTGTATGGGTATGAGGCGCCTAGCTTTCTTGATCTGTTGTTGAATGAGAGTAGAGTGCCTAGTGTTGGAGACATGCTATAGGAGAATCAGGATATCATGAGGGCTCTGAGAGAGAATTTACAAAAGCCACAAAATCAGCAGAAGCAGTACGCAAATCAGAAGAGAGTAGAGCGGTCATTTGAGGTAGGTGACAATGGTGTATTTGATGTTGCAGCCGTATAGATAGTCCACTCTCAAGAAGAGTGGTGCCGAGAAGCTTAAGCCACGGTACTATGGACCCTACAGGGTTATCAGGCGTGTGGGAGAGGTGGCTTATGAGCTTGAGTTACCGGCGAACAGCATAGTGCATAATGTATTTCATGTCTCGCGCCTCAAGAAGGCGTTAGGACATCATGTGATTCCTTCCACGACTTTACCACCCTTGGATGATGAGGGTAACTTGATTTTAGTACCCGAGGCTATCTTGGATGTCAAGGAGAAGAAATTGAGGAGGAGAGTTATCAGGGAATATTTGATCAAATGGAAGGATTTGCCGGTTGATGATGCTACTTGGGAGAGCAAGGAGATTCTGCAGCATCCAGCATTGAGACTGCTCAAGGACAAGCAATTTCAGGGAGGGCGGACTGTAATGTCCCCTTCTCCTTAGCACGTGAACATTCACGAGGTTGGCCTATAATTTGACCCTCGTAGGCCAAGGAGTTGATTAGGAGGTCGACTTGGCCGAAATTTGTGGCTTCGCATTAAACTTCTACCTAGTTTTATGGTGAAATAAGGAGATAACACATATAATGAGAAGTGTGAACTTTAATAATATTTTAAAAAGTGCAATTAAATAACATGTAATAAAATAATAACAAAGTGGACCTACCCGATAAGGAAGGAATCTTCTAAAAGGAATCTTATGATGGATATGAAAAGAATAAATAGAGGAGAGGAATTCATTGTTGAGCATCAGTTGTTTGTTATCTTCTCTTGTACTGAGGTTGTGGAGCCAAGGGTTGTCCGCAGATTTGGTCTTAGGGAACGATACCTCCCTTTGATCTGCATAACTGAGGGGGTGAGAGATCCTCCGAAGGGTTGCCTTGAGAGTGAGGGACACTCAGTCCTTCATATTCAGCTAATTGAGATTTGATACTAGTTTTCATGGATTTTGTTGAAGACTTCAACTCGTGGGTGAATGAATAGTGATGATTGTGTCTACCATTGGGAGAGGCTAGGCGAATTACCTTGGAGCATTTTGGAAGAGTTTTGTGTCAATTGCAGGTGATATATCAGATCTGATACATATTGCTTCAAACCTTCCTAAACCACGATCTTGCTCATAAGCCATTGTAGATGCATCATTTCAAGGTATGGAGAGAGCGATATTTTTTGGTGAAGCAAGGCAATCTTCTCTTGAAGACAATTTGAGGGAGATTTCGTGGAGATTCAGTGATATATTAGTCTGAAATAGAATCGTACCAGACAGCCTACATCCCTTCGATTTGCTTATATCTCACCTTTTGGGGTATCAAATTCCCTCAATAAGGATAGCGCTACATTGAAGAAGGAAAGACGATCATTCTAGGAGAAGATTGAAGGTGTTTTCAGCTGTTGATCATTAATTATCAGACTTCATATGCAGCAGGGGCGATTCTGAAGTATAACTCGATTTGGCATTTGTGAAGGCACCAAAGCTTGGATATTGATTGCTTCTTCAATCATAAGGCAAGGCGTTTATAATCAGGTTCCCTTTGGCACCATTCTCATTGTAATTTCATGTTGCACATTGTTCACCATGGCTGCCATGTGTACTCAGAAATTCTGAGTATTTATTGATAGGTGGTTAGGGACTTGATCATATGTAAGAGCATTGTAATGATCTCATTTGTCTCATGAAATAAAGAGTAATCTGATTGCACCTCTTGGAACATTGTCTCAAGGTTTCATACCAACTGTTTGTTAAAATTACAGTCAGCTGTAGGAGAAGTATCCTTGCATTTAGACTCATATTATTGCATTTGAAAATACAAAACAAGTTACATGATCATCCTAGATGAAGAAATAGTTACTTAGAGGTTGCTTGCGAGTCATAATCAGTTGCACTAGTGATTTGTCATCCGAAAATCTCAATCTGAAACTTTACAAGAGTTTAGTGCCAAGTGTTTGACATAATATCTCTAGCTTAGAAATCAGAATTTCTCCTCATAATCAGCTAGGGATTTTACATTCCTCTTGAATGCAATCAGCTCTCAATCGATCAAACTTGGTTAGTTCATTTCTTCCATTAATACCTTGAATGAAAGATTCCCAAGAGTGAGGAAGGCCATTCATGGCCAGCATAACCAGGTCTTTATCCTCAATAGAATCTCTAATAGCATTGAGTTGATCCTTCAATTCTGTAATCTTCATAAAGAAAGAAACAACAGATTCACCTCTAGCCATTTTGATATGAAGAAGTTGACGTCTCAAGGCTAGAGCTCTACCAATGTTGTTGAATTCATACAAACTTTGAAGGCACTCGAACATCTCTTTGGCTGAATCCAACTTGGATATAACAGGAACCAAATGATCTTTGATAGAATCAATTAGTATCTTTCTTGCCATAAAATTATTCTTTCTCCATTGTGCTTTCTCAGAATCATCAGAAGGTTCATCTACAACAGACTTCACGTAGTTGAGAAGATCATTCTCTTCAAGCACAATAGGGAGTCTGAATTTCCATGAGGTATAATTAGCTGCACCATCCAATTTGTCTTCAACTTTGAGTCCATTAACCATTGTTGAAAACTTGAAATAAACAAGCCAAGCTAAAGCAAAGAATATTTCAAAACTAAACAATCTGGTTCTGGATCTTTTCTTTAGACCCACTGTAATACCATGTTAAATTTAGAACTAGAAAGATAAAACTTAGAAATATGAAACAAGAATTCTCACAAGAACACAAAACACAAAATTTTATCCTGGGAAAACCCTCCACCTGAGGGTGAAAAACCCAGCCACACCAAAATTGAACTTTATTATCAGCACAAATCTGATACAATGCTTTCACGCTTAACAAGCAATGATTGTTATCACTTTAACAATCAACAGTATGATAAATAAAATTTCTAAAAATTAACTTCTACCATTCATACAGCATATACACCTTTTACCATATGTAGATATTACACACCAATCAAACACATGAAGATTATATTAGAAAAAACTCGAACAGGCCAAGGTAGCTGCAGAGATATCCTTCTTCGAACACAACACAGATGATGACAGATACGAAAGAAATAGATTGTCTTCCTTTTAGAGTTTTTCACCACCCGCAAATCAAACAGCTAGCGAAATATATCAAATTCGCAAGGCTCCAAGAATCTCTTTACGGTGGAGACAAAAGACCAAGAGGCACCAAATAGCTCATCGACAGTTACCAAAAAAAAATGTTGTTCCTTACTCCACCAACAGGAACTGAAGGTGAGACATGACCGCATCACAACGGATGAAATCAATAACGACAGTAGTCGTGCCACCATGGACAAGGCACAAGTCGGAAATGAAGGTCGATGATGGCAAGCATAGGAATACGAAACATAAACAGCTTTCATTGGAGCAAAAAAAGAAATCCATAGAGACAACCGTACGGTCCAAAATGAATGAACAAAGAAACGAACTGAGGGAGAAATAACAGCAAGAAGAATTACATCCAACACAGGTAGAAAATGAAGTCTCCTGAAGCTACTTGCATTAACATTGGGAGAGGCCAATAATTTCCTAGGGGGATGTTTTTGATTAAGCTTGGAACTGAGAAAGGGTCCTAATCCCTTACATAAAACAAAGTTCCATAAAATTAGCAAGACATAAAGACAAAATAGCTGCTAAATAATCCACTAGCCTAAGACCAGGCAACAAGTTCAATAAACTAGAGAACAGCAGAGAGACAACAACAAAAACACTACGATGAATACTAAGCACAGAAGAACCAAGAATTAGAGCAAGGAATCCCAATACTCATAGCTTTAAGGGTATCATCCCAACTAGTAGCTCCTATAACCAAGTGCTCGTCCTACTTGTTCATCTTCTTTCTGGAAACCTGCACATCCTCATCTTGCTATTTTTTACATTTGTTTAACTCAAATTGAAAGGTAAAGACCCCAATCACAACCCTTCTCATGACCCCATCAATGATCTTTAAAAGTTCATTCAAGGTATTTTCCACTTTCACAAGTCTATTATGATACAATTTCATTTATCATACATATTGGTCCAACTATCCTTGCAGCTTTTACATCCCATGACCCTATCCTGCAATTCCTTTGCTTATCAACTCTGGCTTCTAGATCTATTATATTAGAAACAAATTTAATAATGTACTCTTACTGTAGAAGTATCCATTACGAAAGCTTTTTTCTCTCCTTATCATTAAGAATTGACCTCCACATATGAGTAAGGAAGACATAATAAAACTAAAAAATAACATGATTACATTATGAATTATGATCTATGCCATGGGATGTAGAGGGAAAAGAAACTCTAAATTATTATTGTGTGGGACATTGCAAATGCATTTAATGTTAGTGGCATATTGGGGGAAATACAATAAATATTTTGGGGGATGGTTTAGTGACACATGGTTTATTGGTCTCATTGGAGGAACGCATTTAATGAGTGGGGATCATTGTAAAATGCATTCAATATTGTAATAAATCATTTAATCCTTGGGTCATGTGTGCAAATCAAACTTGAGTGCTAGGCTTGAAGAAGAGTGATTTGATGCCTTGAAGAATGTGATGTCGCTTGTCCTCTTGGCAAACTTGGTCAACCAATTTTGTTGCATTGATTATTTTTGCATGGGGCATCAATTATTGGTGACAAGGTGATATGAGAGTCTTCCAATAAGTTTCCTCTCATTGTTGCTCTCTTGCCTATAAATAGGAGGCTTGAGATGGAGGTTATTTGTGATCATGTAGTCGCTCATTGTAAGTGAAACTTAGTGTAAGTACTTGGAGGCTTGAGTTACTTGTGGAAACGATCTTGAAGAGCACAAAGCAAGACATGTGGATTTCATTTTTTCTTGGATTGTTGTCATGAGGGAAATCATTGTTGCAAAAGAAGGTACTATCTTGCATGGCTTCCTAATTGGTTGAAACTATTGATCTCCATCTTAAAGATCGAAGCTTGATATTATATTGTAACTATTTTGCTACTCGAAATGCATTGGTTTTGATACTTTGGAAGCTGAGTTTCATTTAAAGGAGTTTTCTCAAGTCATATCAATGTCTCTCTCTTGTGTGGTTGTTCTTTCTTTCATTCTTTTATGTATTGTCTATGCCAGAATGTCATTAGAATTTGTATAGATCAAGGATATCACTATGACATCTTAACCATAGACTTATTAGTTGGAATTGTTTTGTACTAGGGTTAACATTAGGAATTGTCTATATTTCCTTGCATTCATACCAAAGCTTTCTCTATGAAGTTTGTTACCAGTAGTACAAATGAATTTTCTTATAGAAGCCTCTCCTAGATTCAAAACCTATAGATGTTATTTGATTTTAATGCATAGCAGCAAAAATCATTTTGGGAAAAGACAAGCAAACCAAAAGTTAAGTTTTTTTTTAAAATGGGAAAAAATCAAATTTTCAAAAAGTGCAAAAATTGTAGAAGAAAAGACAAAAACTACCTTTTTTTTTAAATTTAAGGGCATTTCCATAGTGTAGAGATATTGAGAGCAAATGAAATTGAGAGTTCAACCCATGAATTGTAAAAAATAGAATTTTGTTGTTCATATTCATATCGCTGGTTACATTGCATTGCACAAAGCATACTTCATAGTGCATAAACAATAACTAGATGGTTACAGATTTACAGTTGATAAAATTTCAATTACAACATAGTTTGTACAAAATCAACCTATAAACTAACTACAAAGTTCCAAAAAATCAAACGTAGCCAGTTAATCTTGCTACTACAAATATAGCTATGCTAGGAAGTAGTAGGTCTTGACATGATGAAGCTCCTAGTTTAAAGCCTCTCCTAAGTTGTTCAACCTCATGACTATCCAAACTAGCCTCCAAGATATCAAAATCCTTAGGCTCTAGAAAGTCATTAAAAAGATAGGTTTCCTAGTTTTCCTTTGTTGAGAACACATCATAAATTACAAAACAAGAATCAACTCATTCATATTTGTGATTTAATAGAATAGTGTGAAAGAGAACTATATTAAGAGTATGAAAGGGAAATTATATAACAAAGGAAGCAATTGCAAAATTGAACTTAATAGGTTTTGAATCTAGCTTAGGATAAAGTAATAGAAAATGCTTTTGATACAGAATCTTACATCTTAAAAGAGCATATATGATATTGAAATGTTCTCATTAATAAGTATTTTGGTAGATTTGTAAAAGAGTAAAGGGGGCGATAAATAATTTCCATTAGATAATAACAACCTGCTAGTACAAAATAAGAGAGCAACTATTTGAGCCAAAAAATTTGCTAACACTATTCAAGTAAATTTTCCTTGATCTTGTGTATAAGTGGATGGAATTTGAAAAATTGATGGACTTTGAGTTGAAAATTTGAGAGGTTATAGGTACAAGATTCAATGAAAAATCAAAACATGAGGAACATTCCCTTTCAATGAGACAATTGCTACTAGAATCTATCAAGAAAATATATGAGGCATACTTCGAGCAAGGTTAAGATAAGCCCACAAGACTAGGGCATGACTTCTCTCAAGGCTTGTATCAGCTATGCTATATACCTATTTAACATGCATGATATGCTCCACTATATGTCTAAAGCTGTTACATCCCTCTTTTCAATAAAGGCTGCTAAATGATAGTGCAATTGTGTTCATTATATCATTACTTGCATATGAGGATGCATAATCTTAAATTGAGTTGTGCTATGGATTTGAAATGATTAATTCTAACAATGTTATTTATATAAATGTGAATTAAGGTAAGAATGATCTAACCATTTTTATGTTACCAAGTGCATGCAAGATTAACAACGCCTTCAAAGGGAGGGATAGTATCATCAAAGAGAGGTGTGTAGACAACGGATTGATCGAATTTGCCATCAAACCATGAACCTAATGTTAGGTCATAAAGAAGTTAGTTGTCACCTTGGCACTTAGGGTGGATTGTTTTGTCTAACCTTTGATGTCTTTTTGGAGTTAATGTTTGATTATAATTTATAATTCTTAAATTAAATGTTACATCCCTCTTTCCTAACTTTGGTAAATGCTTATGTGCTTTGTTTTAGCTTTAATCAATGATATTGCTTTTGTTTCTTCTATGAATGAAAATTCTTAATGAATGGAAAATGAATGATGAAGTTATTTCATAATTAATACTTTATGAAACCCATCGATATGGTTCAGATGTGGCTAATTGATTTTTCATGTAACCAAGTGGATGCGGGAATCACACCACCCTGAAGAGGGAGGGAGAGCATCATCAAGAAGAGGATCGCAGACTTTAGAAAAGAACAATTGCCATTGAATTTTGGGCAAAGGAAATAGGATGTATTCCTAGAGCGTCGCCACCTTGGTTGAGTAGTGTTTGTTCCATCCTTCTTGATTGATGTCAATCAATGTTTTCCTTGTTGCCATATGTGACTCTTGAGCGGTTAAGTATCTTTGTGTTGAACCATGTTTTCTTGTTATTAAGTTTTCTTGAATTAACTATGCATTTATATTCGTGTGTGTGTGTGTGTGTGTATTTATATGGGCTACTTCATATGAATGTCTTATTATTATTATTATTATTATTAGCTGATCATATACATATTCACACACATACGAAGATGGGCATACATGTATCAATATATATATGCATCGTTTTACATATTTTCAATGCATATGATTGTGTGAGTAACGCCTTGGTGACGGATTCCATTTTCTTTGATCACTGACAAAGCACGTCGGGTGAGTTCATGTTCTTTGTGGCTTATGTTTCCTTGGTAACATTGGACATTACCACCTTGCGTCTATTGTGTCAGTTTTCTTGGCTCGAAGCCTCCTCTTGCATCAACTATAGATAGCCATTTGATGGCCAATCACATGGGTTATGCTTTCATTTTCTCTGAAAAAAATATTCTTGGGAAAAAAGAGGAATATGTTTTGAGAAAGGTTGTATGAAAGAAAAGCGGGCTCTGATACTCGATACTAGATCACTATCCTGTGTTAAGGCGGAGGAAAAGAGTTCATTGAGGACTCGGAGGTGTTAGTTTCTCTCGTCGGGCTTGAATCGTGTATAGAGTTCATCACCCATAACCAAAGCCGAATCTACTAAAGCTTCAACAACTCTATCAATCTAATCCTAATTTTACAGGCATGAGTTTATCCTTACTGATCTTCGTCTCGAGTTTACTTTTTAACAGTCTTTATTGCTTCGATAAAGAGATATTACGAGTCGTTTTTTCTCTTATTATGTCAATGAGTTCTATGTGAACCATTTTACTTGATGTATAATGAATGCGAGAGCTCGAAGGAACGTATATTATCTGTTCTTATTATTGCCTTTAGTATTTCACTATGTATAAGTTTTGATTGTGCAAATGCATTCATTGTGTTATTGTTCAGCATACCCATTCCATGGTACTGTTACTAATCGATCCAATTGTAGATGTACCGCATATGTTCGAGCACGCATTCTTTTTCTCTATTGAAACTGTGTCTGAATTTGATCATGAATCAAAGGAATGAGAACCAAATAAATGTTGTGAAATCTATATCAATAAAGAAAGAAAGTCAAAGGAGCAGGATGTTGTTCCCCTATCCTTGTAACCTCGATGTATTGCTAAATGTTTAAAAATCTGATCAAACGTTCAAGTCTCTGTCTAAGCCGAGTTCGAAGGATTGTATACTTCCGGTTCCTACAACAACTTGAATTATTAATACCAAACCCAATGTGTTGGTAGTTACTATTGTTTGTTCTTTTACAAATGCTTAACTGTGGCTATATTTGGTCAATAGGACCCCTATGTAATGTTGTAAGAATACTTCCTTTCATTATGCCGAGTAAGGGTGTTGAACATTAACTGCACACTATCATGCTTTGTTATGAAACCTGGGCCAAGGTGGCGCTACAGTTAGCATGTGACTGTTAGTTCACAAGAATCAGATACACCACTAGCCAGAGTGTCATGCTAGTTAGGGGGTACCTATAGTGTATGATCGGCTAGTCTATGTAGGTTCTAAACACTAGGCTCAGAGGGCTTAATGGCATTGTTCTATCCTTAGTTTGCTACTCTTGGGAAGGTTTGGACCCTTCCAATAGGAAGAGGCACGGGGGACTAATGTTCGTGGTTGGGCAGAAAATCCCTTGATAATGCTCTCCCTCTTCCATGTTTAACCACGATATGCAACTATTATCAGCAAGAAGATCGTTTCTTTGTACTCTCTTAACCCTTCTCTTTCTTTCAGTTAAATTTAATAAATTTTAGTATGTCAATTATTTTTCCCTTCAATTGGGTAGTTAAGTTAGTTAACTAGCTATTTATTTTCAGCTGAATATGAATGTAGTAGTAAATCCTTCATTAGAATGTTATTTAAATTGGTTGGTTATTCCATTTAAGATTTTTTGGTTGTTACAAAATGAGGATATTACATATGAAATGTAAAGAATTGAATATTGAAAGTAAAATCTTAATATCAACTAGGTTAACCGATGTTATGCTTAAGCTGAATTAAAGGGAGTTATTCCCTTCATCGCCATCTCAAGAGTTTCTTTCTTGCTTCTTCTATTCCAAATAGATGTAACATTTTATTGGGCGGTCTCTAAATCCTATTTGCAACATTATATGTAGTACCATATGCAATAAACGGGGGATTTTCTCATTCTTTTGGGAAGAACTGTTAGCTTTATGTTAAACTTAGCAATCAGATTGACAGTAAAGAACAAGAAAACACAAATGCACACATAACACAGTGATACCCTGGGAAAACCTCCCTCTTGGAGGAAAAACCCAGCAACAATAATCTCAGATCTGATTTGATTAAGCAGATTACAAGTTTACCCTTCTAGGGCATAAATCATCTATAGCAAAACTTATCTTAATCTGGAAGTCAGGGTGATGTGCAGATCACTGTCAAACTTAGACAGCCTTTTGGCAGCCTTGACACGCTCCAGCAGACCTAAGGCAAATTCGGCAGCCCAGAAGATCTTCGCCCAGCCTACTAGACAAATCGCTGACTGATAAGCATTCACTGCCCTAGAGTGCAGCTCCAGATTTGCTAATCACGGAAGCTGATCAATGAAGGAAATTGCAGATCACATACAATAGAAGTTCACTAACCTTGCAGAGGTAATTCGCTAAGTGTGTATGTGTTATGTTGATGCTTGCATTGCCTTGACTATATATGAGCTTTTCCATCTTATTTGACTTAGGTCGACCTTTACAGTAAATTTATAAGGCATCTAAAGTTGGCACCCAAAATAGGGTCTGACCCATAATAATTACAAGTTACATATTATAGGGTCAGCCCAATCACATCAACAAGTTACATTATATCACCCATTTAGGGCCCAACATAAATCACAAGTTACAATGCCAATTTAGGGCCAGACCCAATTACAAGTTACACAAGTTGAGCGCCCAAATAGGGCCTGCCCTTTAACATTCACAAGCTACATAATATAATCACATAAGTAGGCCCATCAAACATTTACCAAGCTAGGTCGGCCCAATCAAGGGATACGACCTAGCTATATTTCAACACTCCCTCTTAGCTAGGGAGGATCCCTTGAATAATCAAGTTACACCGTGACCATGCGTCATGGACTCTTTCCATGACGCATAGTCACCATGCATGCCCGCAGAGTATGAATTCAATATACATCATGAACTCTTTCATGATACCCATCATGCACACCTGCAAAGGATGGATCCACCTTGCATTGCCCGCAGAGGGTGGAAGAGGTCTTACACCTCAAAGAAACTACCACCTTACACTCCGCAGAGGGTGGTCCCACCTTGCACTCCGCAAAGGGTGAGTCCACCATGCCTACTTGCAGAGGGTGGAACGAGGGCTCTAACCTCAAACTTCTCCCAGAGAAGAATGCCTTAACCGAGGGCTTTCACCTCAATCTTCTCCCGGAAGATTGCCTTAACCGAGGGCTTTCACCTCAATCTTCTCCCAGAAGATTGCCTTAACCAAGGATATGGCTTCCTCTGAAGTTGAAACAACAAACAAGCTCCCTCTAAAGCTGAATACAACAAGCTCCCTCTGAAGCTGAAAACACAAGCTACCTTTGAAGCTAAACACAACAAGCTCCCTCTGAAGCTGAACCTGATCGTAGTATCACCAACTAAGCTATGTCTCTTAGTCTTCAGCCTGTGATGCTTCCTCATAGGATGTCTCAAAGCCTTCCTCTCTTGAATACAATCATCATCTTTATGCTCCTCGGTCCATCCTGAAAGCATTTAAGAGAGATTACTAATAGTTCAAGACTATCATACATGACTCACTATCCAATGAATTGATAGCAGCATGAAAAATTCAAAAAAATATTTCTCTTACAAGTTAGTTTTCAACATAACCATCCACTTAGATCACACTGAATCATCTGTTGATGGTTGCGTGGCCTTTGGCCCTCGCTATCACTCAGAATCCATTCTCATCCATAAGCACTTCATAAATACCCTCGCCACAGGAGCATGTTGATTCGGTTTGAAGTCTGGACACAGCATGACATTAGCAATCAATAGTTGTGAATAGTTTCCCAGATTGTATGAGTAGAGTGATAAGCCTCACAGAATTGCATTCATGCTAGTCTTCTTCAACACTTCTCTATGCTACCTGCTCTGATTTCTCAGTCTGCAAAAAAGATACAGGATCTACCTTCAAGCTGTTAGGCTTTATAGAAGGAACCCGCTTTGATACCATGTTAGCTTTATGTTAAACTTAGCAATCAGATTGACAGTAAAGAACAAGAAAACACAAATGCACACATAACACAGTGATACCCTGGGAAAACCTCCCTCTTGGAGGAAAAACCCAGCAACAATAATCTCAAATCTGATTTCATTAAGCAGATTACAAGTTTACCCTTCTAGGGCATAAATCAACTATAGCAAAACTTATCTTAATCTGGAAGTCAGGGTGATGGGCATATCGTTGTCAAACTTAGACAGCCTTTGGGCAGCCTTGACATGCTCCAGCAGACCTAAGGCAAATTCGGCAGCCCAGAAGATCTTCGCCCAGCCTAGTAGACAAATCGTTGACTGATAAGCATTCATTGCCCTAGAGTGCAGCTCCAGATTTGCTGATCACGGATGCTAATCAATGAAGAAAATTGCAAATCACATACAATAGAAGTTCGCTAACCTTGCAGAGGTAATTCGCTAAGCGTGTATGTGTTATGTTGATGCTTGCATTGCCTTGACTATATATGAGCTTTTACATCTTATTTGACTTAGGTCGACCTTTACAGTAAATTTATAAGGCATCTAAAGTTGGTGCCCAAAAGAGGGTCTGACGCATAATAATTACAAGTTACATATTATAGGGTCAGCCCTATCACATCAAGTTACATTATATCACCCATCTAGGGCCCAGCATGAATCACAAGTTACAATGCCCATTTAGGGCCAGACCCAATTGCAAGTTACACAAGTTGAGCGCCCAAATAGGGCCTGCCCTTTAACATTCACAAGCTCCATAATATAATCACATAAGTAGGCCCATCAAACATTTACCAAGCTAGGTCGGCCCAATCAAGGGATACAACCTAGCTATATTTCAGCAAGAACAATCGTTAATCAAGAACATTCACAACGAAAATCATTTGCGTACTCTACAATAAATTTGATAGTTTCAAAGAAGGAAGTTATGAAGGGAAAAGAATCCCCATTTTGGAAAGGCAAAAAGAAGTGGGCAATATCCGCAAATATCAATTCCAACCAGCACGGTTATTTCATAGTGAGTTAGTCTGAGTCAGTGGAACAGCAATAGGTTGGGAAGCCAATGTCATAAAACCATTAAGGTCGTTGAAAATTGTTAATGTCAGTTGACTAGTTACTAATATGTAACCAATTGGTTAAAGATTCGGTGGTCAATTGAATCTTAATGCTATATATATCTAGTGAGCCAATTGGGCTCGAGTGTATGTTATTATCCTATAGTGGTCATTCATGACTGTTATTGTTAGTAGACATTGAACAGTTGGTTGGATAGATGATTAGTAGCCACTAAGTCAATTGGGCTCGAGTAAAAGTTACTATCTTAAGAAGGTCATTGTAGACCATTAATGAAAATAGACTTGAAACAAATTTGTAACTAATGTTAAAGAACCAGTCAGTTGGTTGTATCCAAATGTTATGTATCAGGGAGTCAGTTGAGCTCCAGTATGTACAAGTCAAGCAAGGGTGTTGAATACTAACAACGTGTTAAACATGCTTGCAATGTTAAAACCTTGGCCAAGGTGGTGATACTTTATGCAAGTGACCGTCAATTCACATGAACCAAATACACCTACTAGTCAAATGGTCATACTAGTTAGGGGGCACCGATAGTGTGTGATTGACTAGCTACGTGTAGGTTCTAAACTCCAGGTTCAGATGCAAGATGGCAACTAGATCCAGTCCTTAGTCTACACCCTCATGAAGAGTCGAGTCACTTCCAGTTGGAAAGGGCATGGGAGACTACCAAGTCTATGGTTGGGGGGAAAAGCCCTCGATGGTGTTCTTCTTCCAAACTATGTCGAGGCTTGTTACATAATGTTCCAGTTGGAAAGCTAAATGATTTACAATCTTTGAACTTTTATCTTTTCCTTCGAAAATGAAAGTTATCATATTAATTTCTTTTTCATATTGAGTAGCATAATGATATATGTTTTAAGTTATTGTTCAATAAAAGATTAACTTCCTTTCAAATGAGTCAATTAGATTCTTATTATGCTAAAGAACAGTTAATTAGTTAGTTTTCAATTTCAGCTTAAGTGATTATGTTTTATTTTGAAATGCCCAGGTTTTATCTTAATATAGATAGTAATCTATTTTCTTAAGTATAGAATTAGTGGCATGTTACAAAAGCATTTATGTACTACTATTGTACTCGTTGCAGAATTTTGGAACTTCCATGTATATGACGAGCCTAAATGGAATGTAGTTCCTCAACAATTGTAGGGAATGCATTTAAGTAGTGAATTTCACCCATTAACAAAGCACTATGCTTGTAGAATATATAAAAAATTTAAATATAGCCAAAAAAATCTTTCATTTCGATATAACATATTTCTAGAGTTCATTTTTTAGCACAGCTTGATTTTTATCTTTCTGATAGGAACCATTCTACTTCCATTTGCCCAATGTCTATATACTGTTATAAACATACTTTTGCTTCCCTTTTGATTATACAAGTGTCACTACTTTATCTGTTTGTCATTAAAACTTGATTTCCAATATCAAATTGAAGCTCCAAATTATCACACTTACTTAGCATCTGAAAAGGAAATTTGTCCCAACCTAACCTTGAAAATCTAAACAACCACCTTGGTATTATTGTCGACAATTGAAATGCTAAAATCTTTTGAATAGTTAGGATCACAAGAATTTCAAGAAAACAAACCTCTTTAGGTGGATATCAAGACAATAGAATTTCATTTAAGTTTAGTTTGGCTTTCTCTATTTACTTTTGGCAAGTACTCTTATAAGGTTCAGATATGTTAAAAAAATCAGATAGAAGCCTTACTTAGTATTTATTATACTATCTACTATTTCCCACAAAATTTTGTCTATGGAGAATGTGTCTCTATTTTAATGTCCTTAACATCTATTAGAAATATACATCTATTCAAGGTCACCTATCTGTGATTTGCCTCAACAAAAATCTAGCAAATCTTTAATAGTGAACCACGTCACAACGACTAGCGTTCAGTGAAAAAATCAATGAAAAAATCTGAATAAATAGTGATTTTGCATGGTTAGGGTATCATGACAGGTTGGTGGACAATAAATGCATTTCTCAAGCAATTATTTTGTGCGATTTAAACCTTTAAAAATCATTGAAAATTGTTGAAAATCATGGCTGATTAAATTGTGATTTTGGGGAAAAAAATCATTTTGGCTAGGGATTTTTTTTTAATCATGAAAATCAGGATTTTTTTAGGATTTATGCTTCTATGTTTTAATGTATCAAGCTTGTGGAGCCTATTTAAGTCCATACAAGGACATGACCATCCTATATGCTAGATGTTCATTCTCGACAATAAAAACCAATTATAACACAACCTCCTCATCCAAATCTAGTCTAATAAGTCATTCTTGAGATCTATCTAATACACTTTCCATTCAAATTTGGTTGTAATTGATAGTAATAACCAAAAAGCAATCATTTTAATAGTAGAGGCAAAGTCTCCTCATAGTCAATTCCTTCTTGATATGCAAGGCCTTTCCAAACATGACAAGAGTTTTATTTATCTAAACTACCATGTGCATTGCATTCCACTTATACACCCATTTCCCAATGGGCAACTTACCTAAAGTCAAATTTGCCAACACCCAAGTATTATTCTTTATCAAGGCATCACACTCAAGATTTATGGTTGCTTGTTAGTTGCCACTATGTGTTACCTTCTACTTTTACTATAAGCGATTGGATGATGACTAACTTGAAAAGGACAATGAGAGACCAAAAATTAACATTCTCCTCAAAACCAACAAGTTGCTTTCTTAACCTTCTAGGCCATGAATTTGGCTGGGGAACATCATCTTTCAACATAAGTTGCAAAGTGATGTAGTATCATTAAGTTATCCTTTATTATTAAGGTTGAGGTATCAAAGGAACACATGTCAAACCATCACCTTGTACAAATCACCGAGACTAGTGTGGGCCCAAGGATGAAGCCACATTTTCTCGTTGTTAACTCCCCAAAACTCAATGATCCTATTGTCACTAAATCAAAATCCAACAAAGATACACCAATGAAATTAGTATCAAGCATCGTATTGCATACTGTATCAATACCTATGTCACCAGATATACCTATTTAGCAATCAGATCTGAGTTTGATTCAAATTGGAACCATAAACTTGTCCGATTCTTTTCTAGATTCTGACAAGGAGCAAGCAAACACCTATGGGTTCATCTCAGATGAACCCAAGTGAAACCTACGAGAATCTACAAGATCCAGACCAAATCCACAATGAACCCATCTAATTTTGGACAATTGATTTTTGCACCTTGGACTTTGTCTATTAGACCTTAATTCAAATCCGTAAGCCTAAAAGTGTTAAATAAAGCATTTCAAACAGTAAAAGAAACTCATTTTTGCTCATTTTGATTGCAAAAGACAAATGTCGTTCCTTTTTATTGAACTTTGATTCTTGTTTGTCATTCAACAAAGAGAACTAAAGATTGATCATTGAAGGTTTCAAAGCGGCTGCATAGTTATTCTTACATGTGGCAAGTGTTTATTAGCTGCCAAGAAGATCGTTGAAGATTTTGAAAAGAGGTAATTTTTTAATTTTATTTTTTTGGCATTTTTGTTTTACAAACAAACTCTCTTGTTTTGCTTTCAACTTCTTGTTTTCCTTTCATTTATATAACGTATTATTATGATTGAACTATTACATTAGGTTGTATGTGTGTGTGTGCTTTGAATGTGTTGTTTATAAAATTTGTTGTCATTGGAATTACAATAGCAGCTAGTTCTAGTTCCATAGACCGACCTAAATTCAAAAGAAATCTAAGATCTCCTCTTTGGAAGTATCTTGATATGATACGATTAGCTCAAAGTGGTGGGAGTTATATTTGAATTTGTAAGGGGTGTGATGTCAAGTATTCAAGTTTATATTGTCAAGTGACCAATTGTGTGGAATTCCTAGACTATGTAACAAAGCTTACCTTGGAAAAAATAGTACACTTGTACCACCGAAGCAAGTGATAGCATATATTAATGAGCAAGTACAAGTAGATGAAGTAGCAAGCCATAGAGCAAATCATCCTTCAACAAAGAGAAGATAAAAAGGAATTAAACCTCCTATGCCCCCCATCTAATCCCAAAGTTGTAGTAGAGATTCACCCATTTTTTCCATCCTAAAGTGGAACCAACTACAAATAAGAGACAAAAGAGAGCTTTGGGAATGATATATCAAAATGAGACTCGAGATATTGTCAATCAACACATACCAAGATGTATTTATGCAAATAGATTGGCTTTCAATATTGTTCACACACCATATAGGCAAGAAATGGTGAGAAAAATTAATGATGCTCCAAAAGGGTACAAAGGCTCAAGTTATGAGAAAGTACAAGGCACCTTATTGGACAAGGAGGTCAAACTTTAGAAGATTCATTGAAATCCATAAGGAATTCATGGACCAAGAAAAGAGTGTCCATACCAATGGGTAGAAAGATGCTTAAAATTGGCCCTTGGTCAATGTTATAATAGTGTCTCCTAAAGAGGCAATGTTTTTTAAGAGTCATGGATTGTGAGTGAGAGGTGTAGGATGGCCAATATATTGGTAACATCATCACCATAAATAACCATTGAAGAAGTGGGACATCATAATGTTGTTCAAATCATAACAAACAATGTAAAAAATTGTAGAGATGTTGAGTTGTTGGTTAAGAAGTGCTATTCACATATTTTTTAGACACCCTGTGTGGCCTGCACTCTCAATCTTATGATACAAAAGATTGGGAACAAAAGTAATTGGATCAAAGAGTTGTATACAGACATTGAAGCAATCCGAATATTCATCACCAACCACCACATGTCACAAGGCATATTTAGATCATATTCAGAATTGGAACTATTGAAGGTAAGTGACGCAATAGAAAATTTTATGTTTTAGTTTCACTTTGTTTATTGGAAATTTATTGTTCAGAGATTAGTTACTTAAGTCTTAATTCGATTGTGTATTCTAGTTCTTAAAAGTTTGTTTTTAATTATTTAATTTTTTCTTTTTGAATAAGTTGTTGACACCCTTTTCGCCCCTACCACAATTGTTTTGAACCAGCTTGTGAAGACTCAAAAGGCAATTTCTAGCATGTCCATTACCCAAACTTGGTCCATGTGGAGGAAAGGCAACAAATATTATGCAAACGATCATAGATGACTTTTAGTGGGATCATGAGGAGTACCTCCTTAGTTTCACTAAGCTCGTTTTAAATATGATTAGTTATATTAAAATGGACAAAACTTATTTAAGGGAGATATGTGATAGCTTCGATTCAATGATTGAGAAGGTGAAGCCCATCATAAATGAGAAAGAGCAAAATCCTAAAGAAACTTTCTTCAAACAAGTGCATAAAATTATTGAAGATAGATGGAACACAATGACTACCCTACTACATCTTCCTGCCTTTGCATTGAGTGCAAAATACTATAGCTTTCATTTTCTTTTTGTACCAACAAAGATTCTCCCATATAGAGATTATGAAGTCACTGAAGGGTACATGGCAACATTTTGTAGGCTTTTCTCTAATCCTAATTTGCAATGTATAGTCACGAGGGAGTTCATTGATTTTGTAAACTCTAAGGGTCAAAGTATTAAGACTCTTCATGATAAGTTCAAGAAGAATGCTCACAATTGGTGGTACTTCCATGGCCGAGGATTCCAACCTTTCACAATTAATATTTTATTGCAGGTTTAATAAGTTTTCATTTTTAACCTTTGAGGTTGCATTTATATTTTTTTTAAATTATTTTTATAATGTCTAGCTCTATCTCTCCACTTTTGTCTTTATAGGTTGCTAGTTCATTTGCGTCCGAAAGGAATTGGAGCACATACTCTTTCATCCATTTAGTAAAGTGCAAAATATTGCACTCAAAAAAGGCAAAAAATGTATGTGCATTCCATCTTTGCCTCTTTTCACAAAAACAAAATGGCTACAAGGAAGGGGACACGAAGTTTTGGCATATGGAATCAAAGCATATTGACTTGGATGCTTCCACTTGTTGTTTGTAATTAGGGCTGGCGGATTCCAACATTGGAATCTGCCTCCTTCATATAGGGCCAGGCCCAATACTCCTCGGCTCCCACCTAAAAAGGCTCCCACACTACACTTAAACATATCACGCCTCCTTGATAGGGCCGACCCTATTCAATTCAACTAAAAGGAATTAATAATTAATATAATTAATAATGTTAATACATGAAGGCCGACATGTTAAAAGGAAAGAAGTCTCCTATAAATGTGACTCTTGCTTCTCATTATGATCATTCCAACTAAGGCAGATGAAAAGCGAACTTTATATTAAAGGCATCTGGCAAACAGCGAACTCCATTAGTTAGCAGCAGATCCTCAATAGGAGACAGCGAACTGCATCAAACATCTGCAGATCCCTAGTTAAAGGCAGTGAACTTCAGATCATCAATAGAAGATAGCGAACTCTATTAGACACCTGCAGATCCCAAATTAAGGGCAGCAAACTTCATAAGAAGTTGGAGACCATACAGCGAACTTCATAAGAGGCTGGAGATCATATGTAATGTTCAATTGAATTCAAAATCATAATCAGATCTGAGGATCCTTTGGCTGGGTTTTTCCTCCTAGGAGGTTTTCCCAGGGTAACTGTGTTTTGTCTTTTGCATTTCATTTCCTTTATTATGCTTAAGTCTAGAAAACAATAAGTTAATTAACCTTATTCTAATTTTCTGAGTTGTTATTCAATCTGAAAGTACTAAAAATAACATGGTATCAGAGCTAATTGGTTAGATCAATCTTCAAATTTAAAATTCAGTACACCTTTATTTCTAGATTGTTGTAGCTTTTGCAGATCAGGTCAATGGGGTTAAAAGTTGAAGATAGGCTTGATGGGAATCTAAATTTTACTGCATGGAAAGTTCGAATCAAGTTGGCTCTTGAGGAAGAAGATCTTCTCCAATTCATTGAAGCGAAAGAGCTAACTGAGCCTTCAGATGCAGCTGAGTTGAAACAATTCAAAAAGGATGCTATCAAGGCCAGGAAGATTCTCATTGATTCAGTCAAAGACCACCTCGTCACCTCTATTGCCTCATTCACCACTGCAAGGGAAATGTTCAGCCATCTACAAGGTACATATGAAGTTAACAATCTTAGTAGGGCAATTACGTTAAGACAACAACTACTTAATATCAAAATGGCTAAAGAAGATTCTGTTATTTCCTATTTCATAAAGATTTCAGAACTAAAGCATCAGCTAGGTTTAATTGGCCATAACATGGAAGATAAAGACCTTGTCATGATTGCCCTTAATGGTCTACCTCTCTCTTGGGGGTCATTTATCCAAACCGTAAGTGGTCGGTCGGAGTTACCTACTCTTGATCGCCTTAAGAATGATTGCTTCCAAGAAGAGTCTCGCCTCTTCACAAGGAGTCAATCCAAGAGCCCCCATGTAGATGAACATCACATGCTTGCAGCTCAATGCAAGAAAAGGGGAAATTGGAAGCAACCTTATCCTAGAAGAAATAGGGATTCCAGATCCTTTAGTTCCCAACACCCTTGGAAGAAACCAAGAGATACCTCGCGTGTGCGATGTTTTAGATGTGACAAATTCCGTCATTATGCTAAGGAATGTCAGTTTAACCCTAACCAAAGTGAAGCAAACCTAAATGAAGTCTCAGAACAAAATGATGACTTCTTATTCATCTTTGCTCTATCTAGCAGTGTTCCCTCAGATAGCAATACATGGTTGATTGACAGTGGTGCCTCCAGACACATCTCAGGTTACTGCGATCATCTTTTAGGCCTAGTAGAAAAGGATACCAGCCTTCACGTAGTAATTGGTGATGACGCTCGTTATTCGGTAAGAGGTTCCGGCTCTACTTCTCTAAAATTAGATTCTGGTATTTCCTTGCATCTTAGTGATATATTGTTTGTTCCTGGAATTAAAAGAAACCTAATTTCCATTTCTGCTCTAGAAGATAAAGGTTATCAAATTGCATTTTCTGAAAGAAAAGTTCTTGCTTGGTCTAAGAAAGATAGTTTTGAATCTGCTCGTATAATTGGTCGTAGATATGATAGTCTTTATAAGCTCTCTACTAACCCTATTCAAGCCCTCATTAATGAGGCCCCGGAATCATGTGAGTTATGGCATAGAAGACTTGGACATCTACATTATCAAGCTCTTCCATCCCTTGAAAGGCTAGTCAAAGGTATGCCTAAACTCAGTCAAATTCATGATAACACTTGTAAAGGTTGTGCTATTGGTAAGAATGTTAAAAGTCCTTTTCATAAAAGTGAAAATAGAGCTAAAGACAAACTAGAACTTGTTCACTCTGATTTATGTGGTCCTATGTCTATAGCATCTCCTAGTGGATTCCTTTATTATGTAATCTTCATAGATGATTTCTCTAGGAAAACTTGGATCTACTTCTTGAAATCTAAAGAATCTAATGAAGTCTTAAGTAAATTTAAGGAGTTTAAAGCATTAACTGAAAACCTCTCTGGTAAAAGAATCAAATGTTTAAGATCTGACAATGGAGGTGAATACACCTCCGGTAGCTTTCATGATTTTTGTGTTGAGTCGGGAATTAAGAGGGAGTTTTGTGTTCCATACAATCCTCAACAAAATGGTGTTGTTGAAAGAAAGAATAGGACCATTGTAGAGGCTGCAAAGGCTATGATTCACGATCAAGACTTGCAAACCTTCCTATGGGCTGAGGCTTCTAGAACAGCAGTATATATCCAGAACAGATGTCCTCATCGTGCTCTAAAGAACATGACCCCGGAAGAAGCCTTCACGGGACTCAAACCAGACATTAGTCACCTCAGGATCTTTGGAAGTCCCGTCTATGTTCATGTGCCCAAAGAAAAGCGATCAAAGTTGGAACCCTCCGGAAAGAAAGGCATGCTAGTCGGATACAGTGAATCCTCCAAAGCATTCAGGATTTACATCCCAAGTCAAAGGTATGTTGAGGTAAGTAGAGATGTTAAATTTGAAGAAGACATTGCGTTTAAGAAATCGAAGGGTTCTTGTGTTATTGATGAATCTGATGATAATCAAAATATGAACGTTGATACTAACCCTGAGATTCAGAGTGAGCAAGTTGAACCTCCACCACAAGATGATCATGATGATCCTCCAGAACCCATGAATCCCACTGATATTCCTAGTGACATTGTCGTTACCAAGAAGAAACCACTTTGGGTAAGAAACACCATTCAAGAAGCTGAAAGATTTGCTGCTCCAAGTGGCACCTTCCGTGAAACTAAGAGACCTCGGGTATTTTCCAACTATGTTTCTTTAATGTGTAATCTCATTGAAACTGAACCTTGCAATGTTGAAGAAGCCTTAAGTCATCATGCCTGGAAGCTTGCTATGGATGAAGAATATCAGTCAATCATCAAGAATGATGTGTGGGACCTTGTACCCAGACCCAAAGGTAAGTCTGTTGTTTCCTCTAAATGGTTATTTAAAATTAAACATAATGCTGATGGTAGTATTGAAAAATATAAGGCTAGATTTGTAGCGTGTGGTTTTTCCCAAAAGGAAGGCATAGACTATGAAGAAACATTCGCTCTTGTTGCTAGATATACTTCCATTAGAACAATAATTGCTATTGCTGCTTCTAAGGGTTGGAAACTACATCAGATGGATGTTAAGACTGCCTTTCTCAATGGTGTCATTGAGGAAGAAGTCTATATTGAGCAACCTGAGGGATATGAGATTCAGGATAGATTAACCCATGTGTGCAGGTTAAAGAAAGCTCTATATGGTCTTAAACAAGCTCCTCGTGCTTGGTATGAAAGAATTGATAAATATTTGCTTAGTCTAGGTTTTTGTAAAAATGATGCTGACCCTAACATTTACTTTAAAGTAGCCAATGATGAAATGCTAATTCTAGTTCTTTATGTGGATGACTTATTTTTGACTGGTAAAGATGAACTTATTATTAGATGCAAGAAAGAATTAGCTTCAGAATTTGAAATGAAAGATTTAGGTCTAATGCATTACTTCCTAGGTCTAGAAGTATGGCAAAGATCTAACGAAATCTTTCTAAGTCAAGGGAAGTATACTATTGACATTTTGAAAAGATTTAGAATGATGGATTGTAAACCAATGTCTACTCCTATGGAATCTAACTTAAAGAAGTTAAGTGTTTCTGCAGCTAACTCTGAATTTGCAGATCCATCCGAGTACCGACAGTTGATTGGATCACTGATGTATCTAGTTAACACTAGACCAGACATATGTTTTGCTGTGAATGCCCTCAGTCAGTTCATGAGTTTGCCCAAGCATGTTCACCTTGTTGCAGCCAAGCATATTCTAAGATACTTGCGGGGCACAGTTGGCCTTGGGCTGAAGTATCCACGTAACACCCCAATAACCTTGGAAGGTTATTCTGATGCAAACTGGGCTGGAAGCGTCAAAGACAGGAAAAGCACCTCCGGTATTTGTTTCAGCTTGGGTTCTGCAGTAATCTCTTGGGCCTGCAGAAAACAATCCTCAGTGGCATTGAGTACTGCTGAAACTGAGTATATTGCAGCAAGTGTAGCATCCAGAGAAGCAGTGTGGCTTCGTAAGCTCCTTTCTGGACTGTTTGGTCAGCCATGGGACCCTACAGTTATTCACTGTGATAACCAGAGTTGTATTAAAATGTCTATCAATCCAGTGTTTCATAACAGGTCAAAACATGTGGAAACCCATTATCACTTCATTCGGGATATGGTGCAAAGGGGTGCCATTCAGCTGAAATACGTCAGCACTGATGAGCAGGTTGCAGATATCCTTACCAAGCCTCTATCCAAAGTGAAGTTTGTGTACTTCAGGGATAGACTCGGTATTGTAGAAAATGAAACTCCGATTGAGAGGGAGTCTCAAGTTCAGTGATACTTTGTATTGTATAAATCCACCCTCTGCGGGCAATGTAAGGTGGTAGTGTAAACTTCTCAGGGAGAAGTATAATTCTTAACCATCCTCTGCGGGCAATGTAAGATGGTGTTGTAAATGTTAGCCACCCTCTGCGGGCAATGTAAGGTGGTATTGTAAACTTCTCAGGGAGAAGTGTATTTATTAACCATCCTCTGCGGGCAATGTAAGATGGTATTGTAAAAGGGAAGTGTAATTGTTAAACCATCCTCTGCGGGCAATGTAAGATGGTATTGTAACCTTGACCATCCTCTGCGGGCAATGTAAGATGGTAGAAAAGGATCCTCTCCACCCTCTGTGAGTAATGCAAGGTGGATCCAGTCTATGCTTGTGTGCAAGCTGGAAGATTATGATTATGATTCTATTCCCTAATTAAGAGGGAGTGTTGTTTGTAATTAGGGCTGGCGGATTCCAACATTGGAATCCGCCTCCTTCATATAGGGCCAGGCCCAATACTCCTCGGCTCCCACCTAAAAAGGCTCCCACGCTACACTTAAACATATCACGCCTCCTTGATAGGGCCGACCCTATTCAATTCAACTAAAAGGAATTAATAATTAATATAATTAATAATGTTAATACATGAAGGCCGACATGTTAAAAGGAAAGAAGTCTCCTATAAATGTGACTCTTGCTTCTCATTATGATCATTCCAACTAAGGCAGATGAAAAGCGAACTTTATATTAAAGGCATCTGGCAAACAGCGAACTCCATTAGTTAGCAGCAGATCCTCAATAGGAGACAGCGAACTCCATCAGACATCTGCAGATCCCTAGTTAAAGGCAGTGAACTTCAGATCATCAATAGAAGACAGCGAACTCTATTAGACACCTGCAGATCCCAAATTAAGGGCAGCAAACTTCATAAGAAGCTGGAGACCATACAGCGAACTTCATAAGAGGCTGGAGATCATATGTAATGTTCAGTTGAATTCAAAATCATAATCAGATCTGAGGATCCTTTGGCTGGGTTTTTCCTCCTAGGAGGTTTTCCCAGGGTAACTGTGTTTTGTCTTTTGCATTTCATTTCCTTTATTATGCTTAAGTCTGGAAAACAATGAGTTAATTAACCTTATTCTAATTTTCTGAGTTGTTATTCAATCTGAAAGTACTAAAAATAACACCACTTCCCAACATATTGTACTTGGAGAGTGTAAAAGTGAACACACTTTTAGCGTGAGTGGCAATGGCACAACTCGTGATTCTTCTCATGTTTCTACATTGTCTAATGTCAATGAAGCTGATAATGATGTTGATTTAGAAAATCCATATGACAATAAAAAGCAATTGTTAACTTGATATACTTATTTTAAATATTAAACTTAGATTTCTAACAATGAATATTTTATAATATTTATCATTTATATTTTAAATTACATTTGAATTTATGATGGTCTTGTTGATTATATGATGCTGTGTGACATTCCTATTTTTAGCGCGCACACACACACATAACTTGGAGTTCTAACAATGAATATCTTATAATATTTATCATTGAAATTTTAAATGACATTTGAATTTATGATAGTTTTGTTGATTATATATAAAGCCCACCATCCCAAACTAGAATGGACATAGATGAATGCTTTATAAAGAAGAATTAGAAAAGAATGGTGTCTCTACTAATTATGACTTTGTTAAAAATAACATCAATAAGTTTGTAAGATTTTGACTACTCACTAAGACTAGCGAACAAGTATTTCATACTATTTGCATCTAAATTTGGCCCTTTGTTATCCAAAAACATAGCATAAACAAAAGAATCAATGACATGGACAGGTCTTGCCTGAAGTTTTTTGTCTAGACCATTTTTCGTAGGGAGTGATTTGATGTAAAGCCTCGCATTGAATTTTATTCAATAGTTAATACTTTCATTAGAACAACCTCACCCAAACATCGAAATGGTATGCCCTTGCTTTACAACATGAAAAAAATCACTTCCATAATTGTATGGTTCCTCCACAACCCCATATTGTTGGGGGTTGTGAGAAACCCATGAATGCCTATATAAACTTTCTTTGTCACAATATTCTTTGAGCTGAAGTAAACTCTTCCCCACTATCTAACCTAAGAGTTGTAAGGTGCCTTCTAGTCTGATTTCTGACCAATGCTTGGACTTAACAAAGTTACTAAAGCATTCAAAATTTGTAATGTCCCAGTCCAGTTCTGTCCTAAAATCTCAGAATTGTTCTCTTGGAATTTTGTCAAACATATGACACACAAACCCTTTGTACTCTGAACTGCGACTGATGTACTGATGTTTGTGTGATTGTAAGATGTATTTTGAGTCTTTTCAATGCAAATGCATAAACCAACATACAATAAACATATACTTCTTTGCCAACAATAATAATGATAACCTAACTTCAAATGAACTTTATTTATGTCATATTCCCGTGTAGACAGCAGGCAACAATTAGAGACATTAAACAATACATGTACATAAATATATATATTTTCAATACATAAATTATTTTTACCGCTTAAAATACGTTTTATTTTAACTAGTGAGAGTAATGAAAGGATGCGTCCATTCCCAAGCCACCTCCGGAATAGACGCCATGTTTCAAGGGGAATCGCGTGGTTTCAAAGAGGTATAAACCCATACCCCAAGGAAACATGGAAGAGGAGGTGACAAGGAGAGAAAGGCAAGGAGAAGCATCCAGCAGGTAACTTCGTTAATCAGTAATAATATTTATTTCAGTTTTTCATAATTTATGATGCCTAAAAAACCATGAGGACTGCCTAGGGAACGCATCAGTCAGCAGACGATGTGAAAGGGTTAGTCGTTGGTTCTTCCCAGCGATGAAGGACCAGCGCCTAGTAAGCATCCCTCCCCATCGCCAACAGGCTGGTATGTCCCCAGGCCAATCCGCTTAAATGTCGAAATGATGAAGTATGTCTTTGTGCAAGTTGTATTAAATCTGCTTTCATTCCTCATATAACAGTAATGAATATAATTTAACTAGTGGCCTAGATTAATTGCTAAATCGGTTCCATGCCTAAAAAATGTCTTGCCAAATGAACTAAGCACATTTTTAATGTACAAAAGGGTAAAATGAACTTAATCTTCACGCCAAATAGGTAACCTGCAATATCAGGTTTAGTATGTTGCATTAATATACATTTTAGTGATAGATAGAAGAATAAAAATAATTCATTCATTCTCAAACACAACTAATAAGTAAAGAAAAGGAATGCTAATTAATGATAGTCATGTTTCTGCAACTAGGCACAAATATAATGAATTAATCCCTACAAATTTATATATAATGGATAAATGTTAACCAAGTAATATAGTCATGAATCTATGTTTTCTGTATGCATTTGTTATCATCCTGATATCCTCTGTTTGTTAGTACATTCAAGATAATGAGTGCAAGCCAGGGGTATGCTGGGCCCATCCTCAGGTGGCCCTATTAGCCCTAGGAGACGGGATGGGTCTGGATGGGTAGCCCAGCCAACCTAGAAAATCCTCAAAAATCTAGTATGGGTCGTGTATGTATTTTGTGCTGCAATAATTATGCCACTGATCTAATATTACTGCTGACATATAAAATAAAATATCTAAATGTTGCAGGAAACCGTAATTTCCTTTTGTGGCCCTAAATCCAACCTTCGGTGGATAGATCAAGCCCTAATTATCAGGAAGGCGAGGCAGGTTCAGCAAAGGTTCATTACAATTTACTATTGATATTCATATGAGTCTGATTACAAGATAGTTCAGGTCTAATATGAAAATCAGACTGCTATAGGCAATGGTAAACCTTATCAACTTAATGATTTGAACATACAACATATAAAAGACATACCCATTTATGACTTTCATGGCTGCTTCCCTGGGACTGATTGTCTGATATGAGAAATGGATGCAACAGCACAATATCCTCTTTAACAATAGTTTACAGATTTAGTTGCAGGTCTGAAATGACAAGATTTGTTGATTCTAAGAGCAACCCAGTTCAAGAAATTGTGTTACATATCAGAATAAAGCATACCCAAATAAAGTCCTTTGAAACTTGATGAAGGAAAGCTCTAAACAACTGTCTTGTAAGTCTAATTCACTAACCTAACAGCCACATAGGATACTCAGAAAACACCAAATTGGCTACCACTTAGGTCACTCAGAAAATTACTTGCAGCTCTTTCAAAACTACCCTTTTCAACTCAAAAAAACCTCTTAACAGGGTAGTCTGATCTTGGCACTAAAATTGTTTGAGCATAAAAATAAGTCATAAAAATGGGTCATAAAAAAACTGCTTTCCCCTGCAAATTTTTAATTATGAGAAAAAGATGATTTGAAATCTTTTCCTATTTTAGTAGAGCAGCTATTGCTTAGTAATTAAAAATAAACTTTTGTAAAAAATGGGCATTGGATGCTACTACATATTGAAAAAATGACATGTGACTCCACAAATTTCTTTCCCTCCCTTTTCAATTACCTTCAATTTATACGTACAAAAATTATTATCAATACTTTCATTCATACATGTAAATAAACTAGACAATAAATTGTGACGCAATGTAGCACACAAATACGAAATTTTATGAAGACAATAAATTTTTCAGTTAAATTCTAATTACAGTTCTTGTTTGAAATATTGATCCCTATGTGCGAATGAATTTATATCTTATATTCACTGCATTTGCTTACATTCGCATTCACTATAAAGCACTAATTATCTATCCAGTTTGTTCATTGAATAGAAAAGAACTGTTGCTCTGAATGAATTTATATCTTATATTCACTGCATTTGCTTACATTCGCATTCACTATAAAGCACTAATTATCTATCCAGTTTGTTCATTGAATAGAAAAGAACTGTTGCTCCAAGCATCAAGTACCTCAATGAAGTTTTTCTAGTTTTAATTAATACTGTACATTTCAAAAAATAGGATTTAAGATGAATGTTTAAAAATGAATAGCAAAATTAAATATTCATGAAACCACGAGTTCCATAAATCACTCCTTAAAAAATATAACAGTGACTGCTAGCCAAAATAAACTAAACGGCAACATAAAGACCTACTCTAAAAATACAGTTTTTTATGCTTATCAAAACTATCAATATTTAAGATCACAAGCATTTTATTTGGTGAAATCAACTCTTGTAATCTCTCTGAGCAGCTTGCAGGTCAACCAGGTCACTTAGTGCACAAGTCACATAGCGGAGGGCAGCGGAGGGCACAGGTCACACAGAGGGTAATCGAAGACACCACGCCCTTTTGAGTTTTTTAAGTCAGACAGCAGAGGGCAGAGGGTTATCTTGCCTACGGGTCAAGCAGAGGGCACAAGTCATGCAAAGGGCAGGCGAATACATGTCACGCAGAGGGCACTCGGGCAGAGGGCAGTGACAGGCAGGCAAAGTTTCACGACTTTTTAGGGGTTTGTCAACAGCTCCACAAGGCAGTGGAGGGAGAAGGTTGTGGGGCCAAGTCGAAGGCTCTCAACTTTGTTATATGTTTATGTGCTTCAATACAGAGGGGACTCCACTCAAGCACGAGGACCTAGGCAGATTAAAATTTGTGGGTCCAACACATTGCATACAAAGATTCAATTTGGGGGCCTCAAGGGAGAGCATTGCAGGTAAGTTTTGACATATCTCCTCTCCAATAGTGGATTTCATCAATATTTGGGTCAATATTTGAGTTTGCTTATATGCATTTTCTTCAAATCAAAACATTTCAAATTTGGGCAATCACAATACAAAACAAAACAAAACTAAACTGATAACAAAAACAAACTCTAGCAACTGTGTGGATAAACCCATAATCATCAAAATCAGACAATATGGTGGAAAACATCACAGAGCAGGAGGTGGATCTACTAATAGATTTCTTTGAATACAAAGGAGATAAACACACTGCCTCATTGGAAGAGTTAGAGGAAAGTTATGAGAAGAGGATTGGAAATGACCATGAGGGAGTGCATCAAATAGGCAATATGTTGTCGTACACTACAGGTATCTCAGCAAGGAGCATGGAATCTCATGCATGTGGGCAAGACAAAGTTCTAAATGCAAAAGGACTTACATTTGTTACTGCCAAGCAATATAAGAGGATTTTATAGCGAATGCAAGCTAAAATAGCCAGAAGGCTAAGGTGGCTAGGGCACACTAAATTTATCACTATCTTGCCAAGGATAGTCAACTTCAACCAAACAGCAATTATTCATAAGGTGCAGCAAGAGCAAGCAAATACAAGGATGGAAAGGTGAGTGGATCAAGAAGTTCAAGCTGTAAGAGCATGCCAGCAAGAGCATCAATTCAAGTGCATTAATGGAACAAAGCAACAAAAGGCAAAAATTGTAGAGGAGTTGGAAGATGACAGCAAGATGGACCAATACAGTCCTAATTCAACACCTCTAACTTGGTCTTCAAACCTATATGTTAGCGAATTGATGGGATTAAAGAGGAGACTTGAAGGCTTGGAAGCATTGGAACGGGTGAAGTATAATAAATGGCATGAGGTCATGGCCACCAATCATAAAGTAATGCAAGAAAACAAATCTCTTAAGGAAGAAATTGTCAAACCGCAAGCCAGTTTGAAAACAAGGCAACAAGAAATCATGGCCGTGAAGGAGGAGCTGAAGCAGATTAAGAATGGAAATTTTCCTACAACACCTAATGAAAGAAACACTCCACATCTACAAGAGATCCAATTAGCAATAGCAAACAAAGAGATAGAAGAAGCTAAACTAATAATAGAAGAAGAAAAATCGTGGGCACAAATAACAAAAGGGTCAATAGAGAATCAAAAGGAACTTATAGAGAAGCAAATCAAAATGCAAATAGGGGAAGAAAGACAACGAAAAGAAAGGGCAGCAAATATAATAATAAAAGGTATGAAGGATTACAAGGAAGGTAAGCATACCGATAGGTTAGTACAAGATTTTTTGGCAGAAAAGTTGGACTGGACAGGGCATACTCATCAAGCAAGCAGAATTGGTAGAGTGTCATCAGATGGCAGAAATAGAAAAGTAAGAGTAACATTGAAAAGTATTGAAGATAAGAACAAAATTTTGAGGAACAAAAAGTTTCTCAAAGGTACACGATCCTTCATACATGAAGATTTAACCCCTTTACAATTAGAAGAGAGGAGGAAAGAGTGGGAAAAAGTCGTAGCAGCAAGGAGTGCAGGTAATGAAGTATGGATGTATAGAGGGATTCAGCAACAAAACAACAGAGTAAATAGGAAGGCGGGGCCCCCTAGGCACACATCTCAATGGTAAGCTGGAATTGTAGAGGTTACCCTTGGAGGAGAGGGCCCGGTTTAGGGCCCATAGCGGAGGGGATGGACCTGATTGTCCTCCTTGAAACACACGAGCATGATGTAAGGTCCCAGATTTTGAGGTATATGTGAAGGTATCAGTATGGAATGAGCTAATTGAAAGTGGGAAAGGCCATGGAGGAGTAACAATCTTAGTAAGAGATTCTTGGGAAAGAATTATACATGTGGAAAAGGAAGATTTGAATAAGCAGTACATATGGATAAAACTACAGGATAAAAAGTCTACAATCTATCTTACAACATGCTACTTTGCTCCTTATGGCTCAAAATTCTATAAGAAGAGGAAATTAGACAAAGAGGACTCTTATGCAACCCTGAAAAAAGATATATTAGCATATAACCACAAAGGTGTAATCATCTTAATTGGAGACTTTAATGCTAGAACAGCCAATAACTAGTCTCTTTGTCTTAATATTGAGGAGGGAATAGGAGACAATCCTTTATGGTTAGAGGAAGAAGGGAGCCAAAAATGGGAGAGAATGTCTCAAGATGAACACATTATGAGGCAGGACTACTAGGAGTTAGTAGTTTGTATGATCTGATTATATGCAACAGTTTAAAGGCCTAGCCGAGTTCAGGGAACATTACATGTCATACTTACAATGGACAGAGTGTAATAGACTAGTATAAGCTCAAAAAAGCTTGTGACAAATGTAATAGATATAGAGGTGAAGGATTGTCCCATAGTAATGAAATTAGATCACAACCCAATATATGTAAAGATTAGCATGCAAAAAGCCAATCAACCCCAAAAGAAGATGCAACAAATAGAAAAGAAAGAGATCACTAAAGGGACTATCCTCTTGACACATGAAAACCAAGAAATCTTTCGAACAGTGCTCAAAAAACAGTTGCATGTTGAGGGAGTCAGTGTGCTGGTCAATTCAAACAAGAAAATGATAGGCAACGTCAAGTTGACCTCTATAATGCTCAAGGCTCTTAGCTCATGCAAAAGGACTAGACCTAAAAGGGGCAACAAGAATAGCTTCCCAGCAAACCCATGGTATGATGAAGAGTGTAACGCAGCAAAGAAAATGGTCAAAATACGAGGTAATAACAAGGAATATACAAAACTAGTGAGAATGAAGCAAACAAGGAGAAAAGAGTTGATTAAGCTTGGGAAGCACAACCCAAGAGGTTTTTGGAAAGAATTCCAACAAAGAGACACAAGCAAAGAAAATAATATCATGGATCTTCAATGGCTAGAATATGCAAAGCAGCTATATGAGAGAAATCAAGACAAATATACCCCCCCGACAATCAAATCAAGAATTAAACTCTTCGCTTCAGAAAATATTAAAGAAGGAATCAGAAAGCTTGCAGTGGGTAGAGCTTGAGACATAGATGGCATACAAGCAGAACATCTAAGATGGGGATTGAAAATTCCCACGCCTCACATCAAAAGAATATTCAATGGATTCATCCGAAATAGATTTCCAACAAATTCGTCAACTAGTGTTGTCATCCCCTTGTTCAAAAGTGTGACATAAATAACCCTTCAAATTACTGCACTATAATGATCAATCCTCTCTTCGGTAAACTTTTTGGAAGCATGATTGAAAGACGAATCAGTATTTGGGCTGAAAAGAAGGGCAAGAGAGCAAAGGGGCAAGCGGACTTCAGGGCAAAGTACTCTACCATTGATCATTGCATCACTCTTAGACATTTGATTGAGAAGGTGTGGGATAAACAGGGAGGGGAAGTCTTTTGCTGCTGTGTTGATTTCAAAAAAGCTTTTGACACATGCCCAAAAGCAAATTGTGGAGTAGAATGGAAGAGTTGGAAATTCCAATACAATATAGAGCTGTTGTTCATAGATTGTATGAACAAGTTTGGGCTAAGACACAAACCAAACAGGGACTATCATAATGCTTCAAAAGTGACATTGGGGTCGAGCAGGGCTGCCCATTATCTCCTACCCTATTTGGTTTATACATTGACAAGTTAGAGGAATGGATAGACAAGTTTGGTGGCCAGGGAGTTCATTTGACCAATTATGTTATACAGCTGCTTTTATATGCTAATGATCTTATTTTAATGGCAAAAATAGCAGAAGGTTTGAAAGACCACTTGAAGGCTCTAGAACATTTTTGTCATGAGGTGGGGATGCATGTGAACACTAGTAAAACCAAGGTCATGATCTTTACCTTGAAGAGAGAAGGTCCACAAAGAATTTGTTTTTGAGGGCAATCTCTTACAAATGGTCAATGAACATAAATACCTTGGCTTAGACTTCCACAATAAACTCAGTTGGGAAACATGTAGAGCAAAGAGGATCTAAGGGGGTTGGAAAGCCTTATACTCACTTCAAAATAGATGTAGAAGAGCTGAACTATGGGATTGGAAAACTAAGAAAACTCTTTTTGGGCTTTTTGTGGTTCCGGTGGTATTATACGGATGTGAAGTATGGGGCAGCAGCACTTCAACAAGAAAATGGAGACAAATAGAGAGATTACTAAAACATTTAATTATGGCTAGCCTCGAGATTAAGTCATCTATTCCATACGAGATTGTCCTAGCAAAGGCAAAGGCTTTCCCTATTGAGGCATCAGCTATGTTCCGGCTGCTAAGTTACTTAAGGAGGTTAGAAAACATGGAGATACATGGCGGCAGGAGAAAAGCTAGACAGAAGGAAGAGCACATGGATGAAACAAAACATTAAGTGTATGAATAAATGGGATATTAATCTAAAAGATTGCCCAAATAACAATGGAGAAATAAAGAAATATGTGCAAGAAAAATTCAAAGAAAGCATGTGGGTAGGTTAAATAGGGAGGAAAAAGGAATACTATATCAAACATTTCAATCCCACACATGACCATACACAAAAGAACTAAATAGGAATGGACATAAAGTGGAAGGCAAAAATGTCAATTACTCAAATAAGGACCAGCTCACATCAACTCAAATGCGAAATAGGGAGATGGATGATACCCAAAGAGGAATGGGAAGCTAGAAGATGTAAGTATTGCACTCAAGGGGTGGTGGAGACAGAGTGGCATTACATCATGTAGTGTCCAACTTACAATGACATTCAGATCAACTATGTTGACACACTAAACGTAAACACTTAAGTAATCTATTTGACGAAGAAAGATAACAAGAGTGGCAGATTTCCTAATCAAATCCAGGTTACAAAAGGAGAAAGAGGTCTAACAGTCACAGTGTTTCATCTGGGTTTGCTTGAGTTTTGCATGCTTTTTTTGCTAGCTATCCATGGGTCCCATAGGCTGTTTTGGCCTCATGGACATTATTAAAAAACATTCATTCATGCATTCAATCCTTCTATGGGCTGAACCCAAGTACATGATACCTGATACATGAGTCGTGAGGTAATCAATCTGCATCAGGATTGTTAAAAAATTTATTTTGCAGACTGTAGTACAAACTCGTACAGACCTATTTTATCCTCAACCTAACTTGCCCCAAGGGGTATTAAAAATACTATTAGGTGCCACTAGTCGTGTCTTTTAAGCATATAGCGTGGGTTTTTTGAAGATTGATCTACTTCAGTTATGTTTTTGTTGGGTACATTATCAATGTCGGTATAAATCATCCGTAAGTCACGATATCGAATAGTAATACGGGGACAAAACGTATGTAAAACCCATTTAGCCCAAGTACCCATTAGGCTGATTCAACGCTACAGGATTATTATATGACGCAAAAAACATAATGCAATGTCTATAGAGTTGCATTATATAATCTTGTTATCACATGAATGACAGTGAGAAAATAAACAGTAATCCTGACAGATTATTTTGATGACATAAAAGGAAACCTCCGGTTTACGTGGCTTGTTAAAAAAGTGGATTAGGGCCTGTGTCTCAACTAACAGATTACAAAGTGCTCTAGCTTGGATGAATTAAAGCTACTACGAGCTAATATATTCGAACCTGCAGCGTTCAAAATTTATATTAAAATAAACAATCAAATTTAACCCCCAAAAAAGATTTTCAACAGCCAGACAAAATCCTGTTTTCTTTCAATAACTACTACAAACCGAGAGGAGCTCTCCATTGACATATCGAACTCAAAGAAAAAAACTGCTTTCCCATGGTCTAAAAGTGAATCCAGCCTATGGATCCATCGATAAAATCTGGAGACAAAAAGGAATGTGTTTGAGCATTACTTACACCAAACAGAGAAAAAAAAACAGGCAATGTGCTAAAATTGTTTGCAACGCTCTTCCATTCCGGGTGGTAGTTTCTTCAAATGAACTACCAAGAGATATCTGTGTGAGATATTATAATTATAATTACATATATAACTAACAAGTCTCATGGTTATTACATGGATCATAAAAATAGGTACTCAAAAATGGGTCATACAATGATACCAAAATGAATCATAAAAACGGATAATAAAATAGGTCATAAAAATGTGTGATAAAAATAGGTATTTATTTTTATTTATAAAAATTGATCATAAAAATTGGTATTAAAAATGGATATCAAAAATGGGTAAAAAAATGGATCATCACAATGTGAAAAAGAAATGTAGAGTTATAAAATTGAATGTTGATTCCTCCACAGAAAAATCATTTGATGATGATTATGATGCTTTGTTTATTTCTGGTAACATTGTGAGTGATAAGAAGGAGATATTTCCACAACAAGTCAAATTGTGATATTGCTATCAAATTCAATTTTGTAGTTTTTGAGTCCAACTTATTGACTATCATGAGTAGTGGTTCACAAGAACCCATCTCTCATGAGAATGAATGGTACACTTAGCACTCGTTGCATCAGATGATGCTCACAAAGGTGAAGCATGGGGTCTTAGTACTACTCCAACTCAAGCGTGCTTAACCTTGGAGGAAACTCCATTGTTAAGTGCACTTGAGTTGGAGTAGTATCAGGATGGGTGACCTTCCGGGAAGGTCTAATGCTTCACCTCTGTGAGCATCACCTAGATGCAATGAGTGCTAAGTGTACCATTCATTCTCATGAGAGATGGGTTCTTATGAACCACTACTCATGAAATGTTGGTCAATGAGTTTGACTCAAAAACTACACAGTTGAATCTTGATAGAAATATCATAATTGTGAGTGATGATGTTTAGCTTATTTATTCAGGTGCCTCCCACCACATGACTCCTCACAATGAGTGTTTTTTCGCTTACAAAGCATATGTTAGGGGAGAGGATACTAAAAAATATATCATAAAAATCGATACTAAAAAATGGGTATTTAAAATGAGTCATAAAAATAAGTCATAAAAATGGGCCATAAAAATGTGTTATAAAAATCAATACTTAGTTTTAGTTATAAAAATGGATCATAAAAATTGGTACTAAAAACTGGTCATAAAAATTGGTACTAAAAATGGATCATAACTCACATTATATGAATACTACTACAATTTGTTTTAGCACTTACTATCCAAGGAAGTTCATTACTCCCGGGTGGTAGTTTCTTCAAATGAACTATTCAAAGATATTTGTGTGAGATATTATAATTAAATCTATAAAAATTTGTATTTTTAACTAACTAGTGTTACATAGTGATCAATACTTGTGTATTAATATTGTAATAGAAGTAAAAATAATCAAGTGATTTGAATTATAAATGTAACTTGGAATTATAGACATTGTAGATTAAAATTATATATATTGTAATTTGATTTTAATTTTGATTTTGAGAAATGAGGATGTATTTAAAATAATAACATATATTGCAATATTATATAAAACATATATTGTAATATTATATAAAAACATATATTATAATAAAATATATTATCTAAAAATTTATATATAATATATTTGATTACAATATATGTTTAATCTTTATTTATATTATTAAATTATATAATAAATATTTAATCTATTTTAATATTATTAAATAAAATAAACAAATAAAATTTACATATAATATATTTAACTTTGTACAAACAACATTACTATTGAGAGAAAAACTAAGAAATTACACTATAGGAGCATCCACATCATATGCATCATTACAATGAGGAGAAATCATGACAAACTTTCTAGTTTTTTTATGATCTAGCATAGCAGTGTCATCACTCATGTCACTAATAGGAGATTGCATATATTTAACTATATTAACCAATCAGTGCACAAAAAAATAATTTTCATAATTTAAAAACTTAAAAAGTCTTTATATAGACTATAAGATAACAAAAAAATTACTTGCTTGTAATTGGTTCAAAAAAAAAAAAATTATAGTTACTTAAATGTAAAAAATGCAAACTCATTGCAATAAAACTAGCCTAATGACAACTACTAATAATTGTTATATTGTTGATCATTTAATCTCTCAAATACTACTATTTAAAATAATCAATATATTGTTGAGTATCCTATCCTCTCTTGAATAAGGAAATCCCTAATGTTCTTTTAGATGATCAAAGGGGACAACCTCAAGGTTCCAAATGTCAGGTCTTGACTGCGGGATAGCTCAACAACTGATTTGTTTTGTTGGTAAGATAAAGGGGGCTTACGTTTACAACAAGTTGGCCTGCATCTGACGATGTTGTGATTCTCAAACTGGGAAATAAAAGCAAAAGGGAAGGGTTTAAGGATCCTAAGGATAGTGATGATAAAAGTTAATGCAATGGGTAGATAGATTCCCATAAATCAATTCTTGTTTCGCCATAGACACCCTCACAACTCAACAAGAACAGTGAAAGCTCCTAGGAAATTAAAGGTTTTTAGACTATGGACATTCTTCCAGGCACCCAATTTTGGCGCAACCTAAAACTAATACCCACGGTTGAACTAAGCACAATTTTGGGTTCAAACTAACCATACACGGTGACCTACAATCAACAAGTCCCCAATGGTGTGAACCAGAAATACATCAAATAGCCCCCACATTTCACCATCAGAATCACTGAACTCTACTTAACCAACTGAAAGGAAATCATGCAAATAGGGGAAAACAAAAATAACAAACATAATATTTCAATGTTCATATATTGATTACAGCTGCCATTACAACAATTTCTTATAGCAGTCCTATTCTACTCCTAATCTGCTACCTCTAACTCCAAAAAAGCCTAACGAATTCTATCTTCTAGCTATCTGACCCTTTACAAAAGAGGCACTCCCTTTTATAGATTTTACAATTTTAGTCAAAGGCTAGGATTGAAACCATCTAGTGGTTGCAATCTGCCTTCTAGAAGTTTGGCAGCTTTAACTGATGCCTATTAATTCTTATAACTTCTTAGGTGCCAATTTCAACCACTTTCTCAACTACTAACAATTGTTTGGCATCAATTTGGTCAATTAGGTAATAGAGGAAAAACTGACTTGTGTCCCTTGCTTTGGATTATAATTAATGGGGGCCCACAAGTAGCCATTTACATTAAAACAGTTCAGCTTTACAAATTGATTTTCTGATATTCTTTGATGTGCAATTTGAAGGGTTTCTGAATGTGCATATATTTGTAGCATTCTATGTATACCACTGCTCTCCAGAGACTTGAAATATCATCTCCTTGGTCTGTTCGTATTGTGGTTGTCTCTACCTTGCAACATGTTCTTCGTTGGCACCGCCCTGTGGTAGTCTTTGTGAGTCATCGTCTTCATCACCTGGCTCAATTGCGATCCTATCTTCTATTTGTGCTTCAAGTTGCCACCTTAGCCCTTCCAATGACATTGATTTGCAAACAAGATTGATTTCGACTTGAATCAATCAACTCGAAAAAATATAAATGATTTTAACAAATATTAATTTTTCTCAAGGCAATGGCAAGCTTCATTTTGACGAAAAAGAGGGGAAAATAAAAAAATATTCACTTTTTAGAACACTTTGGATCCCCTTTTTCTCATTTCATTTTTGGCTTAAAATCACGCCGCCTAACCCATTGTAGGCAAAATCCCAGCTTTGTGAGAAAGAATGCAAAAAGTAAGTTAATGTTTTACCAAGCCCCCTTTTTACTTCACTTTGGGCCTAGTAAAGGAGAAAATTCAGCCTTTTTAACCAAAATGTGAGAATAACCTTTTAAAACGCCTCCCTTAGAATTTTTTTTTTTATCTCTTGGCCAACTTAAAAGGAGGGGTGAAACTTGGCTATTTGAACCAAAATGCGAGTTTGTTCTTTTTATTTTTTTTAGCTTTTGGGGCAATGAAGGGAGAAGCTCGACCCTTTTATGCGATTTGCAAGGAAGAAATACCTATTTCACCTTAGAAGAAATTCGAACCCTATCACTTTGCTTTTAGCGTTAGGGTTTTCTCGACTTTGCAAGGCAACATACAAGGCAAAATGTGAGAATCTTGATTTGCATTCAGAGGGAAAAGTTCGAACTTCCATTTCACATTTCTGCCCTATTATTTTTGTGTGAAGTCCAGGTTCGTCCTTGGCATTTTGAAGGCATTTGATAAGAAAAAAAATGTTTTTTTTTTTTTTTTTTAAAGGCACGAATATTTTTCTTTCCTTGCCTTTACCCTAGTTCAGGGTTTCTTTGGGTATTTTGTGACTTTACATAGATTATTTTGTCAAGCTTGATGGGCAGATCGAAATTTTACTTTGCATGAGCTCCTTTGATATTCGCATTGGGATTTGAAGAATGGGAGAGCATCAAACTCAAGATTCTCTTGGTGTGAGCAAGTCGAATGGTTGTTGTGGCCATGGATCTCGACCTTGTGTTTGATTTGAACAAGAATGGACCTCTCCTTCACTAGCGCATGCAGGCAAGCAAGGGGTCCCCATCAACAAGATGGGGTATGTGTGCGACACACACATCAAATGGTGACTCAGCTAGGAAATGTTCCTGAACATTTCAAGGATGACTATCCAAATCAAACCCAAAATCTTTGGTTAACATCCCAAAACCAATTAAAATGACAAAACACTAAACCTGTATCAAACAAAAGGAGTATGATAGAAAAATGGATGATGTATACACGATATCATAATAACGTTAATTGAAAGGACTGACCTTTATATTGCTATAGCACTTAACATTATGTGCAATGATATAAGGGATCATGACGACAATGTGTCATATGCATATAGATTGAAACACAAATAAAAAAGTTAAAAATGGTATAGTGATCCAAAAGAAATATTGTCATTAGCATGTTGAGTCATATGAATGATGAGGGCAACCATGACATGTGATGGATGAAACACTAGAACTATAGGCAAAAAACAAAAAACAAAGACAAAGACATGGGAAATTAGAAAATAAGCTATAGATAACATAGTGAGTCAAAAACACAATATCATAGGAACGTTGTTAGATAAATGATGAGACTGATCTTGATAATGTGAGGTACAAATCACCAAGACTAGATGCAACAAATAAACAAAAAAGGAGAAGAAAAAGCAAAAGATGAAAAAAGTGACACATACAAAAACAAGCAATCAAACAATCAAAACCATGCAAAAAAACACAAAGGTATTATCCAAGAAAAAGCTAAGTCATTGATGATGGGATGATAAGGAGGATGGAAAGAGAGGGTGATGGGTGGGGAGAGTAGATTCCAAACAAGGTTGGAAATGTGGAGAAGGAAATAATTATGATGAAAAGTCCATTCCCTAGTGGCTATATATGTGACAACCATTCTCAAAGAAATATTAAAAAGGGGATGCCCCAATTAAGCGCAAAACAAGGAAATGGGATGGAGTGGAATGGAATAAATGGAATGAAAATATGGAGGGGAGTCGATGTAAAGATAGGTGGTAGGGGGTGATGTGTTGGTTGTTTTGAGCAATCTAACAAAGGAGTGTGATGTGAATAGGTAACATATGGGAAGGGGATATGGGATATGGAATGGAATGGGTGGATGGGTAAGAGACTTGAGTGAACTAATCATGGTATAATAAATAATGGGATGGATGGGATATGGTGGTGGAATAGTGATGCATTCTCATAGACTAGGGTGATTTCTTGCTACACATGATACCTGTATGCTAAGTTTTCCTCATGGTACTTGCTCAAGGCACCACATGGAGTGGTTTTCACCATTGAACAAATTTATAAATTAATTTATCTTTACTATTTTTTGTCACAACCCACATTATTATTATTAAATAAATTTATTTAATTGTGTGCTTCCTAATTATTTATGAACATTTTAATCTTGAATTAAAAATTATTATTTAAAAAATTGTTTTAGTCAAATCTAAATGGATAGTGGCGAAAAAAATTGAAAAAAAATGAAATGATTCTAAAGATGAGACTGAGTGGACTTTTCAACCATAGTTCTTGCTTGGAGATTTATTTCTAAGCAAATGCATAATAATAAGAAATTGAGATCTGCACAAGTGTAAATTTTGCAATTGTGGAACTTTAACTTCTTTTCCCGAATTCAGTGAGGCAATCATTAAGAGTAGTAGAATCATTATTTTAACTTAAACTTCAACCAGCCACATGTCCAGTCAACCGTCCAAATTTAAAGAAAAGGCTAAGTGAGTAATGGCTCAGAGAACATTGTGCAGTTATAGAAGTGGGAATAAGGAACATGTGCCAATTTTAGAAGATATTAATATGTCAAAACTGGAGGAGTGTACTCTTCCTTAACCAACAATTAGTGGAGTTTTCAAAAATCTTCTTGGTGGAATTCTTTTGGTTAGGACTGCAGGGGATCTATTGAAAGAAATTGCAGACCAACGCTACCAAACGAAAGAGACCAAGAGGGAGTGGGGAGAAACGTTCCCAGGTGAGTTCCATGAGTCCATAACTTCTTTGCATTGTATTATGTTAAATAGTTGCACGTTTTATTCAAACGTCTAAATCTAAGGTTTTAATTAGAAGAGTTGATATGATCGCAAAACGGGTGAGGAAATATGATCACAACGTACAAGTCTCGTATCTCATACCTCCCTCGCACATTATTTATGCTATATTAGACGATTTCAGAATGCATCTAGGAGCCCTCTGTAAATCGTGTTTCTTTAGGTATTTGTTAATGTTATCAATAGACCCATTACATATTCTTGTCGCCTATATTTCCTGTTTCTCTGTAATTCGATGGTAGTCGATTCAATGCTTATTACTGTTCCGGGAGGATATCGACTGCTTTAAAACACCTCTCTCTCTCTATATATATATACCAGCTGTGCCAAATTCTTCTTCGAGATTTTCTGTCTTTGAAGTAAGTATTCCAGGGACTTATCGTTAGAAGATCCACTATCCCATGTAGCGTTTTTCCAAGCATATTTCAAGACAAACGTCTGCTTTCCATAGCTATGGTGGAAGGCTATACCTGTCCATACCCCATTCCACAGCTTCCATTATGTTGACTAAGCTAGTGGAAATCGGCTTTACTTCTGCCGACAGTGAATATTTGATAGTTTCAAAAGTCTTATTATTGTTTTACATGACTGTTTGTCTTCCCTAGACTTTCATTTTGTATCTGATATGTTTATATAAATGGTTGAGTGCAGCCCATATTGGATGTACCGTGTATTGGATATTTGGTTAATAAGATAATTCCTGGTGGACATAGTCACTTAGTGGTGAACCACGTTAAACCTTGTGTTGTGTGTTTCTTTTCTGTTGTTTTGTTTTCGATTCTCTGCTCGTTTTAATCTTTACAATTGATATTAGAGTCATGTTGGCTTGAGCAGAGATGGTAAAATTTATAATTTCTATGACAGTTTTACATTCCATGTAAAACTATGCTTCAAGTGCTGCGTACATTGACGAGATGGCTGGAAGAAAGAGGGGAACTCAGTTGAAGGGAAGAATCCAGCGAAAGAGAAGGATGTTGGGATTCTCATTTGCTCTCCCCTTGAGCCAGCTTTGACACTTATTGGCCAAACTGTTAATGGCTTGGAAGTTGTTGGTATTCGTATGGTGAAGGTTGAATGCCGCGATACCCCGGTTGGAATTGAAAATAGTCCCTGTATAGACTCTGGAATTTCTGAGCAGAAAGATGCTGAAAAAGATGTTGTTGTTGAAAAAGATGAACTCAAAAGATTGCAGAAGGAAGAGTGTATGCCATAGACCCAAGTTGAAACTGTTGTTGACTGTCAAGATGAGGAAGGTGCAGATTATAGTGAGGTAACAGGGCAAGGAAACCTCGCAGAAATTGTCTTGCCCTGACAGAAATTGTGGCTTCGGAGAGCTCTAAATGGTCATGGCATCGCTTCTAAGGCATTTGCCAAGTAAAAACATATCATCGGCAAAACAAATCGTCTTTTTCTTCCTACTTCTTATATTCCTGTCAGCGCATGTAATGAAGCGCGTTGATCCCTCACTCAAAGCTCCCATTTTGGCTCAGGCGCCACACTGACAGAGTATTTAGCTTATTAACCGCCATTTGCATTGGCTTGATATATAGTTTAAAAAGCCTTTACAACAAAAACCATGTTTTCTTTATCCTGCACTTTTTACATCTACAAGACGACGTCACTTGAGCCATCCTCTCAAACAGTTCGCGCACCTAGTTTTTACATCTACAAGCGCATTTCAAACTATTACAACTGACAAATTCTTTTGCTTTTTAATAAATCTGTTTTCTACAAATCTTACAGTCAAAACGATTCTCTACGTCAGCCAGCTTGCTTTTCAACATATCCATTTATTCTTCCTCGATATTAGTGTCAACCGTTGCATAAGAATTGTTGCTATCATTTAACTATTAAATCTTTGCATGCATTTCGATCTTTAGTATATTCTGAATTCTATTGGTAATTTTCCTTATTCATCTATTAAGACCAAGTTAGATACCATGTTGTCTGCTCTCTATGAATTTCTTGTTCCTGAACCATGTTGACTGGAACCACTTCCTTTTCCATAGCTCATTCCAATTCGCAGTTTTGTAAGACGATGGCAAAGGTTGTGGAAATACGGCTTACAACTGCGATTTGCATTTGCTTGAAAGCTTCTAAAGCCCTATTAACAATCCATTATGTGCACATTCTGTAATCACTGTAATACATAGGGTCGTAACATCTAACGTTTTTGTCAAACAGCTCGCGCGCCTTGTTGTGCTTCCACATTTTGCTCGCATATCTATTTCCACCAACAATGTGTGACAAAAATATCCATCTTCTTTTATATTTCGATGGAATTTTCTTCATAATAATTGGATTATGAAAATAGCACATCTTGGAATTGTTTAAATCACATTCATTAAGCTTATATTTTTAGATTTAACATATTTTTTAGGCTTAATATGTTGTTCAAGATGTGTGGTCACAATCAGAATATACTTTCGAACTTAAAAAGTGTTAAATACTTAGAATTGACTAACATTCTATAGACTTAATATATTGCTTAGTATGTGTGATTTAAGATTAGCCACAACTTAATGCAATACAAGCCAGAACACCGAAAGAATATTGTCCATGATAAATGATGAAAACGGTACTCATTTCTCAAAACAATTTCTTTGCAACAACTTGGAGATGAATTTAGATGCAATCTAGAACTAGAGCTTGAAGGTTCTTAACAATTCTTGGATCGGCCTTAACTCTAATGTCCTTCGAATTTTATCTTGATAGAAATTGGTATAAGGCCCAATCTTAACAATTTAAGATTGCTATAGTTTTAAGTTCCAAGCTAATCGCTCTAGTTGAATTCCAGTATCTCATTATGGCATCTCGTCATTAGATGGATTCAATATGGGCCTCGCTTGAAATTTTGTGGATGCAATAATCAATGGTTTTAATACCTTAATAGCGATTAAAGTTTGTAAACATCGCACTTCATGAGATTGATAGTTTTGATACTTAATATAAGTACATATCCAATAGCCAACAAGACGGGGGGGGGGGGGGGGGGGGGTGAATCATACAAACTTAATCTTCCATAAAAACATCAAATTCAACCTCGGTAACATATACTTTAGTAATATAACCAAAACTATTAAACATGCAAACTCAAAAGCATATAAACATCATAAACCTCATAACACCAGATTTAACGTGGAAACCCAAATAGGGAAAAACCACTATGGGATTTCGGACTCACTAAGAAATATACTCTTCTAGAGTATGCTCGGTTAAAAGCAAATCCTATTAAAGATTACAAACACATTGCTAGATGTGACCCGGTTAAGGGATTTCCCTCAGATTTGTTAGGATCTTCACCTTGTTAGAAGTGACCTTGTTAAAGGATTTCAAACACTCAATCAGAATGTCACCTTGCTAGAGGGTTTTACAAATAAGACTGTTAAGTCCACTCGGTTAAGAGATTTTCTGTCACTTTCACAAAATAACAGTAGTAAAATCTATCTGCAACTTCACATCTAAAATGCTAAAGTAGATTCTTATTTGTTCAATACAATCTAGACATAGAACTAATCTTGTCCATCTGTTGGGCTTCTATACTCTGTTATTCAAACAGGTCTTCAAGCTTCAGTGCTCGGTAATCACTATGTAGCATCCCTGTGCATACACTTGCCTGCATGCATTGTTTATCAACAGTTTCCTATTTATAAACAATTAGCTAACCGCTTACTCTCCTTGATCACATTTCCCATGATCAATCATAGCCATCAGATCTTCAATCTTGTCCAGGTTCAATGCATCTTTCGATCTGAAAACGTTTTACCATGCCTAGGAACTTGCATATATTTCTTGGAACTTGTGCTAGGGTATTGCGGTTCAATCTGAATTGTAGATCTTCATGCCGACTTTCCATTGCCATAGATTCATTAACAAACTATATTTACGGCATACCAATCATTTAATCAGTTCCAGCTCATCAGCTTCCTTCATTAAATAACGCATGTAAACATTTAATGCATTATGTTATAGCTCGGTTACAACTCGGTTACAACTCGGTAAATACTAAACTTCACTCGGTAGACATTTCGCCTTCATTAACCGATAGCGATAACCTTAGGATTTACCGACTAGGTTCCTTAAGGTTTACCGGCTAGGTTCTTTGCTTGATAACATAGTATAGTATTAACCTTACAACTTACAACATATGTATGATGTTAAAACAATCTAAACATCATGATCTCATCATTGTCTGACTCGGTAATAGTTGCCCCATTGAATACCTTATTCATCCCCTTATTCATCATATTATTTTTGTGTCTTTTACTGACATCTTTATACTCTTTAAATCATACTTCTCAAGATATGGCAACATCATACTGAGTTAGAAAATCAATTTCTTGACATCAATGACAAAATAATAATATCAAGACAGTAAACATCCTCAATCTGTTATATCCATAATCATCAACAACCTTCTCAATATCCTTATTAAAATGTCAACAATCCTTCATTGTCTGTTATAATGTCAAATACCAACAATCTCCCCCTTTGGCATTGATGGCAAAACCAATTAATTTGACCTTAAAAGATTCGGATTGCTGTGATTCTGAAATGCTGAAATGTTCTCTTGCTGTCATCAGACTTCTCCCCCATACATTAGACTTCTCCTGTTTTTTTCAGTCTTCTTTCCAATCTTCAGTCTTCTCCCCTTTCTCAGTTTTCTCCCCCTTTGACAACAATGCCAAAAAGTAAAGAACTAAAACATAATTTCTTCCTGTATGAAGTGAATTCCTGCTGTAATGTGTCAATTCAATCTCGGTCAAAACATTTTGTCTTCAATTCATGTTCCCTGTATTGTTTCCTGTAATATTTCTTGTACACCTTTAGAAAACCTCCTAAAGTGTTTAAATCCGCATCAACTCCTAAAAGATATTCGTTAGAGTCATCGGATTGATGCTTTCACCGAACTTGGTCAGTGAGTAGAAGATAGGGGTAGGACCCCTAACTTACTTCTGAAAAATTCAAAAGTGTCCCTTGGTAGTGGTTTGGTGAAGATATCTGCTATTTTTTCCTTTGAGCTAACATACTTCAACACCACTTTCTTCTGTTGAGCTTCTTCTCTAAGATAATGATATTTGATAGAGATGTGCTTTGTCTTAGAGTGCATAACAGGATTCTTTGAAATGTTAATGGCACTAGTATTGTCACAGAAAATAGTTACTAGCTCGGTAACTTTCTCATTTATACCTTCCAACAGTTGTTTGATCCATGCAATGTTGGTACAATTCAATGCTGCAGCAACGTATTCATCTTCTGTTGTTGACTGTGAAACACATCCTTGTTTCTTGCTAAGCCAACTCACTAGTCTTTCTCCTAAAAAGAAAGCTCCTCCACTTGTGCTTTTTCTGTCATCAATGTTGCCTGCCCAGTCAGCATCAGTATAAACTTTTAAATCAAAATCATTTCCTTTCTGATATACTAAGCCATAATCTTCAGTGCCTTTCAAGTATCTAAAAATTCTTTTGATTCCTGTCATGTGTGTTTCCTTACGATCTGCAGAGAATCTTGCAACTATACCTACTGCATGTGCTATGTCTAGTTTGTTGTGAACAACATATTGAAGTTTTCCAATCATGGATCGGTAAAGTGTCTCATCAATAGATGCAGATTCATCATTCTTTGATAATTTACAGTTGGTAATCATAGGAGTACTTACTGGTTTTGAATCCTCTATTCCAAATTTCTTCAAGAATTCCTTTATGTACTTGGATTGAGTAATGAAAATCTCATTTTTCATTTGTAGTATCTGTAAACCTATAAAATACTTTATCTCACCGATTAATGACATCTCAAATTCTTTGCTCATTTCATTTCCAAAGTTCTTGCATAAAGAGTCATTTCCACAAAATATAATATCATCAACCAATATGGCTGAGATCAGTATTCCATTTTCATCATTTTTCATGTATGTATTGATGTTCTCACTTGTCCTTATAAAACCAATCTTAATCAAATAAGAGTGCAATCTTTCATACCATGCTCTAGGTGCTTGTTTCAAACCATATAAAGCTTTGCTCAATTTACATACCTGATCTTTATTCTTGTCTTCAACAAATCCTTCAGGTTGTTCAATAAAAACTTCTTCTTCTACTATTCCATTCAGAAATGCAGATTTGACATCCATTTGATATACCTTGAAATTTTTTAAAGCAGCATATGCCAACAATGTTCTTACTCCTTCAAGTCTAGCAATAGGTGCAAAAGTTTCACCATAATCAATTCCTTCTTCTTGAGCATAACCTTTGCAAACTAATCTTGCTTTGTTTCGAATGACCTCTCCTTTTTCATTTAGCTTGTTTCTGAAAATCCACTTTGTACCGATTACATTTTTGTCCTTTAGTCTTGGGATTAGTGTCCATGTATCATTCTTCTTGATTTGATCAATCTCTCCTGTCATAGCATTTATCCAATCTTCACTGTTAAATGCCTCTTTCACTATTCTCGGTTCAGATTCAGATATCAAACATGTGTTATGTCTCAGTTTGTTCCTTGTCATCACTAGATCATCCTTATCTCCTATAATCTGACTTGGTGCATGATGTCTTCTGACATACTTGGCTAATACAGGCTCGGTAGGCTCTGTATGATCTTCTTCATCACTTGGTAACTGGATATTCTCTTTATTTTCCTCAACAGTCTTCTCGGTAAGACTTGTCGGTTGATCATAGACAAATTCATCATAGTCTTCTAGTTCCTTGGAATTTCCTTCATCATTTCTTTCTGAAAATTCATCAATTTTCACATTTGCACTTTCTACTATTTTGTTAGATGATTTCATCAGACATTTAAATGCTTTGCTTCTAGAAGAATAACCTAGAAATTTTCCTTCTTCACTCTTCTGATCAAACTTGCCATTTCTATCATCTTTGTGAACATAGCATCTACTTCCAAAGATTTTAAAATAACTTACATTAGGTTTCTTATCATACCAGATTTCATATGGTGTCTTCAAAGTACCTTTCTTCAATTGTACTCGGTTCAGGGTGTAAACTGATGTGCTTATTGCTTCTCTCCAAAATGTTTGTGGCACCTTCTTTTCAATTATCAGTATTCTAGCACAATCCACAATAGATCTGTTTCTTCTCTTAGCTATTCCATTCTGTTGTGGAGTTCTCGATGCAGAAACTTGTCTTTTAATACCATGATCATTGCAGAATAAGTTGAATTCATCAGATGTGAACTCTCCTCCTCTATCTGATCTAAGACATTTCAGTTGTCTTCCTATTTCATTTTCAACTCTTGCCTTGTACCATTTAAACATTTGAAAAGCTTCTGATTTATCTTTTAAAAACATTACTAACATCATCCTTGAATAGTCATCCACAAATAATATGGAATATTTATCACCATAATAACTTTGAACTTTCATAGGACCACAAAGATCAGTGTGCACAAGATCTAAAATTCCCTTAGAAGTGTAAGACTTACTTGTAAAGCTTGATCTTGTCATCTTACCCATCTGGCATCCTCGGCACATAGCTTTCTCAGGTTTTTCAAGACTCGGTAGACCTCTTACTCGGTGCTTCTTACTTATTTTGATCAGATTATCAAAATTTACATGACAAAACCTTTTATGCCATAACCAGTTATCATCTTTCTTTGCATACAAACACTTGTTAAGAGTTGAGTCAAGGTGAAATGTATTACCTTTTGTTTGTGTCCCGGTAGCAGCTAACTTTCCATTCTTGTCATGAACTTTGACAATTCCTTTCTGAAATTTTATTCGGTAACCTGTGTTATTTAGCTGTGCTACACTCAACAAATTGTATTTCAAACCTTCAACCCAATAAACATCATTGCATTTAGCATTGTCAAGAAATGTTATGGATCCTTTACCTTTCACTAGACATGGTGCATCATTACCAAATCTTACATAGCCTCCATCATAATCTTCTAATATAACAAACTTGTGTTTATCTCCTGACATATGATGTGAGCATCCACTATCTATGATCCAAGAATCATTAGTGTTTATGTGAGATATTAGGGCTTTTTCTTCATACCTTTCTCCATCTGATCCATCTTTGATAGCCACATAAACTACTTCCTTTGTATCAGTTTCATTTGATTTATCATCGTTAGATTCCTCATCAGCTATTAAACATGTCTTTCTATCTCTTCTTCTAAAGTCTCGATGTCCTCTGTAATGATTATCTTTCTGTCTGTCATCTCGGTAATCTCTCTTTTCAGTAGAATCTTTGTCAGGACAGTTGGAAGCTATATGTCCTATCTTATCACAATTGAAACATTTCAAAGTTAGTTTTCCTTTATACTCACCTTTGCCTCTCGGTAACCTCCTGGCTAATAGTGCTTCAAACTCTTCCTGCTTTCTGATTTCCTCATACAGTTTGTGTACTTCTTCCATGTTCTTACAAAATCTTTCACTTGCTCCACTATGATCTCCTTCAGAGTACTTATACTTTCTTTCATTGTAATCATTAGATTCATCAAGATGAAAAGAACTAAATGCAGATTCAACTTTGTTTACCGAAGATCCACTGTTATCAAAGTTACTTAACTCAAATGCATGTAGCTTACCAATAGTAGCATCTAAATAAATTGGCATATTAGGTACAGACCTCAATTCATTGATTGCAGAGACGCAGATTGCATAAGCTAGTAGAAGGGTTCTTAACAACTTACTTGTTATATCCTTTTCTTCAATAGTTCCACCTGCACCTTTGATTTGATTGACAATCTCCTTTAGTCTTGTACTGTACTGAGTTATGTTCTCACCTTCATTCATCCTCATGGATTCAAGTTGTCCTCTTAGACTATCTACTTTTGCTCTTTGAACATGTTCATCTCCTCCATACACTGATATGAGCTTATCCCACATTGCCTTTGCATCATTGCAGCCTTCTAGATCATTAAACTCTGAGTCGGTCAATGCATATGTTATTTCAATCATTGCTTGAATATGTTCTTGCTTTGCCTTTATCTCTTCCATTGTCAATGGATAGGTGCTTGGTGTAACAAAATCATTCTCCAGATAGTATACAACATATTCTCCAACTCCTGATAGATGCAGCTTCATTCTTTTCTGCCATGTAGAGAAACTTGACTTGTTCAGCTTTGGTTCATCCCTCTTATACATCTTTGGATCTTTAACTCAAGTGACTTTAAACTTTTCTTCCGGAGTCCGAAGATCTGATACCAATTGATAGTTCTGATACTTAATATAAGTACAGATCCAATAGCCAACAAGATGAGAGAGGGGGGGGTGAATCATACAAACTTAATCTTCCATAAAAACATCAGATTCAACCTTGGTAACATATACTTTAGTAATATAACCAAAACTGTTAAACATGCAAACTCAAAAGCATATAAACATCATAAACCTCATAACACCAGATTTAATGTGGAAACCCAAATAGGGAAAAACCATTGTGGGATTTCGAACCTACTAAGAAATATACTCTTCTAGAGTATGCTCGGTTAAAAGCAAATCCTGTTAAAGATTACAAACACATTGCTAGATGTGACCCGGTTAAGGGATTTCCCTCAGATCTGTTAGGATCTTCACCTTGTTAGAAGTGAGCTTGTTAAAGGATTTCAAACACTCAATTAGAATGTCACCTTGCTAGAGGGTTTTACAAATAAGACTGTTAAGTCCACTCGGTTAAGAGATTTTATGTCACTTTCACAAAATAACAGTAGTAAAATCTATCTGCAACTTCACATCTAAAATGCTAAAGCAGATTCTTATTTGTTCAATACAATATAGACATAGAACTAATCTTGTCCATCTGTTGGGCTTCTATACTCTGTTATTCAAACAGGTCTTCAAGCTTCAGTGCTCGGTAATCACTATGTAGCATCCATGTGTATACACTTGCCCGCATGCATTGTTTATCAATAGTTTCCTATTTATAAACAATTAGCTAACCGCTTACTCTCCTTGATCACATTTCCCATGATCAATCATAGTCATCAGATCTTCAATCTTGTCCAGGTTCAATGCATCTTTCGATCTGAAAGCATTTTACCCTGCCTAGGAACTTGCATATATTTCTTGGAACTTGTGCTAGAGTATTGCGGTTCAATCTGAACTGTAGATCTTCATGTCGACTTTCCATTGCCATAGATTCATTAACAAACTATATTTATGGCATACCAATCATTTAATCAGTTCCAGCTCATCAGCTTCCTTCATTAAATAATGCATGTAAACATTTAATGCATTATGTTATAGCTCGGTTACAACTCGGTTACAACTCAGTAAATACTAAACTTCACTCGGTAGACATTCTACCTTCATTAACCGATAGCGATAACCTTAGGGTTTACCAACTAGGTTCCTTAGGGTTTATTGACTAGGTTCTTTGCTTGATAACATAGTATAGTATTAACCTTACAACTTACAACATATGTATGATGTTAAAACAATCTAAACATCATGATCTCATCATTGTCTGACTCGGTAATAGTTGCCCCATTGAATACCTTATTCATCCCCTTATTCATCATATTCTTTCTGTGTCTTTTACCGACATCTTTATACTCTTTAAAACATACTTCTCAAGATATGGTAACATCATACTGAGTTAGAAAATCAATTTCTTGACATCAATGACAAAATAATAATATCAAGACAGTAAACATCCTTAATCAGTTATATCCATAATCATCAACAACCTCCTCAATATCCTTATTAAAATGTCAACAATCCTTCATTGTTTGTTATAATGCCAAATGCCAACAGAGATGACTTAGCTATTAGACTTAACACATAACTTACTCTTCCTGTCATAGCTCCTCTTTGTCGTTTGAATGTTATGTGCTTGTCACAATAAGTATTAGAAGTAGAATATTAGAAAAGGATATGGTAGACATAGAAAGCCTTATTGTCTAAGAAAGATTAAACCTCTCTCTATTGTTATATAAACCCCTCTTATCAAAAATAAATATTATAGATAGTGTGTTTACCAAGGGGTTAGAAATATATATCTTTACACTTATTCACTTATTTTACTATCAATTATATAGTAAAGTATTTTTTATATTCTAAACATTATTGAAATTTAGATGAAATTTTGTAATGAAAGTGGAATTATGTTGTTTTTATTATGAATTAGGAAATAAGTCTACCCCCATGAGAAATATTGTAACAGCACAGTTTATTTTCAGTATATTGATTTAACTCTCTTTTAAGGAATGGTAGGGAGAGTACCCAAAGGATCTATCTAGAAAGTATAAGGTGGTATTGGAAGATATATTGTAAACTCTTTAGATATATGCTTTCATTATATTGACCTTAGAAATTTGGATGCATATTGAGTGTATGCTATTAATATGAATATCATACAATCTTTGCACCCTTCCTAGAGTTGATGTTTTGTTTAACTTAATTATAGTTGTTTCTGAACTTTGTTATTAGAAACTTCCATAATGATCACCTTAGTGAGAATTTGAGATCTCTAGGCTAAGGAGTAGACTCATTAGAAGATGAACCACGAAGTATAGAAGAGTAGTGAGATCATGTTCTATGTAACATTGAGCTATACGAAACCATGCCAAGTAGACATGTTTGACCTAAATATAAAAAATTCTTAAAATATCATTTATGATTTTATAGAAGTGTGGATCATTTATTTAACCTAACTTCCCATTCATATACATGTGGACGTCAATCAATCATTGGTTTGATGATCTTAATAACTAAGGTTTTGGATATAATTATTTTGAGGTTCCATGTATGTCCTTTATTAAATTCTTGATTGGATTAAGTGTATATCTTAGTATAACCATGATAGAAGTCTTATTTAAATCTTGATGAGTAGATAAGTGGATATTTATTTAGTAAAGCATTTTAAGATTAATGCACTTTGTATGTTCTTATGTGTTCTTGGATACCCTTTGAATATTTATGAATCTTGTATAAGCTCGTGCATAAATTGCATGCATTTAGTTGCTCTTGTATTGCTTCTTTTCTCTTGTATGTCTTTGACTGAGATCTTGAATATTATTGTATGCTCTTGTATTCTGTTGTATGCACTTGTATTTATTGTGAGTTTTGTATGCAATGTGTGTTTTTCAATGTGTGTACTGGATGGGTGTCAAATATGGAGCAACAGGGGAGGATAAATCTCGACACCTGATTTACCTGACGGTAGTCGGCATAAATCTTTGGCCAAAGTGTTTACTCAATATGACGCATGTTGATTTATTTTCTTACCTTCTACCATATCATGGAAATAGGACTGCATAGTCATAAGTGATATGCTTTTCAGATATTTTCATGTTGCACCAGATTCCATCCCCTGCCAGTTTCAAGTCGTTAGACTTCCTTGTGCAGGGTTGGTGGTTCTTCGCGTCAGAAAGAACTCTGGGGAAGCATAAATGCTTTGTGGTTGGGTGATAAAGTTCTCCGATAATGTTCTCACCTATGTTGTAAGCGTGGGAGATAGATGTTCAAAGTCCCTGTCAAGATGATATTCAACTTTGTATTATATATTCATTGTAAATTGACCTTATGGTATCTTGTAACTAAAGTAATATTCTTATGATTTGCAAATCTCTTGGCTTATATTATCTAAATTTTGTGTTGAATTGTATCTTATTGTATCAATTTGAGTGTAATTGAACAAGTGTTTTCAATTAATGACTAATTATGTGTAATTTGTGTATTTTGTTATTTTAATAATATGGAGGTCCTTACAATTTTTCACTTATACGAGGGGGGTTTTTTTCTTTTTTCTTTTTTTTTGACTTTTTCTTATTTGGAAGACTTGTGCTAAATGGGTTAAGCATACAAACACTTGAAATGGATAATACTCCTAGACTCTTCTAGCTTATGACCTTCTAGAGTAGCTAGTTTGTAGGCTCTAGATCCAAACTCGGAAATGATGAAATAGGGACCCAACCAATTTTTCTTAAATTCCCCTTGCTTATTTCTATCTTAGATAGTACTCTTATGGTTTCCCATAAGGACGAGGTCCCTAATCTCAAACTCTCTAGTGTGTACATTCACTTGTTATAATCATGACGCAACCTATGTTGATATGTTTTAAGGTGATTCAAAGTGGTACGAATGTGCTCCTCAACTAGTTCTATCTGATGTAAACATGTTGCTTGATAATCCTCCTTAGAGATAAGATTGTGTAAAGAAACACACAAGGAGGATAACTTGACCTCATTGGCAAGATTGCTTCGACACCATGGATAAGTGGACATGGAGTGACACTAGTGGGAATATGAATGGAGGTGCAATAGACCCAAAGGGTGGAATTAATCTTAGGATGCCAATCGTGGCTAACATCATTGATGGTTTTGCTAAGGATTGCAATAATGGTTTTATTGGATGCCTTAGCTTGATTTTTGTGTTGGGGGTAATATGGGGTGGACCACTTGTGCCTAATGACCAGTCTCCACTATATCCATTGAGTTGGTGTAGTTTGTCATAAACATGACTCAATTGAGGCATTCAGTGGGGAAACACTATGACCTAAGTGAAGGCTCAGTTAATTATTGACCAAGGAAATTTATTCAAAGATGGCATTGGCAATGTATGTGTAGTAAGCATCCTAAGTTCTATATCATTGCGTAAAAAGAATATATTAATCTACTGAAAACATAAATAATAAAAAATTGAATAGTGCTAAAGTGAGAAACTAACACAACAATTTTGTAGGTAACTTTAGGAGTAGCTCAAGAGTGGTTGCAGGTACAACTATATTAATGTAACCAAACAAAGTAGAAGTTGGTTGCAACCATGACACTTAACTATGAAAAATTTACTAAACGTACATTAACAACTAGAAATTATGAATAATTATTACACAATAGTAAATAACAGAAAGAAGGAAGGAGTCTCATATTACCTCAAGTGGCCCTTGTTTGAGGAATGTAATCTCCATAAAGAGTAATAGTACGCTTGAACTCGCAAAACACTAGTTAATCATCCTTATCACCAGTAATTCTCATGTACATAACAACCAGATAGTGATTATGCAAAAAATCTAGGTAGAACATGATCTATGTCATCTACATTATATAATCAACTAATAGATACAAAAGTAAAACTGATGTTAATAGTAAGAGAATATTCTAATTGTAATGACACATTCCCTATTTAAGGCATTAAAAGAATTCATGTTATTAACTTCTCCTAACTAACTCTAGCCAAATGTCGATTCTTCCTAACACTGAGGTGACTTATTGTTAAGAAGAAAATGGACTAACAGATTAACGCTATAGAAATCTATTCCATTTAACAAATTCTTTTATTAAATAGTAACACAAACTAGGAGTATGATTGTTGCATTGATTCAATATTAATGATTTGTGACTTTGCCAATTTTCATGATGCATTATTTCCTCAACGTCTTCTGAAAAGATAGAGTCAAGAGGAACTCTTCTTCAACCGGGACTATGTTCCTCTACGTCATTTCTACCACACAAGTTGATAGGGTTCCTCCTTCTTAAGTTGCAGATGGAGCTGGAACATACTGACCATAGCCAATTCGTGCTTCTTTCTAGATATATACATATACACATACATTTTTTTTTCTAATGGTGAAAATATTGGGGTTTCCACAATATACATATAAATATATATAGTCAACTTGTGCTTCTCCATATGGACTGCTTAAAACACCTATATGTATAGAATTACAAGATGTATATATTCACCATTACATATGTATAGCTTCTACATATATATAGCATGCATTGACTATATGGAGAAGCACGAGTTGACTATATATTTTTTGTAATGGTGAAAATATTAGGCTTTCCACAACTAGAAGTATGAAAACCACTAATATTTAGACATAGGGACCATTACATGAAAAGAGGGAGGTAAACCCAATAAATCTAGCCACAAATAAACAAAGATCAGGGTTGAGAATTCTATTGGATTGTCCTCTTTTGAGTTGAATTGTGAAAATGTTGCAATTAGGGTAAATATGTTGAAATTGATGTAAAATGTATGTACAATAAGCTACAATCATCAAATCGAGCCATAAAATTGGATATAAGGATTGTAAGAGGATTCAAATCTATTCCCAAAAAGAGCTCTTGATTTGTTAGGACTGGTATCATGGTCTCTCTAGCACTCCACACTTTTTGCACTCCAATGGGAGATTGATTTTTCACTGTAAATAAAGCTTATTTTGAAGATCACAACTCCGTACCTATTCTTGGGCATAATAGAGAAGGTAAATAGGTTGGGAATAAGGGTTTTTCTTAGGTCAAACCCCAGTTTTGGAATTGACCATGAAATAGAAATGAAATATGATTGAATTGCAGTAATGGAAATGTTCTCCTTTTGAGGGAGATGTTGAATAATGACTAAAACACAAATGCTACACCTCCTTGTGAAGTTTTCTTAAGGTAGAAAGTCATGAGTCTACTCTTGTTCATATGACTTATGTTTCATCTCCCACTTTATCATCTTCTCCATCTAAAGTAAATGCATGTTTGGGTGATTATTGGGGGTCTTTGGATTTTACCAACGCTCATCTTTGTGAATATAAGGTTAACCCAATCCACCTAAAAGTCTCTAAGATCTTATTTGCCCCAGCTATGAAAGACGATTATGCATCCATAAAGCCAACCGATACTTATCATGTTGATCATATTTTCTACAACAATCCCCTGACCTCTAGAGAGTTGCATTATATCTATGGGTTGAGGTTCAATTTACTTTCTAAATATGGCTATGGTGACCATGATTATGGATATAGTGAATAGTTTTTTAGTCCCTTTGGAGTCTAAACTCCATCATCATAATACAAGACTTGGCTATCGTCTACATCCTGTAGGGCAAAACCATGGTTAATTATCAACATGATTTCTTCCAAGCCTCTTCCTCTTAAGTTGGTCCATCCTAAATACATTTATTTCACATCAGTATCTGGTGGAATTTCTCTAGATGTTTTCTCTTTGGAGGAAGTGCTTGGGGAGTTCTTGAGTGTTTATTTTGATTTACCTCATTATCACTATAAACATCAATTCTCTTATTATCTGAATAGTCAAACATATTTTGGTGAATTCATTATGACTATGAATGAGGACTCATTGTTTTGTTTATGAAGAAAATAAATCTACACCTCATCTTGAAGATCGTAGTATACTATCGATGTTATGATGGATCCTAAGTCTTCTAAAAAGGTAATTGAGATTGGGAAATGTCTCTCCTCAGACAAGGTTGAATCACATTCCAACCTCTTGCATCAATATTTTGATATCCTTTCTTGGTCATATGAGGATATGCCTGATATTGATGAGTATATAATGGTTCATAATATCATCTTACTTCCTGATGTAAAGCCTATAAAACAAATGATTCACAAGATGAATCCCAGGGTTTCTCTATTAGTGAAGTCAAATAGGAAAGCTTTTAAAAGCTAGTTTTACTCATCATATTGACTATTGAACTTGGATTTTGAATATTGTTTCTATTAGTAAACTTGATGGTTGTATTCATGTTTGTATCGATTTTCATGATCTTAATAAGGCTTCTCTTAAAGATGATTTTTCACTCCCAAATATCGAGATGATTGTTGAGTCGACTTGAGGCCATGCCTTACTCTCCTTTATATATGGCTTCTCAGGTCATAATCAGTTCCTTATTAATATGAAAGATTACTATAAGACTATCATTACTACACCATGGGGTACCTTCTTAGATGTAGTCATGTCGTTTGGGCTAAAGAATGTAGGAGCAACCTATCAACAAGTCATGACTTTGATCTTTCGTGACTTCTTTCATAATATCTCAAAATTTGTAACTTGTCAAGATCACATTGTAAACCTTTGGATTATTTTTTAAAGTCTTTGACTCTATAAGATGGGACTTAATCTTCTTAAGTATGTCTTTGGCATTGACGCTAATAAACTTTTAGAATTTATTGTCTCTCATCGTGAATTGAGGTTGAAACAAATAAGATTGATGTGATTGTTAACATGCCTCCACCTAGAAACATCTCTTAACTATGTATATTACAAGGGAACATTCAAGCAATACGTAGATTTGTATCTCAATTGGCCGATCATACCCTTCCATTCATAGATTTGTTGAAAAAGGATGTGCAGTTCAAGTGGGATGCTAAAGATCATAAAGCTTTTGAATTCCATTAAAAGTTGCCTATCTAATGCCCCTATATCTTGATGTCAACTATGCAAGATAGACCCTTTCTCTTGTATATTACAACATCGTCCAACACTTGGGTGGCTTTATTTTCTTAGTATGATGATGATGGGAAGGAAATGGCCATATATTACATTACTTGTGTCCTTGTTGATTACTGATGCTCTGCTAAATGGACAAGGTTAGTCTGAGATAAATAACAAACACATAAGAAACCGTTAGTGTTAGTCAATCAAAAACTAATCTAAACAGGAATATCAAAAGAGATACTAAAAACATGAAAACATATTTAACTAAAGAAGCAAATATGATGAGGCATATCCAAATACCTCCTAACATGCTTTTAGCTTCTTCAACTTTGTTCCTCTCATCTCCAAGTTCCAAAATAGTGTAGCTCTCAGCAGCTTTTTGCACTATGGATGCTTATGGAGGATTGAGATTTGAGTATTTTTGCTCTAAATGGGAAATGAAAAACTAAAATACTAGATGCTATTGAAATGATTGATTTTTAACCAAAATAACAAGATTTTAGTTTGCTATGCTAAATGCTCTCTAAAATGCCTATAGCTTAAATGCATACAAGTTTTCAGGATCTGGATTATGAAGAAATGGACTCTATTTATAGGGAAAATGGAGCAATGGATGGTTGAGATTGAGCAATCTCAATAAGGGTTAGGATTGAATGATTTCAAATCCATGTGAGGGTTTTCAACCCAATCCCAGGATGACAAGTGTCAATGTGAGATAGGTTGAGAGGAGAGAGAATAAGCATTAAATGCCTGATATGACTTTGGGAGTTAAAGTCAAGGTTAATTGAATGAATAAACTCTTTATTCAAAGAATAAAGCTTGTATCCAATGGATAAACTCTTGTGCAAATGTAAAAAGGATAAAAATGGTCAAAACAATAAATGTTTGGGGGACAAGTTTGAAATAACCATAAATGGTTATGTAAGAGCCATAAATGGTCATGTAAGAGCCATTAGTGGTTTTTGAAGACTTTGGGGGTTAATTTGTTGAACACACAAAGCATTAAATGCTTTTCAAAGACTTTTGAAGTCTTTGAGAAGTGACTCCATTTTGCTTAGGAATGTGACAATAATTAGGGGATGGATTAGGCTAATTAGGAAGGGGTTAGAAGAATCTAGAAGGGGATTATATTTTGCAAGTGGATTTGGTGGGTGAGGGAAAATAGGATTTTATTAAAATAAAAATTCATTTATTTCAATAAATGTGTGCAAGTTGCATTTGTAGGAAAATGCAAGTGGGGGGGATAATGATTTAAATAAATGTTTTTATTTAATTTATTTAAAAAAGGAAAAGGGGATTTTAATTAAATAAATAGATTTTATTTATTTAATTGATTGTGAATTTGATTTAATGAATTAATTAAAATAAATTGAATAATTTATTTAATTAATAGAAGAATGTTTGGGAATAAATTAATTAAATATTAATTTAATTAACTGATGGCTAGTGGATTTTTAATCAAATAAATAGCGAATATTTATTTAATTAAGCTGGACTGATTTGTGTGACTACAATTACAAAACTCAATATTTCACTATGGAAAAACAATGCCTTTCTCTAATCTTTTCAACGTAGAAGTTAAGACATTATCTTCTTCAAATGGAAACTTGGGTGATTGTTAAAAATGATCTCCTTAAACATCTCTTTTTTTAGGGCTAATCTTTCTAGAAGATTGGTGAAGGTAATATTACTTTTGGAGTTCCATATTAAGTTCGTAACTTAGAAATCTATTAAAGGGCAAGCTATTGTTTATCAGTTGGCGAAAGCTCCTTCCCCTAAATGTTATCCCACTCTTAATGTCTTCCCTAATGAGAATCTATTCATAATTGATCATAAGCCCATTTGGGAGATGTACTTTGATGGGTCGATATGTCAAATTGACTCTGAAGCAAGTTTAATCTTAGTTTCACCTGAAGGGAAGCCAGTTCCTCTCTCCTTCCACCTCAAGTTTCACTGTACGAATAACATTACTAAGTATGAAACCCTTATTGCTAGCCTGCGTGTTTCAATCACATCAGATGTTACACATTCATATTAATGGTGATTCTAAACTCATTGTGAACAAAATCACAAGAGCATATCAAGCTAAGTAGTCTAAGATATCTTAGTATAGGGATTTAGCCTTGACTCTCCTTAAGAATTTCTCCTCTTATACCATCGATGGTATCACTAAGAGATAAAACTATCATGCAGATGAAATGGCAAGTGTTGCTTCCCTTATATGCCTTGCCTATAGTGCAAATGAATATTACTTTACGGTGCATGTTCTTTGCTCTCCTCCTGTTTTCAATCAACTCAAACTCGATAGTCTTATGTGTGCTCATATATACGTGAGGGAGTGGTTCTCTCACATCTACAATTATCTCAAATCTAGAAAAAATTAAATGACATTAATAGGAATACTCATGTCTGAATTCGAAAACTTTTGGCTTGCTATTTCGTCTTGTCTAATGTTCTCTATCGTAGATATTACGATGATATTTTGCTTCAATGTTTGACAAAAGTTGAAATACCCCTTGCCCTTGAAGAAGCTCATGTGGGCTCTAAAGGTGGTCATTTTTGTGGTAAGTCTCTTGTTCACAGGGGATATTATTGGCAAACAATGGAGAAAGATTCCTTTGATTTTGTTAATAAATGCACTTGATGTGAATAGCATAGTAATCTTATTCAATCTCCTACACAGTAACTCTAAGCCCAAGCTTCTCCTTGGTCGTTGTAGACTCGAGGATTTCTATTATCGATGAGGAGATATTATCGATAAGATATCTCCTCCTTCTTCTAAAGGGCATACCTTCATCATTACGACTACTAATTATTTCACGAAGTGGGTTGAGGCTATGGCATTAAGATCATTTATTGCTGAGGCAATTTATAACTTTCTTCTAAACAATATTATTTCTTATTTTGGATTGCCTTCCACCCTTGTCTCTGAAAATGGCGCCTCATTTAAGAACAAGGAGTTGAAATAGTTCACAGAGAAATTTCACATTCAACACAGATTCTCTACACCTTATTATCCCCAAGCCAATGGCCATCCTAAATAATCAAACAAGACCAATGAATAGATTCTACATAAGACATTTAATAAACATGGTAAGGACTGGCATGTTCAATTAACATATGCATTATGGGACTATCACACAAGTGTTTGTACGACCACTGGGATGATGCCCAATAACCTTGTGTATGGTGTTGATGCTATCATGCTTCTTGAGTTTTAAATTCCCTTTCTACAAGTTTCCCTTAAGGGATTGATTGATGATGATACCTACCATGCTCACCATCTCAATCAACTTGAGTTGCTTGATGAAAATTTATTCAAGGCCCTCTAGCATATTCAAGCTTATCAAAAATCTCTATCAAAGCATTACAATCAAAATTTCCTATCTTGCACTTTTAAAGTAGGTGACCTCGTTCTCTATTAGAATCCAAGAAATGTAAATGCGCCACCTGATAAAAAAGAAAAATTCAATCCAAATTGGTTAGGTCCTTACATTTTCATCCATGTCTATGGTTTCAATTCTTATGATCTATCTAACATGGATGGTACACTACTAAAGGAACCTATAAAATCCATTCACTTGCGTCGATATTATGCACAAAATTTCTTATGTGTCATATGCATGATGTTTAGCTTACTAAGATCATCCTATTATGGCATTTCTCCATCAACACATTCCTTTATCTGATGTGTTATGATATGTGCATATGTGTGCTCAATTTATTTACCTAGACATGTGTTTATTTAATTTATATGCATGTATATGTCTACATCATTACATAGCTTTAGATAATCATGGTATATAATCAAGCATATGTAAAACATACATAAAAATTAAATCATGATATTATCTAATCTAATGATACATAATATGAGCATACATATCATACATGAAAGTACAAACATACATCCATGAAGATGCAAATGGTGGCCAATTCAAAATCTCATATGTATATTGTAGGCATCTAAAAATGGTCAATGCTTGCGGTGTCATACTTTAACATGTTCATTTTACCTTCTTTTAGGGTTTCATTTATCACATAAATCATGTCATGGTATTGTTTTTACCTATTTCATTTTGTTTCTCCTTTCTAGGGTTTAATAATTATTTAATTATTAATCATTTCTAACATCCTCCTTAGGATAAATGAATTTATTCATTTACCCAATGTCTTGTGCATTAAATACTTTCTTTAATTGGCTAATTTCCCTTTTGTGGGCTAATTAATAAATTTAAACTTATTAAATAATTCCCACATTTCTCTCCCTAAATTTTCTCCTAATTTTGTCATAATTTGTCATCCCTAATTTCACTCTTCCCATTTCCTATAATTTCTCCCACCTTTTTCTCTCCTAATTTTCTCCTCTATTTTATCCACCAATTTGTCTCCACTTTTTGTGCTATCATCTTTCTTGCAACACACTTGATTTGTAGGTGAAATACACACAATTTTGAAGGAGAAAGAAAAACAATGGAGGAACAATGAAGGAGATATTTGCACTTGGTTTGTGTTTTATTTTGAATATTTCACTTTCATGCCTTTATTGCATGTGTTAAGGGTTGATTTCATAGCATTTTAGTTTTTTGGTTGACTAATTTGTGATTTGATTTCCTTATGCCTAATTCCTATTCACATTTTTCTGGTGAACTTGACGTGAACATGCTTGGATCTAATGTTATTTGAAAGTTTTGTGAACTTGCAGATTTTTCGTGGAGCAATTGCAAATCGTTCTTCTAAAACCGTCCTAACCATTTTATCATACAATAATTTAAATGCATAATCAAAACAAATGATTTCTAGATTATTTAGATCTCATTCTCACCTTTCTAGATCATTTTACTGTTTGTGATTTGGATAAGAAGCGAAGAAGTTATGGTGTTTTTAATTTTGTTGTTGTAAAAGACAAAATTTTCAAAGCATTCATGCAACTTTCATCTAGATCAATTTACGATGGTAAATTAATGTTTCATTCATGCAACTTTCATTTAGATTAATTTAGGATGGTAAATTAGTCATGCATTCATGCAACTTTCATTTAGATTAATTTTGGTTGGTAAATTAATCATGCCTTCATACAAATTTCATTTAGATTAATTTGGGTTGGTAAATTAATCATGCATGCAACTTTCATCTAGATTAATTTAGGATGGTAAATTAATCATGCATTCATGCAACTTTAATTTATATTAATTTAGGTTGGTAAATTAATCATGCATTCGTGCAATTTTCATCTAGATTAATTTAGGTTGGTAAATTAATCTTATATTCATGCAAATTTCATCTAGATTAATCTAGGGTGGTAAATTGGACAGGTTTCACATATATTAATTTTAGAGGTCAAAGAATCACAATTTTAATGGATTAATTTAATCATGTTTATCTAAGACACATTTGTTGTAATCTTCGACATGCTTGACTATGAAAATAACACATTTGTCTTGGCTTCAGATTACAATATGGTTTTTGTGATTTATAGTTCTTCAGTTTCTAATGTTGTTGATAGCTCTATGGAAAATACAAGTCAAAGTTTAAAGTGCAAACTACTAATGTACCTTATACAACATTCTATCAAAGAAACAATTTAAAATAGAGTGTTTGTGTTTTCATAGATAGATAACACTTCAATTGGTGTTTTAAAAATAACCTATATTTCCATGTGTGGCACACTTGTGTGTGTGAGTGGACCTATTGCTAACACACACTATCCTCTTCCCTAGCTCTCATGGTCCTAGGTGCGAGAGAAAAGTGTTAATGATGCTCAATTTTTTCTTTTTTGGTAAAGGGCCTACCTCTCTATTGTTATTTTAGTTAGTGAGAGGGAACGACCCAAGCAGTACTTCTTCAACCCACTATACAAATTAAAAAGTTAGGCAAAAGTCACGACTACTTGGTGAAATGTATCTACATCGACAATTTCCCCCAATATCCACACTTGTGTGAGATTCATAAAAATCCTTTAAAGAGGACTAGGATGGATTCTTAAATGAACTGTCGCCACATGGGTAGACATTGGGTTGCACAGAAGTGCTCCCACTATGAGCCAAAATTGTTTTAGTTGCCAAAAAACCCTCTTTTTAATGGTACAGGTGCTCAGACCTTTGAAACCGTCCCACAAACTTGCATTCCATAATTGAGATAAAATATCTTTCGATCTTTGGGAATTCAAAGTTTAGTGTGCCTGAGAAGTGTGTGTCATGGATGGGCCAGTGTCACCAGACTTTTATGCTATCCAATATGAATAAGTGCGACTGGAGAAATCTGCAGCGGGAATTTAGTAAATATTGTCCTTGCAAAACCTAGGGTTGTGCTTGAATGTGTTTTATTTTATGCAAAAGTCAAATGGTCATTCTATTTTTTGTGTTTTTTAAAAGTTCGCATTAAAAACAAAAGTCACAACAACACAAACAAACACAAAGGTTCACATCAAAGACAAAGTCATAAAAACCTTGGTTATCAAAGATCAAATAAATTTTTCAAAGTAAAAAACGTGTCCCAAAACATTCCAATTTATCAACCAACATTAAAAAAGGTTCTCAATAAACATGTCTTGTCAAAACATTAGATACCTTGGTTTCAAAATCCATGTCACTTAGGGTTAGGTTTTGCATAGTCCAAAACTTAGGTCTTAGGAGATATTCATTCCCTTTCATATTTAGTCGATTGTATTGTCGTAATTTCCTTTTGCACTTAGGTTCAAAATCATTTTCCTAGGTCTTGGTCCTTCATTTGCATTGCATTATCATCATTATACCAAAATTAGGTTTTTGCCTAGGTTGCATTTTGCGTATACCAAATTATTGGTTCTCACACATTCTCATTGCATTGGCTTTACCATTGGATGGACTTAAACCCTAGTCTTGTCCTAGGTTGATTTATCATTTCACATCCATATCATATCCTTAGTCCTTATCATTATAATTGTCAATTTGCATTTAGTCTCAAAATTAGGTTTGCCAAACTTGAAAAATCAAATCTTTAGATCATATCCAAAGTCATTGTTAGGAAAGTCTTGACCTTGGTCCAACCCTTGTCCTTTTGTTAACAACATTATCTTGTCAAACCTAGCTTAGTATCCAAGCAATAGGTGAGACTGTGTAAATTTTTCCTTTATCATTTTCCCTTTTAAGGTCTTGATTCCATTTCAATCCCCCAGGGTATCTCTTTAGACTTGCATTCCAAAAGTTTTCCAAATCTCCAAATGCAACAAAAACCATAACTTGCATTGTCGTCTTTTAAGATTGCATCTTGCCATTCCTTAATCCATTTGGTCAAAATTTTCAAAAAGCATAGATTGTACAATTATTCCTTAAAATTACATTTAGTTGCATCCCATTATCATCCCAAAGTCTATAAATTCAAAAAACATAAGTTTCATTATTGTCCTCTTAGGTTGCATTTTTCATTCCATTAGTTGCATCTCATTGCATCCTTAAAATCCAAATCCCAAAAACACTGTATAGCATAGTGACACATGTTTGTTGAAACAAGATTCCAAGCTCTTAGTTACAACAACACAACACAATCAAGTTTTAATCCAAGGCAATCACAATTCTATCCAACCCAACAACAAGGCAATATCATACAACCAAATTTTAATCCAAATGTTGGTCCACCTAAATTCTATTTCAAACAGAATTCTATTTTGAACAGAATTCAATCAAAACTTTTCTAAGATTGAAATGTTACTGCTAACTGAAAATTCCATAGACTCAAAAAATTGGAACCCATTCAACTGGTTCCTTCTCCTTTAAATATTTTAGAATCTAGCTAATTAAAATAATGGCTTCTTGAGGAAAACTGACTAAAGGGATTTTTAAAACATACCTTAAAAAATAGAAAAGGGTCCACCAAGACCAATAGTTTTTGAGAAAGGAACTTGAAAATTAAACAGGTTAACTAAGAACAACTAAAGAACATCCACGTCCTCATTTGTCTCTTCATCTTCTAGCTCTACTACATCATTTGTTGCCTCTTGGTCTTTTGCTGCCGTATCAGTTGTATCGCCCTAGGATAGTTGTGCCACATGTGGATTTACTCTTTTCCTCTATGCCTTGAAATTGGAGAGAATTGGCAATAATTCTTCCGTCGCAAGTTTAGTTGTGGCTCCGAATCTAATCTTCCACTTAGAAACCCTTTGGCTAGCCTCAATGATCTTCCCTGGGACATCTTTAACTTCTTCACTGATAGAATTCAACACCATGATTGTGTGATTTAGACTTTCTAGAGAGTTGGGACTAGCGTTAGTTGTAGAAAGACTTTCCTTCATCTTCTATCAAAACGTTCCTTTTACCATTTCCCCCTAACAATTCCTTCCCATCATCTCCAAATATGTTTATGTCAACTATGGAGAAGTCACTTTTCAGGTCTTGTTGGAGATTTATGTTCTGAACAACAGAGGCTATAAGATGAGATTGAAATTCTTTTGTGACATGATGCTTCCAATCTAAGATTTCAGTCTAAACAGTGATGTTATTTGTGTTAGGGTCCTCAATGATATGTTATGATATCAAAACACTAGGGAGCAATTTGGCTATTTCTTGCAACTCTAAGAGGGCAGCAGATATCCTACCAGTTTGTTACCCCCTTATTTTTGCATTCATAGATTTTTCTATGTATTGAAATATTTATGCCAAGACAATGCACGTCAACTTTACCATAGTCAGTTTGTCTCGGCCTATGTGTCTCTATGGCTGAACTGTTTGTGTCTTTGAACCTTTTGTTTGAACCCAAGATTTAGTTTAATGGTTCATTGGTTCATCGGGTCTTTGTATATTATGTCTTAGTTGCGGCAAGACTAACTTGTACAGAAGGCTTGTGCAGGGAATGAACCCGAACCATTGAACCTTCATTGGTTCAAGATTTCATGAGTTCAATGGTTCAGTGACTCCACTTTCAAAATGGAAGCTTTGTTAAAGCATAGGCTGATGAAAGAAAGTGATTGGCCTATAGGGGAATATTATAGGCATCTCAATGATTTATTTGAAAAGATTTTCCACTTAAGGTGGCAATCATTTTTCTGATAAGAGATTGCATTAAGGTGTTATGTAATAAAAGTAGGTGTCAGAGTATCATCTTTGTTGTCACTCTACATGAGTGAATGAGTTGTGGTAATCATGAAACTGGATTTTTAGCCATTTATACCATTTTTGTACAAAAAAAGATTTGTATCTTTAGGAAAAAGCTAAATGAAGAAAGGCGAGGGGTTTGGTGTTGGAGGTAATTTTCTCAGAATTAGCAGACACTCAGTTGCATGAAAGGTGAGTTGAAAATATTTGCCATCTCTGTCATTATCCTACTTCAAGGAAGAAATTGTTAATTTTTGTTGTAGTAGCCGTAGTGGGTGTTATTGCAGCCTGTTTTGGTTTTGAAAATGAGACCCATTCCACCAAAACTGATGCCAGAATTAGGTCTTAGTTGCTCCCTTCCTGAATTTGGGGATACGTCCCTAGCTCATGTTGATTTAGATGAATTTCTAGAAAGAGCTAAGAATTCCTCTGGTTCACCTATGATGGGAATAATTGTGGATAGTGGGTTAATAGAAGCTTTAGTTTTCCCTTCTATTATACAATGCCTTGAGTTAGTACTTGAGTACATGAACAAGTATGAACTCGAACATAGATGTGTCATAAATGCAAATGGGGGTGTCCTATTAAATGTGAATAGGGAAACTATTTTGGTTGTCTTTAAAATTCTCTCTAAAGAGCCATATGAAGATTGGACAATCACCACCTCATATGGGTTATTTTCAGAAAAGAAAACCTAGTACAGAAGTGTTATAGCGAGAAATTGGCTCCTGAAATTTCAGAAGGGTGGTTTCAGAATGCCCAAGCCCTTAACTAGAGAACATTTGATTAAAGAAGTGAGGGACATTGTCATTTTGTTGCATAAGGTAAAAGGAAGCCATCGAGCATTTTATTGGGAAGACTGGATGTACTTTTTCATCCAGATCATATTAGATGAGAAAAGACTTGTTTTATTATTTGGCATTGTAAATTTCTGATGCCAATAGCTAACAAGATGAGAGAGGGGGGGGGGGGGGGGGGCGGTGAATCATACAGACTTAATCTTCCATAAAATCAACAGATTCAACCTCGGTAACTTATACTTCAACAATATAACCAAAAACTGCTAAAGATGCAAACTCATAAACACATATAACACCAGATTTAACGTGGAAATCCAAAGAGGGAAAAACCACTGTGGGATTTCGGACCCACTAAGAAATATACTCTTCTAGAGTATGCTCAGTTAAAAGCAAATCCTGTTAAAGATTACAAACACATTGCTAGATGTGACCCGGTTAAGGGATTTCCCTCAGATCTGTTAGGATCTTCACTTTGTTAGAAGTGACCTTGTCAAAGGATTTCAAACACTCATTTAGAATGTTACCTTGCTAGAGGGTTTACAAATAAGGCTGTTAAGTCCACTCGGTTAAGAGATTTTCTGTCACTTACAAAGTAACAGTAATAAAATATATCTGCAACTTCACATCTGAAATGCTAAAGCAGATTCTTATTTGCTCAAAACAATCTTGTCATAGGACTTATCTTGTCCCTCTGCTGGGCTCCTTACTCTGTTATTCAAACAGGTCTTCAAGCTTCTGTTGCTCGGTAATAACTATGTAACATCCCTGTGCTTACACTTGCTCGCATCCATTGTTCATCAACAATTTCTTATTTATAAACAATTTGCTAACCGCTGAATCTCCTTGATCACATTTCCCATGATCAATCTTAGCCACCAGATCTTCAATCTTGACAAGGTTCAATGCATCCTTCGATCTAAAAATGTTTTACCTCACCTTGGGACTTGCATTCCTTTCTTGGAACTTGCACAAGGTTATTGCGATTCAATTCTGCGCTGTAGATCTTCCTGCCAATTTTCCATTGCCATAGATCCTTAACAAACTTCATGCGTGGCATACCAATCATTTATACATCTCCAGCTCATCATTGTCCTTCATTAAATAATGCTTTTATCCATCCAATGTGGTCTATCATAACTCGGTTGCAACTCAGTAAATACTAAACTTTACTCGGTAGACATTCCGCCTTCATTAACCGATATCGATAACCTTAGGGTTTACCGACTAGGTTCCTTAGGGTTTACCGACTAGGTTCTTTGCTCGGTGACATAGTATAGTATTAACCTTACAATCAACAACATTTGTAGGATATCAGAACAATCTAAACACATCATGATCTCATCATTGCCTAACTCGGTAATAGTTGCCCATTGAATAACTTATTTCTCCCCTTTCTGATCACATTCTTTCTGTGTCTTTTACTGACCACTTAATTCTCTTCAAATCAGTCTCCTCAAGATATGGCAACATCATACTGAATCAGAAAATCAATTTCTTGACATCAATGACAAAATAATGTTATAAAGATAGTTATCATCCTTTTTTAGTTATATCAATAATCTCCAACAACCTTCTCAATATCCTTAATGAATATCAACAATCTCCTTCTATTGAAATGCCAACAATCTCCCCCTTTGGCATTGATGGCAAAACCAACTTTTAAATGGTAATACCAATAAGATATTCAAATTGATTCAGATTCAGATTGCTGTTAGACTTCTCCTATTATCCTTGAGCTGTTAAAATCTCCTGAAGTCTTCTCCCTTTTTCATTAGGCTTCTGAGCTATTGTCTTGCATTTAGTCTGCTCCCTTTCGTAATCTTCTCCCCCTGTCATTAGTCTTTTGTTATCTTCTTCATTTAGGATTTTACCATTTAGTCTTCTCCCCCTTTGACAACAATGCCAAAAAGTAAAAGAACTAAATCATGATTTCTTCCTCTGTGAAGTGATTTGCCTTGTTGTGTATCATCTCAGTCTCGGTCAGAGCAACTTATCTCTATTCAACATTTCCTGCACACCTAACCTTCTAAAGTGCATAAATCAACATCAATCCACACATAATATTCTGTAGATTCATCGAATTGATGCTTTCACCGAACTCTGTTAGTGAGTAGAAGATAGGGGTAGGACCCCTAACTTGCTTCTGAGATACTCAAAAGTGTCCCTTAGTAGTGGCCTTGTGAAGATGTCTACTAATTGCTCCCTTGAACTGATATATTCCAGCACAACTTTCTTCTCTTGAACTTCTTCTCTGAGATAATGATACTTTATAGAGATATGTTTTGTCTTAGAGTGCATTACCGGATTCTTTGAAATGTCAATGGCACTCGTATTATCACAGAATATAGTTACTAGCTCGGTAACTTTCTCATTTATACCTTCCAACAGTTGTTTGATCCATGCTATATTGGTACGATTCAATGCTGCAACAACACATTCAGACTGTGAAATACATCCTTGTTTCTTGCTAAGCCAACTTACTAGTCTTTCTCCCAAAAATAAAACTCCACCACTTGTGCTTTTCCTGTCATCTATGTTGCCTACCCAATCAACATCAGTATAAACTTTTAAATCAAAATCATTTCTCTTTTCATATACTAAGCCATAATCTTCAGTGCCTCTCAGGTATCTGAAAAATTCTCTTGATTGTTGTCATATGGGTTTCCTTGGGATCTGTAGAGAATCTTGCAACAATACCTATTGCATGTGCTATATCTAGTCTACTATGCACAACATATTGCAACTTCCCAATCATAGATCGGTAAAGTGTCTCATCAACAGATGCAGATTCATCATTCTTTGATAGTTTACAGTTAGTAGTCATAGGAGTACTTACTAGTTTAGAATCCTCCATTCCAAATTTCTTCAAGATTTCCTTTATGTACTTGGATTGAGTAATGAAAATCTCATCTTTCATTTGCAGTATCTGAAAACCTATAAAATACTTTATCTCACCGATTAATGACGTCTCAAATTCTTTGCACATTTCATTTCCAAAGTTCTTGCATAAGGAGTCATTACCACAAAAAATAATATCATCAACAAATATGGCTGAGATCAGTATTCCATTGTCCTCATCACTCTTCATGTACATATTGTTGTTTTCACTTGTCCTTATAAAACCAATATTGATTAAGTAAGAGTGCAGTCTCTCATACCATGCTCTAGGTGCTTGTTTCAGACCATATAAATCTTTGTTCAATTTGCATACCTGATCTTTACTTTTGTCTTCAACAAATCCTTCAGGCTGTTCAATATAAACTTCTTCTTCTAGTATACCATTCAAAAATGCAGATTTAACATCCATTTGATATACCTTGAAATTTTTGAAAGCAGCATATGCCAACAATGTTCTTACCCCCTCAAGTCTAGCCACAGGTGCAAAAGTCTCACCATAATCTATTCCTTCTTCTTGAGCATAACCTTTGCAAACTAGTCTTGCTTTGTTTCGAATGACCTCACCTTTTTCATTTAGCTTGTTTCTAAAAATCCACTTTGTACCGATTACATTTTTGTCCTTCGGTCTTGGGATCAGTGTCCATGTGTCATTCTTCTTGATTTGATCAATCTCTTCTGTCATAGCATTTACCCAATCTTCACTGTTAAATGCTTCTTTTACTATTCTTGGTTCCAATTTAGATATCAGACATGTGTTCTGTCTCAGTTTGTTCCTTGTCATCACTGGATCATCCTTATCTCCTATAATCTGACTTGATGCATGATGTCTTCTGACATATTTGGCTAATATAGACTCGGTAGGTTCTGTATGATCTTCTTCATCACTAGGTAACTGGACATTATCTTCATTTTCTTCAGCAACTTTCTTGGTAGGACTTCTCGGTTGAACATAAACAAATTCTTCATAATCTTCTGGTTCTTTGGAATTTCCTTCATCATTTCTTTCTGCAAATTCATCAATTTTCACATTTGCACTTTCTACTATTTTGTTAGATGATTTGATCAAACATTTAAATGCTTTACTTCTAGAAGAATAACCAAGAAATGTTCCTTCTTCACTTTTCTGATCAAACTTTCCATTTCTGTTATCTTTGTGAACATAGCATCTACTTCCAAAGATTTTAAAATAACTTACATTAGGTTTCTTGTCATACCAGATCTCATATGGTGTCTTCATAGTTCCTTTCTTCAGTTGAACTCGGTTCAGGGTGTAAATTGCAGTGTTGATTGCTTCTCTCCAAAATGTTTGAGGTACCCTCTTTTCTATCATTAGGGTTCTGGCACAATATACAATTGATATGTTTCTTCTCTTGGCTATCCCTTTTTGCTAAGGTGTTCTCGATGCAGATACTTGCCTTTGTATACCATGATCATTGCAGAATAAGTTAATTTCATCAGAAGTGAACTCTCCTCCTCTATCAGATCTAAGACATTTCAGCTGCCTTCCTATTTCATTTTCAACTCTTGCCTTGTACCATTTAAAAATTTGAAAAGCTTCTTATTTTTCTTTTAAAAACATAATTGACATCATCCTTGAGTAATCATCCACAAATAATATGAAATATTTATCACCATAATAACTTTGAACTTTCATGGGACCACAAAGATCAGCGTGTACTAGATCTAAAATTCCTTTAGAAGTGTAGGACTTACTTGTAAAGCTTGATCTTGTCATCTTACCCATCTGGCATCCTTGGCATATAGCATTCTCAGGTTTTTCTAAGCTCGGTAGACCTCTTACTCGGTGCTTCTTACTTATTTTGATCAGATTATCAAAATTTACATGACAAAACCTTTTATGCCATAACCAGGTATCATCTATTTTTGCATAAAGACACTTGTTCCAAGTTGAGTCAAGATGAAATGTATTACCTTTTGTTTGTGTCTCGGTAGCAGCTAACTTTCCATGCTTGTCATGAACTTTGACAATTCCTTTCTGAAATTCTATTCGGTAACCTGTATTGTTTAGTTGTGCTACACTCAATAAATTGTATTTCAAACCTTCAACCCAATATACATCATCACATTTAGCATTGTCAAGAAGTGTTATAGATCCTTTACCTTTCACCGGACATGGTGCATCATTACGAAATCTTACATAGCCTCCATCATAGTCTTCTATTTTAACAAACTTGTGTTTATCACTTGTCATGTGATGTGAGCATCCACTGCCTATGATCCAAGAATCATTATTATTTATGTGAGATATTAGGGCCTTTTCTTCATACCTTTCTTCATCTGATCCATCTTTAATAGCCACATAAACAACTTCCTCTATATCTGTTTCATCAGATTTGTCATCGTTGGATTCCTCATCAGCTAATAGGCATGTCTTTCTGTCTCTCCTTCTGAAGTCTTGGTGTCCTCTATATTGGTTGTCTTTCTGCCTGTTATCTTGATATTCTCTCTTTTCACTAGATTCTTTTTTAGGACAGTTAGAAGCCATATGTTTTATTTTATCACAATTGAAACATTTTAAAGGTAGCTTTCCTTTATACTTACCTTTTCCTCTCGATAACCTTCTGGCTAATAATGCTTCAAACTCTTCTTGCTTCTTGATTTCCTCATAGAGTTTGTGCACTTCTTCCATGTTCTTGTGAAATCTTTCACTTGCTCCACTATGATTCCCTTCAGAGTACTTACTCATTCTATCATTGTAATCATTAGATTCACCAATATGAAAAGAACTGAATGCAGATTCTACTTTATTTACCGAAGACCCACTGTTATCAAAATTACTTAACTCAATTGCATGTAGCTTACCAATAGCAACATCCAAAGAAACTGACATGTTAGGTACAAACCTCAATTCATTGATTGCAGAGACTTGAATGGCATAAGCAGGTAGAAGGGTTCTCAACAACTTACTTGTTACATCCTTTTCTTTAATAGTTCCTCCTGCTCCTTTAATTTGGTTGGCAGTCTCCTTTAACCTTGTATTGTATTGGGTTATGTTCTCACCTTCATTCATTCTCATGGATTCAAGTTGTCCTCTTAGATGATCTACTTTTTCTCTTTGAACATGTTCATCACCGCCATACACAGATATGAGCTTGGTCCACATTGCTTTTGCATCATTGCAGCCTTCTAGATCATTAAACTCTGAGTCGGTCAATGCTGATGTTATTTCAATCATAGGTTGAATATGTTCTTGCTTTGCCTTTATCTCTTCCAAGGTCATCGGGTTGGTGCTTGGTGGTATGTAATCATTCTCCAAATAATATGTTGCATATTCTCCAATTCCTGATAAATGCAGCTTCATCCTTTTCTGCCATGTGGAGAAACTTGACTTGTTCAGCTTTGGTGCATCCCTTTTATACATCTTCGGATCTTTGCCTCAAGTACCTTTAAACTTTTCTTCCAGAGTCCAATGCTCTGATACCAATTGTAAAGTTCTGATGCCAATAGCTAACAAGATGAGAGGGGGGGGGGGGGTGAATCATACAAACTTAATCTTCCATAAAATCAACATATTCAACCTCGGTAACTTATACTTCAGCAATATAACCAAAAATTATTAAACATGCAAACTCATAAACACATAATCATCATAACACATATAACACCATATTTAACGTGGAAACCCAAATAGGGAAAAACCATTGTGGGATTTCGGACCCACTAAGAAATATACTCTTCTAGAGTATGCTCGATTAAAAGCAAATCCTGTTAAACATTACAAACACATTGCTAGATGTGACCTGGTTAAGGGATTTCCCTCACATCTGTTAGGATCTTCACTTTGTTAGAAGTGACCTTGTCAAAGGATTTCAAACACTCATTTAGAATGTTACCTTGCTAGAGGGTTTACAAATAAGGCTGTTAAGTCCACTTGGTTAAGAGATTTTCTGTCACTTACAAAATAACAGTAATAAAATATATCTGCAACTTCACATCTGAAATGCTAAAGTAGATTCTTATTTGCTCAAAACAATCTTGTCATAGGACTTATCTTGTCCCTCTGCTGGGCTCCTTACTCTATTATTCAAACAGGTCTTCAAGCTTCTATTGCTCGGTAATCACTATGTAGCATCCCTGTGCTTACACTTGCCCGCATCCATTGTTCATCAACAATTTCTTATTTATAAAAAAATTGCTAACCATTGAATCTCCTTGATCACATTTCCCATGATCAATCTTAGCCATCAGATCTTCAATCTTGACTAGGTTCAATGCATCCTTTGATCTGAAAATGTTTTACCTTGCCTTGGGACTTGCATTCCTTTCTTGGAACTTGCACAAGGTTATTGCAGTTCAATTTTCCGCTGTAGATCTTCCTGCTGATTTTCCATTGCCATAGATCCTTAACAAACTTCATGCACGGCATACCAATCATTTATACATCTCCAGCTCATCATTGTCCTTCATTAAATAATGCTTTTATCCATCCAATGTGATCTATCATAACTCGGTTGCAACTCGGTAAATACTAAACTTTACTCGGTAGACATTCCGCCTTCATTAACCAATATCGATAACCTTAGGGTTTATCGACTAGGTTCCTTAGGATTTACCAACTAGGTTCTTTGCTTGGTGACATAGTATAGTATTAACCTTACAATCAACAACATTTGTAGGATATCAAAACAATCGAAACATCATGATCTCATCATTGTCTAACTTGGTAATAGTTGCCCATTGAATAACTTATTTCTCCCCTTTCTTATCACATTCTTTCTGTGTCTTTTATCGACCACTTAATTCTCTTCAAATCAATCTCCTCAAGATATGGCAACAGCATACTGAATCAAAAAATCAATTTCTTGACATCAATGACAAAACAATGTTATAAAGATAGTTATCATCCTTTTTTAGTTATATCAATAATCTCCAACAACTTTCTCAATATCCTTAATGAATATCAACAATCTCCTTCTATTGAAATGCCAACAGGCATGTGTCAGACCTTGGCCAGGTCTGCATCATGCGAAATGGGTTGATGGAATGAAAATTTATGATTACCATCTACACCTTTAGCTACAGAAATGTCATGAGGATTTCAAAAGACTTCACGATGTGTTTGTAGGGAGACTGATTTATGAGCTACAAGGAAATGTGAACAAACAATTATTTGATGAGGCAATGAAACTAGTAAGTAAATATGGAATTTATTTCATTCAGTATCCTCGGTTCACCTATATTAGGGTTGGAGGGTTCAAAAGAGAACCATTTAAACTACCGAGGTTTTCCCTTGATCGCTTTGTGCTAATTGAACTATGTAGGCAGCTTGCTCATATTGACAAGAAGACTCTGGCCAAACAAGATTCAAACGTTTCTTTCCCAATTGAACTAGATAATTATATTTGTTACTCTGTTTTTGATGCTTTGAACCTGGAGGTTGATTTTAGAAGGCTTAACCTTCAACACTATGCAGCTCGACCAAATTTTGATAGAAAAGGTTATGCTAGGGCACATTTAGCCCTTAAAGAGGACTTCTTTTATGTTCCACAACTTGAAGATTTTTGGGAGGACTGTGGAGATGAATTTGAAGTGAGAAGGACAACATTCTCTAGGTTTATAGTGGACTAGATTATTTCCTTTTAGCTCAGAATGAATATAACAGGAATTGTGGATAATGGTGAAGATTTGATTGACCCACAACATGCATGAAAAGTACAGGGTTCCCCAACCCCTAAGATAGAATGGGATAAGAAGGAGGAAGATAAAATTAAAATAAGGACATTCCCTATTATCTATAGAATTGAGCAGTGGCTACGAAAACAAATACCGGGAAAACTAGTAATCAAGGATACTGCTATTCAAAAAGTTTTGTCTAATAAATCTATTAAAACTTGTGTTGCAGGTGGTGCCAAGGTTAAGCTTGAGGCAGATACTATCAAAGTTTCAAAGAAGTCTCTTGTTAGCCAACTTCTAGCTCATGTTACCAAGTCAATAACCAAGAACAAAGGTAAGAGGTTGCTAGAGCGTATAGTGGTGGTTGATTTGGAAGGGTCACCTGAAGCTAAGAGTGTAATGGCTGAACAAAACTTCGAGATACCCGCCTTAGAAATTGGAGATATTGAAGAGCTTGAAAAAGAAGAAGTCATTGAAGGTTCATATATCTTGGCCAATGTAAGTGTTGATCCATCCCAAGCAAACAAAGATGTAGGTTCCAACACTCCCTATTGGTTAGACATTGCCCTTAGTAGTAAAAAGAGAAATATGGTTCATGTCTCGGTGCCTATTGAAAATTGATGAATACTAAGAGGGGGGTAAACCCTCAAACAGTTTAGCAATTAACTGATATAACAAATTTACTAACAAACTGGTTAAGACAAATGCAAACCAAACATCAAATAAAGCATTCACCCATAAGAGCACAATCACCATAACATAAGAGGTTTTGACGTGGAAACCCAAATGGGAAAAACTACGGTGAGCAGAAACTCACAAGTAACTATTTGCAGAATAGAAACCAAACCAGTTAAGGTCATACAATGTTCTTCACCAGAACAGATCCTATTAGGAATCTAGATCTCTATTAGGAGATAAGTCCTGTTAAAGACTACCTTGTGAGAGGATTTCAGATTCATAGTTGTGAACTACCTTGTTAGAGGATTTTACAAAGGCTTTGCTGGGCCTACCCAGTTAAGGGTTTCAGACTTGTCGAAGATATGAGTAATCAACAAGTAGATGATCTAGATACTAGCACAGTATGCTTGGTTAGATCCTTGATAGCTCATTCTTAATGCACATTCAACATTACTTTAGTCTTCAATATCTCCACACTTTGTTTCTTCACACAGACCTAATCTTCTCTTCTATGATCGCAAATACAAAAACCTCATCAACGCCTAAAACCCTAGACATGATGTCCTTATAAGAAGTCTGATTTCATGTCGGTCCAATAGGATTACATTACAAGTTCCTAGGTTCATTTCATCTAGACACATTTGGTAACACGACACAAAATCACCGCCAAAGTGTCGGTGGATGATAACTCATCACAGAAATACCGGTTGGAAACTCATCACATAGTAATACCAGTTCATACATTTTACCAATTACCGGTTGTCACAATGAAGACTGGAAAAATTATTAACTACCGCTTTGTTCCTTCATACCGCTTTGGGATCCTTGAACCGCTTGAGGTCTTCATACCGCTTTGGGTCTTTAGTCAGTTTGTGGCCGATAAACACCTTCTGCAAAACATTGATAGTCTAAAGACTATAATACATAATACCGGTTGGAACAATTACCAGTTGAGCATAACTCATACATAAGGAAGTGATCATAAAACAAGTGTGTCCATCAATGACAATCACAACATCATCAAAATGCCAACAATCTCCCCCTTTGGCATTGATGGCAACACTTAGGAAAATTTTGACATCTAAGTGTTTTACAACAAAAATATGCCATAATCAAAATTACTCCCCCTAAGCATATACACTATCCCTTTTTGCAGAAAATACAATGTATACTATTCCCTTAAAGAAATAACATGAAAGTATACATAACATTCACCAAAATTTTAGATACTACCCCCCCTTTTCCAACAATGACAAAGTACTGCAGAATAACCCTTGTTTCTCATTATCATTAAAATAAATAAGTGTTTATGACAATAATGAGTGAAACCTATCAAAAACTGATTTAAAATCCTGCATAAAAGTCTTCATGGATAATGACCTTGACTCAAGTAAGGAGGTAGCCACCTCACTTTCCATCTACATCTGTGATACCTATTCTTCCATGGCATCAATTGTACTCATCTCTTGAGTTACCGTTAAAGCTTCTAGATTGAGAAAGCACTTCTGAAGAATTTGCAGTCTGGGTAATAAAACTAGTTGAAGCTCCTACAAATCTCTTGTCCGGTTGCTAATCTCCAACTCTATCCTGGCAAAGTGAAGCTGATACCGGTGAATAGTTTGCCCATATGTAGTGAAAGAATCATATAGGGTCTTAAAGTTGCTTATGTATGCCTACACATCAGATTGCAGTTTATCCTTTTGTGCAAGAACATCATCACAAAATAGATGGGGTTGGATTATTTTTCTCAACAGTAGTTTTCCCTCTTCCATAGCATCTCTTATATCCTTCTGCTCTTTCTGAGGTTGAGACCGGAGCTCATTCAGTTTCTTTACTAAGGCAGTGTTAAGTGCCTTTTGATGCTTCTTCTGAGCATTAGCTTCAACAACTTCTTCTAGGTATTATACCTGGTCCTCTACCACTATACATAGAAGTTTCAGTTTGGCCAGAGAGGAATCGGTATCGGGGAGGTTGGTACCTGGGATCAAACTGGTAAGGGTGTCAATCGCAGTGTGAATGACATTCTGCTCCTTTTTCCTTCTCAATGCTTCCAGTCTTTCCTATGCTAGCTTTATGCCTTGCAGCAACTCCGATTCATCTGCAGATTGGAGGTCAAAAGGACTGGTGATGTCAGTCGGTTTAGCTTGACCATCGGTTGCCTTTGGAGTCTCCAGTTGTTTTTTCTTTTCTGCTTCCTTCTTCTCTTCCGCTCTTTTCTTTTCCTCTTCTTTCTCCCTTTGTTTCGCTTCATGCTTTTTCTTCTCTTCCTCCTTCTTTCTTTCTTCTTCTTTTCACTTCTCCTCTTCTTGTTTCTTCTTCTCCTCGTCTTTTCACTTATCCTCTTCTTTATTTTCCTCCTCTTCTTTCCTCTTCTCCTCTTCTTTCCTCTTCTCCGCTTCTTTCTTTTTCTCCTCTACTTTCCTCTTCTCCTCTTCTTTCCTCTTCTTTTCTTCATCTTGTTTCCTCTTCTCTTCCTCTTGTTTCTTTTTTTCTTCTTTATCTTGTTTCCTCTTCTCTTCCTCTTTTTCCGCTCTCTCTTTGTCAGCGTTTTCCTTGTCCAGCTTCTGCTTGTCTTCTTTTTCTTTGTGCTCTTTCTCCTTGTCTACTTTTTCTTTATCAGCCTTTTCCTTTTCAGCGTCTGGAGTGACATCTTCAACATCCAAAGCATCAACATCAATGGTGTCCACCTATTCTGTAGCTGGTTCTCCTTCATCATCAAACGCCTCATCCGGTTTGGCTGAAGATTTCTTGTTGGCCTCAGACACTTGATGCAACCGGAAAACAACTTTGGCATGTAGATGAGTGTCCTTCTCTACTTCAGAGGTTTTGCCTTCTAGCAGCCCGAGTCTTCTTCTTCTCATGAAGAAGAGACCTTTATGCATGTCCATAATCTGAAATAATTCAGAATTGGAGGCTTTAGGAAAGTACTGAGCAAATACTTTCTCCCTTATTTCCTGTTCTTTTTCTATGGCAATGTGCCATTTGTTGTCCAAAGACTTGTATAAAGAATTAGGTGCCTCAGATCTAATTTCTGATGGCAACCGGTCATTCATACACAAATAATTAATGACTTCCCACTCTGTTTCTTCTTTCTCACTATCGGTAAAATCATCAAAACACTCCTTCAGATCACTAAGCAATTTTCTTCTTATATTCTTGATAGTCCTTTGACAATGTGTCATTGGCTTATAAGAAGAGACGCCAATATTTACCGGTGCTGATGATGCAGGTGTATTGCCGGTAGCTTTTGTTTTCTTACTTGTTTGCCTGGTCTTTTTAGGCTGCACATCTGATTCTATATCTTTAGATTCTGGTGAGTTGCTCTTGGTCTTCTGCTTCCTTTCAAATACTTTAGTGGGTGCAACTTCTGATTTCTTCTTGGCAGGTGACTGCTTGGTCACTTTTGGGCTGTTGAGGTAACCGGTGCCGATGCCGCTGGCACTGCCTTTCCCTTTTTCACAAAAGGTTCTTCAACCGATGTTACCCTTTCTAAGTAGGTGTCGGTTCGATTTTTCTTTGCATTTAAAGGAGAGGCAATTAGGGTAGAGGCATACCCATCTAACATGTCATACATTACCTCATATCCCATAGGTTCTACTTCTTCCTGTCTGGGCTCTACTGCTTCCATTACACACTCATCTACTCTAATGGTAAAGCAGATGTACAATGTCTCCAGATATCCTCATCCTTTGACTCATCTTCCGCTTGAATTCATCAAAGTATTTTTTCAAGACTTTAGGATATTCGGTTCCCACTACTTGGAGACTTTCCCTAATTTGTTTGGTGACCGGTTGGTCAGCTGACCATTGAATATCACCGACTCTTGAGAAATAGCCTTGAAAGTAGAAAAACAGACCCACCAAAAGTTGTCCAAATTTGAATCTAAGGGCACTGTCCTATTTGATGGACTTTAAGTTTAATAGAAGTTGCTTCTGCAAACAACTGCATAGATCAAATGAGGTGTCCTCCATGATCATTCTGTAGGAGGCATTAACCATAGCAGCAGAGATAGAGTTTAATCTGTTGGCATAAAATGTCCAGTATCCAATCACCATGCAAGCATACTTGACCAACTCATCTTTGATGGTGTTGACAGTCATTCCCCATTGATCGCTCAGAGAACCAGCAAGCTTAGTCATTTCTGTCTTGATGACCTTCCTTAGGACTGGCACCTCACCAATGTTGCAGAAACTGGTGACGACATGAATTGCTTCAGGCGTAATGTCATTCATCCTCTCGAGATACATCTTGTCACCATGCACTTTGCTTAGGATGATGCAGATGTGGTCTTCCGTGAACTCTTCAAGAATGTAAACTGCATTGTGAAGTTTCTTCCTCTCTAGAATGTTGTATTCCGGTTTGATCTTCTTATCATCCCCACAAAATAGACTTAGCTAGGAATGAATTGCTAAGGATCCTAGGTCTTCTAATTTGCAGTCGATGTACCCTTAAATATCCCCTTCGACAATGACTCCGACAGGTATTTGGGATAGGGCATTGTATTTCATTTTTCTTTTAATGAATTCAGCTAAGTCCATGGGTACACTAGAGCTGGAGTGTGATGCAAAAGCCATGATTTAACTGATAAACAAAAAATTCAAGAAATACCTTCATAATTTCAAAATTTAGGGATTGACAAATGTAGCTCACACCACACCACTTCAGTTGCTTGATTATCACTTGGTGTTCTTTACTTGATTGATTGTAAATATCTCCAGATAATTTTGCAAGATTTAAAATCTCTCTGAATCGCAAGTCGAATCGCCTTTTGTCACTCTGCTCTTGAGAAATTCTTTGCTTGAAAACTGATAAGTGAAAATGACTTTGAAAATTCCTTTTAAATGAATTCTTCACCTACCATAATAAATGCTCCACCGCTAGGGTACAAACCCTAATTTTGCCTTTTACCACTTCACAATCTTCTGTTGATTGACAGGTAACGTATACCGGTTAAGGTCTTTTACCGATATAAACCAGGGGTTCGAAACATTTCATCGATTTGTTCCCCCTAAGCTTTTCTGAAGCTCAGTTTGCCGGTTCAGAGACTTCCACACTAGGTGCAGAAACTGGTTCATCTTGTGATACTTCTTCAGGTTTCTTTTTCCATGTTTTATTCATTCCTGCTTGAACGGTTTCAACATCAATCTTTCCTTCTGGAGTGACTGGTATATCATTTGATAGGTTCTTTCTCATTCTGCAAGTTCTGGCAGGGTGTCCTGGTTTGTTGCAATGATAGCATACCATTCCAGGTGTGCTCCATGGTCCATTGTTCATTCTACCATTCTTCCTCCTGCATGTTGCAGCAGTGTGACCACTACCATGGTAAATCAAATAGGTTTCTCTCCAACCGGTTGTCGCTTGATAGCCACCACTACTTGACTAATGGTCATGGGTATTATACCGGTTTGGATTCTAGTTCACAGATGATTCAAGAAAAACTCCTTGAATCCTTTGAGGATATCTCCCAGTGTTGTGCATAACAGACCTGCATTCAAATGCTCTATGCCCAAACTTTTTGCATGCATAACAGTTTCCATTGAATCTATTGGATCTAGGCTTATTGTTTAGAAAATAAGGAAAATTATTGTAGGCCTTATTTCTACACACATTAGCAGTATGTGCTTCCTTGAGACAATTAAAGCAAATAGGTTTAAACTTTTGCTTACCTTTATCCTTTGATGTCGGTTGCTTCTTTGATGCTCCATCTTTTGTTCCAAAGGTCTCACCTTCCTCATAACTGGAAAAACCAAGTCCAGTGGTATTCTTTACCGGTTTTGCTAATTCAAGCTTTTGTTCTAGCTTAGCAGTACTCTTATTGAATTTGGCAAGTATTTCCTTTGACTCAATGAGTTCCTTGGAAATAGCAGCATTGGATTCCTTCAAGGTTGCATTCTCAAAGATAGCCATGTTTAGTTCACCTTGCATTTCTTCTTTTTCCACTTTACTCTCTTGGATATGAGCGGTAAGGGCACTGATTTCTTGCTTCAGCTTGGAGATCTCATGATCTTTGTCTCTTAACAGGTCTTCAGCATTCCTCCGATTCTCAAGATCTTGACACATTTTGATAGTCAGTCCTTCCAGTTCCCTTCTCAGGTTGGCATTAGATTCATTCAGTTTTTCAACTTCTTCAACTAGGGCTTCCATGTCTGCTTCATCAAAAGAACTATTTTCAGTAAGCTCCATCAGTTTCTCAGCATGCTCTCTTCTTTTTGCTAGAGAGGCTTTATATTTGACTTTGAGTTCATCAAAGGCTTTCTTAGTTTGAGTGAGATGATGAGTAAGTTCCCTCACAGTGTATTCCCCCATATCTCCTTCCAAGTGGTTAAACTTATAGAAAGGCTGGCTCTGATACCAATTGATGAATACTAAGAGGTGGGGGGGGGGGGGGGTGAATTAGTATACCAAAAAATACTGAACTTAAACTCTTAAACATTTTAGCAGTTAACCGGTATAACAGATTTACTAATAAGCCAGTTAAGACAAATGCAAACCAAACAACAAATAAAGAATTCACCCATAAGAGCACAATCACCATAACACAAGAGGTTTTGACATGGAAACCCAAATGGGAAAAACCACGATGAGCAGAAACTCACAAGTGACTATCTGCAGAATAGAAACCAAACCGGTTAAGGTCAGACCAGTTAAGGTCATACAATGTTCTTCACCAGAACATATCCTGTTAGGAATCTAGATCTCTGTTAGGAGATAAGTCCTGTTAAAGACTACCTTGTGAGAGGATTTCAGATTCACAGTTGTGAACCACCTTGTTAGAGGATTTTACAAAGGCTTTTCTAGGCCTACCCGGTTAAGGGTTTCAGACTTGTCGAAGATATGAGTAATCAACAAGTAGATGATCTAGATACTAGCACAGTATGCTTGGTTAGATCCTTGATAGCTCATTATTAATGCACATTTAGCATTACTTCAGTCTTCAATATCGCCACACTCTATTTCTTCACACAGACCTAATCTTCTCTTTTATGATCGCACATACAAAAACCTCATCAACGCCTAAAACCCTAGACATGATGTCCTTATAAGGAGTCTGATTTCATGTCGGTCCAATAGGATTACATTACAAGTTCCTAGGTTCAGTGCATCTAGACACATTTGGTAACACAACACAAAACCACCGCCAAAGTGTCAGTGGATGATAACTTATCACAGAAATACTGGTTGGTAACTCATCACAGAGTAATACCGGTTCATTACCGATTACCGGTTCATACATTTTACCAATTACCGGTTGTCACAATGAAGACTGGAAAAATGCTAACTACCGCTTTGTTCCTTTGTACCGCTTTGGGATCCTCGAGCCGCTTGAGGTCTTCATACCGTTTTCGGTCTTCAGTTAGTTTGTGACCGGTAAACACCTTCTGCAAAACATCGGTAGTCTAAAGACTATAATACATAATACCGGTTGGAACAATTACCGATTGAGCATAACTCATACATAAGGAAGTGATCATAAAACAAGTGTGTGTCCATCAATGACAATCACAACATCATCAAAATGCCAACAAAAATACGGTTAGCAAATGCCTGGGTAAAACCCCAAAGTCTAAAAGGTTGAAGACGGTTTTGAAAATAGATTTTGATCAGGATACAGGTAATTGGATTGCACAGATAGCTCGCCCTATTTCAGATAAGGAAGTAGAAAATCCATCGACAAAAGATTTCAATGTCGAAAGAGTTAATTTGGGTGTTGGAACGCGTGTAGAAGATGTACACCATTTGGAAGCCTCCACCAAAATAATAATAAATAGGATGTGGAAGGATGAGAAAGACAAACAGGATTTAAAGGAAATGTTGAGGCATATGGTAGAATACATGGATGCTATTCATAATCCTAATGCTTAGTCGATTTCATAATGACCAATGTCATTTGATCCTAAGTCGCTTGTTAATTAAAAAATTCTAGGCCAAATTCACAAGAGTAAGATGGTGACTGACATTTTTCTAGAATGGTTGAAGGCAATCACTCAATCCGATACAAAATACTTCAAAAATATGAGCAAGGTGTACAAAAACGCCATAACTGTGATGAAGGAACTAGAAACAAAAATTTCCAATTGGAAGAAAGAAGAAACCAAATAGAAAGTCATGGTATCTCAAATTGTTGATGTACATAAGTATGGCATCATGAAGTTTCTGTTAGAGAAATCGGTACAGGGTCTTGATGATAATATCCTTTATGTTTGTAGAAAAAACATTGAGTGGCGAAATTATGTAGTTGAATAGGGATGTGAAGAATCAGCTAAACTGCGAGATGAGTTAGCTCAACTTGTTCTATTAATGCAGAATGATTTGAAGTGCATAAGGATTAAATGCTTGAAAGAGGATGGGAAAACAATAGAGAGTTTAAAAGTCATTACTCAATCTTTTGAGGGGAAAATTAATTATGTTAGGGAAGCAAAGGCTCTAACAACAAATGACTTCTCAACTGTGGCCAAGATTGAATCCCTTCTTTTCCTATCTGTAGAACACTTGGGAATTCATGCGAACATTGTGGCCCAGATCAGACGAGACAAATAGATGTGGCGCTAGAGTATTGCTCACATTTGACTTCCACACTTTGTCATTAAATAAAACTTCTCAGCCGCCCATTTAGAGTGGAAACGTGTCACCGACACAACGCGGAACCAACCCAAAGATCCTATTTTTTAGCTACTATCTCGGTCGTGCAGGCCCTTTGGAAATTGTTTAGTGATAAAAGTTTCAAAAGTTATTTTTTGGTTATGCTTTTAGAACAAAATCTTGACTCAGGCCAGAGTTATGTAACTCTGTGTTTCCCTAAATTTCAGTTAGCCGATATGTGGCTATTTATATGTTTTTAAAAGACTATGTGAAGGTCCAAGTTTTTGTTAGCTTTCAGACTTGGTATATTTTGTTTTGCAGTTACATAAAGTTTCAAAGGAAATACTCATTTATTTGTGAATGAATGAAAGGATTATTTTGAAAAGCCTCGAATCTATGTGTTTGGTGTATGAAATTGAATTTTTGTGGGAGTTCATTTCTGTCAAAATAATCTTTGTTTTTTTATGGAATGTTATGCACTTAAGGAGTAATTTAGTCTGAGAGTTACTTTGAATGAAAAGTGTGAAATATAACAAAGCCAATGATCTTTGTCATTTCAAAAAAAATATTTTAAAAACGATATTTACAACATAGTTATGTGTAGATGTAAAAAATGCCTTTCATACTTTCTGGTTAAAAGTATATGTGTAGTTCATTTTCTTTCTTTCATTCATTGAAAATCCAAAGAGGGAGTTGTGCCTCAGAAAATTTCAGAGGGAAACTTTCACAAGTTTGCCCAACTGTTTGGTTAATGTTTTGTTCTTCAAAGGGCAATAGAGTGGTGTTATGGTAGTTTTATCAAAGGACAATCTGTTAGCCAACGTAGTTTCTCTTTTTTATCTTTGCATCTCAAATTGGTGCACAAGGATCATTTCTTTGAGAGTATCATAATTCCTTAATCCATGTTCTATAAAAGACACCCCTTTCAACATTACCATATTGGTCCAATCATCGACTGCTTTGGTAATGGCATGTGATCGTTTAAAAAATTCTAACTTATCATAATTGATAAGTTATGTGATAGACACTCCTGAAGATGAGCTAGTTGCAAATATTTTAGTGAACCAAGCAAATCGATTAAAGGAAGTGAGGGCATCCACATACTATGGGAGCTCTTGATTCTTCCTTTCTGTATCTTTAGTTTTTTTTTATAGAACATCGACAGAGAGCTTCACATGATAAATGTCATCTTCAATTGTTGAGGGGCCCATGTTAATTCTAATTATGTTGAACTCTCCTTCTGTGATTTCCTATTTACTTTTGTCCATACTACGATCAACAATCTCTGACACATGGTGTTCTCCCAGCAGGCATGTCACTATATCCACCCTAATCTCAGTGATCAGTGAGTATTGCTTCTTCTTATTTTCCTGATTTGAGCCATGGAGTGGATGAAGTATTTGTTGAACTTTTGATTGTTAGAGCATTAGCAACAACATCAAATGGTAGCACTAAAACATTAGATACTGGTGTCTATGGATTCACATCATCAATTACAGATATTAGAGGGTTTTTTCTCTCGTAATTGATCAAATAATTGAGCATCCTCTTCACTAGAGCTTATTTGCAAAGATGTTCTTCTCTTTTTCATTGGTGTCATGACATTTGTTGATACCTAAAATAAGGTTGATCAACCAATCAGGCATTTTTAAAACTAAGGAATTTAAAGTGTGAAAGGAATAAAGAGAAGTTTCATGACCAAAGGAACTATTCTAACTTTGTAAAAATGATGGGTAACAATTGGCTTTGATTGGGGACAAGGACTAAGAGGACGCAAAGAACCTAGATTAACCTGGTACAAAGCCCTATTCCTCAGGGCTATAGAGTCACAACAAAAATGAGATATAACTACCAAAACCAACAAAGCTATAATACAGAAACTAAGAACTTAAAATTAGTTACAAAGCTTCAAGTCTTGGCCATTCTAGGCAAGGGGTAATTGTGTACCATCAGTGTATGCCAGGTAGAAATAATTTTCTCCAACCATTTCTCTGATCACAAATGGGCCTATCCACAAGGAATCTAACTTCTTGTGTGCACCTTTGGGTTCTCTTATATGATCCCACAACAAAACTAAATCTCCCACTATGAATTTCCTCCTTTTAGCCTTTGTGTTAAATACCTTCTTCACCATTTCTTGATGTTTTTCTATTTTGTCAATTGCCTCATACCTATGTTCCTCTAGCTTGCTTAAATAAATGTTTCTTTTCTCCTATGAGGAGTATAAATATTCATCTTCAATATTTTTCTAAAGTTTGGATGTTGATATTTCCAATGGGAGCTCTCGGTTCCATAAACCAACTAGAATGGAGACATTCCTATAGCTCTATTGTATGACATCCCATTAGCCCACAAGGTGTTATACAAACTTTTATGCCAATTTCTGTGATTTTGATCTACCAACTTCTTCATAATATTAATGACTCTAATTACTTGATTATGCCTATCCATTTCCTCGTGGATAATAATCTGATGAATGAGAAAGAATAATTCCATAATTGTAGTAGAACATAGTTAACTCTAAAGAAGATAAACTACCGACATTATCAGTTATGATCTTTTTAGGGACTTCAAATCTAGATAGGATATTTTCTTCAAGGAATTTGATCACTACTTGAGAAGTGGTGTGTTTGATAGGAATTCCTTCTACCCATCCAGTAAAGTAGTATGTAGCTATAAGGATATGAGTATGTTGGGCAATTGAGCTTGGGTTAATAGGCCCTATGAAATCTAAACCCCACTGCTGGAAAGGTTCTTTAATAACCACCGGCCTCAAAGGTAAAAAAGTTGTTGGCATTGTGTTGTCATTGATGTCAACCGATATAGGATGTTACTGGTATCACTGACATTGATGTCGACTAGTGAACAAGAGGTTGTTGGCATTAGAGGTTGATGTCAACTGAAATGGAAGATGGACCGGTATAGGAGAAGAAATGATGTGTTATCAGTGGTGACAACCAGGTGACCATCTTCATGCAGAAGGAAGAACCAGTATGCTAGAGGTGCAGTAAAGTGACCAATCGGTAAAAGGGTTGTTGATATGGTGTTGCATACAACCAGAATGAAGAGACTACATGACGGGCTATTGATTGTGATGAAGAGGTGGAATGCTATTTGAATCACATCAACACCTGAGGTGAAGTATGAGCAGGCCACTAGATTGCTAGTGTAAGGTTAACTAGCAGGACTCCCACCGGATGAAGAAGCTATCACATGTTAGGTGATAGGTTGACAGAGTGTACTGCCTCTATTAGCAGGATGACATATGGAAAACCACTGGGACATATGTCAAGCTGAAGATACATCTGCATAATGACAACTTTGTCATGATAGTGCAATGCCAGAAGCAGAAGGCAAGTGATTGAATGAACAGACCAGATGACCAAGCAAAAGATGAGAATGCTTCTAGAGTCTGAGATTAGTTAAGCCTCCAGAGAGTGTGATCAGAGATACACACTAAATAAGCATATGAAGACAAGGTGTGTTACCAAGATGGTGAGGGAAGATTTAAAGTGAAGGGTTTTGCCACCATGGCAAACCGGCTGTGAGATGAACTGGACAGATGATGTTGTGTCTGTAGTTGCACACAATAGAGTTATCAGAATGAAGAAGGTGTGTTATTTTTCCACCGATGTAGATCTAATGGAGGATGATGACATTGAGTCATCTAGGTAGTTACTGGTAAACAAGGATACTAGTATGCAACCTAAGTGAGCAGAATGTGAAGAAGTGAAAGACCTTCATCAGATGGAGTTACACATGTTGAGTTACTCCTGATAGTTGTTGAGGACCGACATGGTTGATTCTCGGTTGATGTGTTACACCAAGATTAAGTTGGTGTTGGCATGAAGGTTTACCAATAGGGTGTTATGTGTCACTAGGGTTAGTAAACCGGTATGTGTGTACCCGTTATGTGTGTGGTCTATGACTAAGCATGAACTGATAGAGCAGTGTAATGAGGTGGATACCAACGGTTATGCTATGGGAAGAAGCAAAAAACTTGCATGAAGTGGCAGATGAAACATGCACAAATGGGTGAAGTGAGGTTGGTGAGATAGTTGAGGTTGTTCTGACATTAATGGTGACTGTGAAGCTTAAGGTGCAGTTGCAGAGGTGTGCGGCTTGAGATCAGATGGACAAGAGAGGATCAAGGAGAGATGGATTGAGTAGATCGAAGTAGTTGAACCAATCCAGTGAGATCATTTATGGCGGATTGACTAAGTAAGCTGACAAACTGATTGTTGATCACTGAAGATGGATGATGTGTACATGAAGGCACGAGAATTGTGGAAATGCATAGGCAGTCATCAACGAGGCATGATCTGATCAGATCCGATTGGATTGAGCATGCCTCGTGATCTGCAGAGGAAATCCTAATGCCTGAAGTTTGAATTGGTTTTTGGTAGGAAAAACAAGTATATAAATATGCAAGCCAAAAATGAAGATGCAAGTAGATGTCATTGATGAAGTTGTTGCAAAGTGATTGAGTGTTGCATGAGAGAGTGAGATATGTCTACATGTGAACAACAAAAGATAATATCGACTGAGTGAGTGGAGTTAAACTGGTAGTAGGGTTTAAAAGAGGGTTAATCGATATGGTTTGAGCAACCGATAAAGCAATTAGAGTGCATCAGAGAAGATAACCGATAGGTGCTTGTACCGATAGGAAGATAGTTGAGAGCACTGAAGAGAAAAGCAATGAGGAGGAGATCCAGCAAAGCAGAAGAAGAGTAGAGGTGAACCGGTAGAGTTTATCGTTAATGTAGCAGCAGATGAGAGCAACAAAAGAGTGAACCGGTGCAACAGAGAAGGTGACTCACTGACAGAAAGAAGTTATGTGCAGAGGTTGCAAAAATCTTTTGTAACCAGGATATTACTTGTGTATTTGAATGTTCATTGTGGTCACTGAGTTGTAGCTCAGTGCAGGGGTTGGTGCTCCTTGGGTTGGTGCCCTAAACATTCTAACAGAGATTCATTGTGAGGCTAGATTGGAGTAGTAGATTCCAACAACATTGCTCATTGAGGTTTTTCCCATCTTGGATTTTCCTCGTATATACCTATGTTATGTGATGTGCCCTTTGTGTCTTTGTAGTGTATTGTCTTCATTATCCTACTGGTATGTTGTTTGATGTTTGAGTCACTGACCAGTACTAACATTGGGGTCTAAAAGGGCTAGATTTTAGAAATCACTGATTCACCCCCCCTCTCAGTGGATTATTGTGTCCAACAAAAGCCAACTAAGGTCTACCTATGAACTTGAGACATTTTTCACACTTTTCTACCCATGCATGTGCATCTTTAAAAATACCAGTCCAATAAAAATCTTGTCTCATAATCCTATAAGCAGTTATAGAGGTTGATAAGTGTCCACCACAAACTTCTCCACGAAGAGCTTCTAACAATTTATTTTGTTTCTCTTTATCAACATGCCTCAAAAAGGTACCATCTATACTCTTCTTGTGTAGATTCCGTTCCCATAGGAAATATTTGGTTTCCCTCAACTTTTAAATTTATTTTCTGCTTAGGTGACAATGTAGCAGGGCACTCTCTATTAGTCAAGAAATATGTGACATCTCTAATCTAGTCATCAAGGGTACTAGTGAACAATACTAGTGGGAGGTCATTCTATTGTTTTGTTTCATTCTCAGCAATCATGGTGCATAAACCTCTTTGTCTAACCAGAGTGGTTGGTTTAATATCAACATCATACTTTTGCACTTTTGCAACCCAAGCTCCTCTTTTATTTCCATCAATATCTTGCTGAGTTAAAATGCTTTTAACTATGGAGTTGGGAATAAATACCTTTGAATGAGAATGCAAAAAATAAAACCTAAAGTTATTTTGAGCTCTAACAACAATGAAAGCATGTTTTTCAGTATGTGTATATTTCAATTCATGCTTTTTTAGTGGTTGACTCATAAAGGCTATAGGCGCTTCCATGCCTTGATCATTTTTCTGCAACAAGATGGTAGACAAAGTATGCTCTAAGCCGTAACAATAAATAATGAAATCTTTCTGAAAATTTAGTTGTATCAGAGTGGGAGAATTAGCTATGGCTATCTTTATATCTTCAAAAGCCTTTTTTCCTTCTGAATTCTATTTAAAAGTTGGCTGACTTTTCAACATCTCCATAATATGTCTTGTTAACTCAGCAAAATCTGGTACGAATCTTCTTAAGAAATTTACTTGGCCGAAAAAGGATTTGGTTCTATCCAAAGAGGAGGGAAGACTTAGTTGTTGGATTTCCTTGACTCTCTCAGGGTCAATCTTAATATTGTAAGGAAGTTAAGTAGCAAAACAACCTCCTACACTAACCTTAAGAGGAGGGTAATGCAAAAACTATTACAAATCATCACAACAGTTATAGAAAACAGAAATAGATATAATAACATTCAAACCATAACACAGTGATTTGTGCGGGGAAAACCCTTTTGGGAGAAAAACCCCACACTCCAAAAGCCACCCAATATATTATTTTATAATCAAAATAGATTACAATATACTTGCAAAGAAATCTCCTCGCAGGAGTACCTCTAATCAGAGATTCAGAGGTAACTTAATATATATAAGACTCTTACACACAACCTCTATCTCACACACCTCATATATAGGAGATACAATACAAGAAATGTTGGTATTATGGATGACTTCGTCATGTCTTGCATTGGTTTTGCCATTGATGTCAACACTTATCTTTCTGGAGGTCTACATTGTTGATTTGGCACTCTGCTTATATTGGTTTTTTGTTGAACTGACACATTGTGGTCCCGACATGGATATTGGCTTATGCATAGTCACCGGTATATGTTTCATTGACAACTCAGGAAGTTGATGATGACATGTTATCATATGGAGATCAATTGGTTTATGTCAAAGACATGGATTGTATGTTTACATTTGGTGTTTTTTCTTATTGGTCTGATCGGGTTCACATATTTTCCTTAACCAACAGATAGGTCTAGGTTATGGACCGATACAGGATATCATGTTCCAGATCAACACGACACGTTTTGGAAATAGTTTATTGATTGGATAATGTGTAAATGTATTGAGGCCAACATATTGTATTGCATCAAGACTTATTTTGTAAATGTAATATCTTTAGGGAGCCGAACTAATGATTAGGTCTTAGGTTTTGGATAAATAATTGTAAGATCTTATTTGAAGATCATTATGAGTGTGCGCGAATATTGAAGATCATCGTGAAGAGCGAAAATAAGCAGATCCTTGTGCGAATCATGCAAATATTATTTGAAGGTTGAAGGAAAGGTTATGAAGGTGTTTGGCACTCATGGTCAGAGCTTAAACCAATACTAAATCCAACATTGAAAATGATAAGTTGAAGCAGTACATTGTTATTGGATTTAACCATCCAATTGTAGTCAGTGTGACTCCTATTTTGTGATTGAGCATTGAGCTCTAGGCAGTTGGCCTTTCTGCATGTGCAGACCCTATTATTGTATTCACTTACTATCTGTAGTAGTATCATCTAATTGTGGGTAAGGTTTCCCACTGTGGTTTTTCCCCTTAGAGGGTTTCCACGTCAAAATCTCTGTGTCATGTGTTGTGGATGCGTTTTGCTTTCTGTTTCATGCATTAAGTTATACCAGTATTAATATAACTGTTAATCTATTTTACCGACATTGATTTTTTAAGTTGGGTTAATTTGTTTTGGGTTATAAAATATTGACAACTGATTCACCCCCCCCTTAGTTGTCCTTCCTGGTTCCTAACAAGAAACCATCAAACGATACTACAAAACCATGGGCTAAAACCACCCAATAAGGTGTATTCGACCTTATCTCCCTTCTAGATGCCCTATAATATGTCCCTCCCTTTTTACGGCTCTTTCATGTGTCTGATGTATTTTATATTTCCTATTTCAGGAGTACAAACTTTTAGAGGCCATAACTTGAGAACTGTGTGTCTTATTGACAAACTGTTTGAAGTGTCGAAAAGCTCGCGAAGTTCTCTATTGCCTCATAAATGTTATATCGTTTACACAAAATTTTTAGGGCATGTCAAGGCCTCTAAATTCCTCAAAATTAAATTTAAACCTTTCATTAGACCCCTCCAAAATGGAAAATTTAATATCTTCAAAACTAGTTGTGATCTTGCGATGTAGTTTTACCGAAATGGTTATTTAGCCAACCAAAGCTCCAGGGAGAATTTCGCACCATTTCGTGCTCAAATAGAAACTTACTATAAATAGTAACCTCATATAAATGCAAGTTTGAGACACCATTTTCCCAATAAATCTCCCACTTGGTAAACACATTTCAAGAGCAAAGGGAGTACCAACACAATAATCAATTGCTAGGGGCCATGAGGCCCATAGACTCCGAGCACCATCTGAACTTCTTTGTAGTCACGACCTTAGTTAAAGAATTTGCAACATTCATCAAAGCTTCTACCTTAACCATCTTCACCCTACCATCTTCAACCATATCTCTGACAAAATGATATTGGACATCAATGTGCTTGGTTCTGGCATGAAATGTTGGGTTCTTAGCTAGGTAGATCGCAATTTAACTATCACAATATACTGTCACTGCTCCTTGTGTTATTCAAATGTCTAAACACAGTCTCTTAAGTCAAATGGCTTCTTTACAAGCATGAGTAGTTGCCATATACTCTGCTTCAGTAGTGGACAAAGCAGCCATAGCTTGTCGCTTACTCATCCAACTAATTGCACCACCAAATAAAGTAAACACGTAAGCACTGGTGAATCTTCTGCTATCATTATCACCTGTGCAGTATGAATCCACATAACCATGAATATCAAGGGAAATCACATCTCCAATTGAATTACCATGATAACACAAAGAATACTCTGAGGTACCCTTCAAATATCTGAAGACTCTGTTGACTGCATCCCAATGAACTCTACCAGGATTAGACATATATCTAGACAAAACTCCCACTGCTTGGGTAATGTTTGGTCTAGTACAAACTGTAGTCACATAAATCTGTCCAGTTTAATTAAATGAATATTTGCTATTTATTTGATTAAAAACCCACTAGCCATCAGTTAATTAAATTATCATTTAATTAATTCATCTACAAATCATTCTCCTATTAATTAAATAAATTATTCAATTTATTTTAATTAATTCATTATACTTAATTCACAATCAATTAAATGAATAAATCCTATTTATTTCATTTAATCCCCTTTCCTCTTTTAAATAAATTGAATAAAACATTTATTTAAATCATTAAATCCCCCCCACTTGCATTTTCCTACAAATGCAAGTTGCAACCACAAGTTGAAATAAATTAATTTTATTTTAATTAAAATCCTATTTTCCCTCGCCCACCAAATCCACTTGCAATCCTAATCGCCTTCTAGATTCTTCGAAACCTCTTCCTAATTAGCCTAATCCATCCCCTAATTATTGTCACATTCCTAAGCAACTTGGAGTCACTTCTCAAAGACTTCAAAGTCTTTGAGAAGCATTAAATGCTTTGTGTGTTCAACAAATTAACCTCTAAAATCCTCCAAATCACTTATGGCTCTTACATGACCATTTATGGTTAAACCCTAACTCAACCCTCTTGTGACTCATGTGTCTTCTCAAGCATTTATTGCTTTAACCATGGTTATCCCTTTAACCTTTGCACAAGAGTTTATCCATTGGATAAAAGGTTTATTCTTTGAATAAAGAATTTATTCACTCAACCCAACTTTGACTATAACTCCTAAGTTAACTCTCAGGTCATGTTAAGCATATAATGCTTATTCCCTCTCCTCTCAACCTATCTCATATTGACACTTGTCATCTTGGGATTGGGTTGAAAGCCCTCACATGGATCTCAAACCATTCAATCTTGACCCTTGTTGAGATTACTCAATCTCAACCATCCATTGCTCCATTTTTCCTATAAATAGAGCCCATTTCTTCATAATCCAGATCCTGAAAAACTTGTATGCATGTAAGTTATAGAGAATTTTAGAGAGCATTTAGCATATTTTAGTCATATTCACTCTTTTGGTTAAAATTAACAAATAGCATTTAGATAACTTATCTTTCTTTCGTTATTAAGCTTGCATTTGCATACTTTTCATAATCATCTACAATCTTGAACCTCCATAAGGCATCCATAGTGCAAAAAGCTACTGAGAGCTACACTCATGTGGAACTTGGAGAGGAGAGGAACAAGGGAGGAGCAACTATGAGCATCTTGATTAGCATTTGGAGGAGTATAGTTTATCTATTCTATGTTTGTATGCTTTCTATTTCATGCTTAATATCTCTCTTGATATGCCTATTTAGGATAATCTTTTGTTGCTAACACTAACGCTTGTTTCTTGTGCTCTTGTGTGTGTTGCCATCAAACAGATTTTCTAACCCTTTTTACACACCATCATTTGGTGAACCCGATGTGAATCCAACAACATTTTTTTTACAAACTAACTTTTTGACTGTTTAGCTTGACACATAGGTCGCACTTTAGCGCTATTGTAATTTGATATTTTAGTGCTATTGTTCTTACAATGGCGCTATTGTCTCAAATTTAGCATTATTTCTCATATTATAGCGCTTTTGATTATTAACTAGCGCTTTTGTCCATATTTTAGCACACTTGTATTTGTTGTTCAAATATTTTACTTGTCTATAATTTAGCGCATTTGTGTTAAGTATTGTTTCTGTTGTCACACAAAGTAGCGCTATTGTAATAGAATGTTGTAAAAGAAAGGCCTTGTAACCAATAATATTATTTTTTAGGCTTGTGGAAGCCCACCATGTTTTCAGATTTTTCTAACTGTTCGTTTTGTGTGCAGGTTTTAAACTAACCCCCTTTTGTTACTTAACAATCAAAAACACTTCTTTTGGTGCTTTAAAAATCACAACACAATTTTTGTTTACTTGCAAGTTAGGAAACAAACTGTCATTTGGTGCTTTAAAAATCACAACACAATTTTATTTCTTGCAAGTTAGGATTCATTTTCTTTTGGTGCTTAAAATCAACAACACAAAAATTTGATTTCCTTGCATCAATCCAGAATTAAAAATTCACAATCAACACTTTGATTTTGTGCAAGTAAAAAGAACAATCAACTTGTCTCAATTTTTGCAAAATGATTTTATTTCATGCAAACGTGTTTTTTTATTAAGTTGACCAAGATTTCAAGTTCTAGTTTACTCAAACATATTGCCTTTGAAGTTAAAAGGAACATCATGGTTGTTGGAGCAATATCTCCAATTAGATAGAACATCATTGCAATGACAAGTTAAAAAGAACAAGTGTATTTTGTGTTTAACACACTTGTGCAAAAGAGTTTGTCGAGTGGTCCCACTTCTAACACACACTATCCTCTCACTTGGCTTTTGTGGTCCTAGGTGCATGAGAAAAGTGTTAGTAACACTCAAAATTTTCTTTTTAGGAGAGGTCTGCCAAGAGACACATCACTCTTGGGAATGACCTCACGCGGTAAATCCTTCGAGCCACTATAAAAATCAGGTGAGAGCGAAAGCTATAGCCTTGGGTATAGTTGTTCCTACAGCGTAACTTGCCGAAAGGACAAATGGGCCCCACCACAAGTTACAAGGCTCTTAAGTGAGTCACTGCAAAATGAACTTATGTCCAAAAACATAAAAAATTACTAAACACTTTTAAGTAGTAGCCCACCCATTCTATTGATTGAGTATATTTTTGATAAATTCAGTGCAAGAACATAGATGGTTTTGCTCCGAAGATACTCACCATACATATTTCCTTGAGTAGAAACATAGCTTTTTGAAAGGTTACTTATAGCCCGATAAAAGTGGTGACTCCCCCATCATAGGGATCATCTATTTGTTATGCTCACACAAGACTTAGTATGTCACATCCTTACCTACCACGATGGGATTCATAAGGTATGTAGTACCAAAATCGAAGAAATATCAAGATGTGGAGTGAAATTATCGCAACTGGCCATTTGACGTTAGGGATAAAAAGTGTTTGAAGTGTTTTCATTTTTGAGTCAAGACCAGTGCAAATTGAGCCGACTTAAGGCTTTGAAAACACCTAAAATACATTTGAAGGAAAGAATCATAAAAATTTCAAAAGATTGGGTTGATCTAGACCCATAATTACTTGTGTCTTTTGAGGCAACATTCTTGTGTTTGTGTGCTTGCTTTGTTTTCTTGTCAAAGAAACATCAAAAACCCAAATAAAAAACAAGTATTAATCCAACACAAACATTTTCAAAAACACAAAAGATCAAAAACAAAGAGCAATAACAAAAAGTATCAAACTATATGACCATTCTTCACATCTTGAGAAAGAAGAATCTTCATCAACACATCAACTTGAAGAAAAGACCATTAAGCTCAAAGGCTTTTATCAAAAGGAGGAAATTCTTCTATCTTAATAGACAAATCTCTCTCTCATAGAACCTTCTTATGTCACATGCATCTTTACCTTCAAGGGAAATCAAATGAATTTGATCAAGAATCATTAAACCACATAGCTTTTACTCAATATAGAGCTTTGAGTTATCATCAAAATAAGGGAGGAAAGATCAATCCTACCTTCTTTCTAGATATTTGTATCACATATAACTCAGCTAGGGAAGAACCACCAACCCCTGAACAAGAAGAGGAAGAATTTGTTCCTTTTGCAACACAAAGTTTTTATTGAAGTTGAACATCTCATCCATTATTACATTCAGATCTCATCAAATCCATTCCAACTCTCAAAACATCAAAAGGTTTTTGTCCTAAATCTATTTCGATATTGCTTGAATCAAACACAAACACATCACTTTTTAGAGTGTCTCTACATCTAGGATAAACTCACCCTAAGAGACGTTTCTATGCAGGTTAAAACTAGTCTATGAGTGCATCCTCTCATTACTAGATAGTTGAGTCTATAATACATCTCAAATTTCTCTAAACCTTATCACATCAAACTTTGTCAATCCAACACAACAAGTAATTCAAGAAAGAACTTTGGTAACATCTACCTTTAGTGTTAGGGATCTGTATGCAAAACACTTCACCAAACATCAATCTTTCATTTCATCACCAACTCATCATCATTTTCATCAAACTTCAACAAAAAATTATAAACAAAATGGCTCATACCAGATCTAGGTCTAGACAACAAGAAATAGAAGAGGAAGAGGAGGAAAATATTAATGAATTCCAAGAAGCCCTTGGAGGAAACGCAAATGATGAAAATCCAAGTACTCCTGCTCCTGCAACAATAGAAAGGGCACAACACAACCCTCTCTTTAATAGAATTTTTGACGAAATACTCAAGAGCAATGCTGATGCTCACTTTTTAAGACTTTCTCAAGAGGGGGTTAAACTACCCTCTGACTTTGATGTTGCACAACTAAGACAAGTATCAGAATGCCAAAGTCGTAATGAGGATGAAAGAGGTCGAGATCACATCAGATATAACCTTCATCAAGGTAATCCCCCACCTCCTGCTCCTCCTCCAAATGAAATAGACATGTTGCGGCAACAAGTCAAAAATCTCGTCCAACAACTTCATAGTGGTATAAAAACCAATCAATTTTCACTCAATGACATTTATCCCTATCCCTTTGATAGGAATCTTCATATGCCACCTTTTCCATGAGGGTTTGAAACACCCAAGTTCAAAAAGTATAGAGGAAAAGGAGATCCTCGTGATCATGTTAGAGAATTCCATTCAGCTTGCCTCGAATTGGCATATGAGGACACTTACCTAATGCGACTTTTTCCCCAAAGATTGAGAGGAACAACCACATCATGGTTTTTCCCGATTACCCGGTGGCATTAGGACATTTGAAGAACTCATCCAAAAGTTCCTGGCACATTACTCACACAACATTGAACGTGATATCACCATGGCTGATTTATGTAACACTAAACAAAAACCAAGTGAGCTATTTTCAGTCTTTCTACAATGGTGGCGTCAAATGTCTAGCAGACGTTCTCTTCAGTTACCTGAACAAGAACTAGTGGAAATATTTATTTCCAAATTAAATGACAAAATGGAATTTCACCTAGACATAAAAGACACAGACTCTTTCAATGACATGATCACCAAAGGCTTAAAATGTGAGTGGGCTCTCATCAAAAAAAGGATTATCAAGATATATAATGAGCCAAAGGATAGCCCTTGCCCGCGCTTCAATAGTGACAAGCCTAACTTCTGGAACAAAACAAAAACGTCGTCAACGACGAGGTTGTGGATGCAAGAACTATCAAAAGTGCACAACCTGTGGTTCGATTTGCAGGACAAAACCCCCCACCCAAGAATAACACAGTTGCTCCTCCAAATCAAGGCCGCAACACATCTCAAGAAGAACCCAGACAACGTCAACAAAATTTTAAACCAAAATGAACATACACTCCCTTAGGGGAGCCCATCAAAATAGTGTTACGTCAGTTGGTTTCTCAAAATCTAGTTACCTTACCCAAAACATCAAATTATAGGCCTCAAGTCAAACCTTCACGGTGGAGAGATACTGAACATTGCGATTTCCATCAAGGGAAAGGGCATAAGACAAGCAATTGTCACAGATTAAAAGATCTTATTCAAGATCTTATTGACCAAGGTGAAATCAAAATCAAAGGACATGACCCAAAGACAACCAACAATGATCATATCATGTTTAAAAATCCACTTCCATCACAAGATCAAAGGGGTCCTTCCACTTCAGGGAGAAACATAGATACCACTGATTATACGCAAGCCGCGTATAATTACACTGTGAATCACCTATATGATGCCAATGAATAGATTGCAACTATTACCATAAAAAATCCCAGCTCCACTTGCAATGTTGTTACACATCATGGAAAGATTACCATAAAAGCAGCTCCACAAGGCACCCCATCTATCCCAAAGCAGTATAACCTTGTGGAACAGTTAGACAAAACACCCGCACTAATATCTATCTTAGAGTTATTGCGCCTATCTCCATCCCATAAAACAATCTTGGATCAAGCTCTCCAAGAGGCGTCAGTCCCTGCAAACCTAAATATAGATTAGTTCCAAGCTATGGTTGGAAATCTAAGGTCATCACCTTGTCTCACTTTCTCTGAAAGTGACAACTCATCCTTCCAGCAACCTCATAACACCTCACTCCATATTGAAGGGTTTATCAACCAACATAGGATCAAGTAAGTCCTGATTGACAATGGAGCAGGCCTGAATATCTGTACACTACAATTGGTCATAGCATTGGGATATGCAATTGAATCAGTGGATCCCCGCAAGAAGATCACAATCAAAGCCTATGATGATGCAGAGCGTTCATCCAAAGGAGCTGTGGTGCTACCAATTTGAGTGGGTCCTTTGGTGAAACACATCATCTGTCAAGTTCTGGACCTTCCTCTGCCATAAAATTTATTATTAGGAAGACCTTGGATACATGCCATGCAAGCCGTTCCATCCACCTACCATCAGTGTATCAAGTTCCCGCATAATGGTGTAGAAATCACAATCCTGGGAGATGCAAATCCCTTTGCATATTGTGATAATATAAATCATCAACCAGAGATTACCGTTCCCAACAATAGAGAAGCCATCTCCTCTACATCATACGTAAGTCCGGCCTCTCTTTCCAATTCAAACACCACTATACCCAAGCAAGAGAAGCTCAAGATGAAAATAGCAGAGGAAGGTCTTGGGGAATACAATCTCAGCCAACTCTTTTGTGTTGGACAAATGCCCACTTCTCCTAGAACACATGGCAAACCTCAATGGTTACTTCAAACACCATTGGTCAAACCAACATGTACTTTGACGCCATTCATCCTTGGAAAGAGTCAAGAAGAAGAAACCAGAGATGAGGACTTAGCAGAATGGATCTATAAAGACCCAATCACCACTGATATTCTGCAAGCTAAGCTTCCCACAAATCAGTATGGCAAAGGTCTTCTCATTATGCAAAGAATGGATTATGATGGTCAGAGTGCTTTGGGACCTTGTAAGCAAGGACGACATGAACCACTATAGCCGGAATTAAAGCCCAAAGATAACACTGGCCTAGGCTTTCAAAAGGAGATCCTTCCTAAGCTCAGATTCAAAGGGAAACCCAACAAACCACTCTATCAGCCTATTACAAAGAGGTCACCTTTGGTTATATCAGTAGCACCACACCAATTGCCCAATTAAGGCTAAAAATCCCAGCAAAACCATCTACAACACCCATCATCCCACCAATCAAACCAACAATCCCATCAGCAACAACAATAACATCAATAAAACCATTAGAAACAACAATTGTATCATAACCCACAGTAGTATCGACAACACCAGAAGTTCCAACAGAAGCAACAGATTCAACACTACCAATACTCCTTGTATCAGATTCATTGATCCCCATAATCCTTACTGCAGAACCAACCATTTCATCTACAAAACCGATCACACATGCAGTGTTTAACTCAAAGGACATCCCAGTATGGTATAGTAATCGGATAATGGAAAGTGACTCAGAGACTGACTCACATGAATGGGAATTTGATTCCATCCAGCTTAATACTTCAGATGAGGAAGACACATCACTACCTCCACCCCGCAAAGACATACCTGTTTATGGAGAAGCACAGATAAAGACCTCTTGGGTTCCTGAGCTGGAAACTTCTTCCATAGACCCTACGTCACATCCTACGCCTGATTCTGACAGGGAGAGTACCATCAACAAGCTTCACCACAACGTCTTAACCCTCACTGACACATCTAACGAACTTAACCTAATCGATGAAGTAATGCTCATTATCCATCCTGAACTCATCGAATGGAACCAACCTAATCCCCCATGTCTTAACCATTTCCAAAACGATGAGGTGATCATTGAATTTTTGGAACTACGAGATAACATACCAAGCGGGGATCATAAAGCTGGATTCGCCATAGAACTCAATAGCGCAACATACTTTAGGGTGGATGCCAAACCTTTCAGCTGCAAAAATATAACAATAAAACATGGATCTTCCAGTGAAAACCACACTGTGGCACTGTTTGATCCCGCAAAAGTAAAAAGAAAGAGTGTATCCAATGGTGAAAACCTCTTTGAGGCACTAGAGGATGAAAGGTTTGATATTCTCCCTTCTAGTACACAGCAGGAACGATCAACAATTCTAATCGAGGAAACAAAAGAATACAGGAACGATCAACAATTCTAATCGAGGAAACAAAAGAATAGAACATGGGGAATTCTGAAACTCCTCACCACATACATCTGACATCTCTTTTAACTCTCGAGGAACAACCTAAGTTTGTAGAGTTCTTCCATAAGCGTCAGATCAACTTCACATGGTCATATGCAGACATGCCTGGGCTTGATCTTGATTTAGTCATGCATCACCTCACCATAGCAGAAGGATCCAAGAATATCAAGCAGAAGCTTCGCAAGATACATCCCTAGATTGTGGTATTAGTCAAAGCAGAACTCAAGAAACTCCTAGATGTTGGTTTTATTAGACCAATTGATTATGCAGATTGGATATCCAATATTGTGCCTATCGGCAAACCAAATGGGGGCATCCATATCTGTACTAACTTCAGAGATCTAAACAAAGCATGTCCTAAAGATGACTTCCCCCTACCAAACATCGACATAATAGTGGACCTAACAGAAGGACATGCCATGCTTTCACTCATGGATAGCTTTTCAGGGTACAATCAGATAAAGATCACACCAGAAGATCAACATAAGACAACCTTCACATGTCCATGGGGAACATACTATTAGAATGTAATGCCTTTTGGTCTAAACAATGCAAGAGCAACCTATCAAAGAGAAATGACCACCATCTTTCATGATATGATGCATACTATAATGGAAGATTATGTTGATGACTTACTGGCAAAATCACTCACAAGAGAAGGTCATCTAGAAATATTAGAGAAAATCTTTGATAGAATAGAACAATATCATGTTCGACTCAACCCAAAGAAATGTGTCTTTGGAGTAACATCTAGGAAGCTTCTAGGATACATTCTCTCAAGCAAAGGCATAGCGGTCGATCCTACAAAGATCAAATCAATCATGGACATGCCACCTCCGAAGAACATCAGTCAGCTAAGGACATTACAAGGACGGCTACAATCCATCTGAAGATTCATTGCACAACTGGCAGATAAGTGTCACCCCTTGACACACCTATTACACAAGAACATCCACTTTCAATAGGATACTAGATGCCAGCAAGTATTCCAAATGCTTAAAGATTATCTCATGAATACACCATTGTTGATCCCACCAAATCCAAGTAATTCTCTACTACTCTATATATTAGCAACAAGTACAACATTGGGTGTACTATTGGCACAACACAATGCAGAAGGGAAAGAGTGTGTTGTTTACTACATCTCTCGCACATTGGTTGGCTATGAACTCAATTACATCCCTATTGAGTAAGCTTGCCTAGCAGTAATCTTGGCAGCCACTAAACTGAGGCACTATCTATTGACACATAAAGTATAGCTCATTGCAAAGATCGATCCACTAAAGTACTTACTCAGCAAAGCAGCACTGACAGGCCGTTTTGCCAAATGGGTGATTATTCTAAGTGAATTTGACATCGAGTATGTGGACTATAAGGCTATCAAGGGTCAAGTTATTGCAGATCAGTTGGTCGATGCTCCCCTCATAATCAATCATCCTCTCATTTCCAATTTTTTAGATGAAGAGATATTCATGATCACAGCAACACAACCATGGAAACTATACTTTGATGGTTCATACACCAGGCATGGCTTGGGGGCAGTCATTCTGTTTATCACACCTCACGGTGACAGTATCCCAAATTCTTATAGGCTCACATTTCCCTACACAAACAACATAGCTGAATATGAGGCCTTGATCACATGACTCAGGCTAGCTGTACAATGGAAGTTACAAGAACTACAAGTATATGGCGACTCTCAATTGGTCATTCAACAAGCAATAGATGAATATCTGACCAAGGATGATAAACTCATGCCATACAAACAAATGGTGGACAAATTAAAGACATCATTTACTACTATCACCTTTGAACAGATACCCAGGGACCAGAATCGAGCTGCTGACGCTATGGCTACCATTGCATCTCTCCTAGATCTTCCACAGAATTCAACATGCTACGAGTTCTTGGTAGAAAAGCTTTAGATTCCCACTTATGATATCCCCAAATCCGAGATGATATGTCACCTTGTTGGTTCCGAATCCCCATGGTATGGTGAGTTCTACACCTACCTTCACGATCACACCCTTCCTCCTAACCAATCGAATAACCAATGTAAAACCTTCATCTGCCAAACCGCTCAATATACCATTATTGCTGAAACCCTATACCAACGCAGTCTTGACGATACTCTCCTTCGATGTCTGGAACAAGATGAGATAACAAAGGCCTTGGAAGAGGTACATGAAGGAATTTGTGGAACTCATGCAAGCGGTCCGTCACTAGCCAAGAAACTCATGCGCATGGATACTATTGGTCATCCATGGAGAAAGACTCCTACTACTTTGTCAGAAAGTGTAAGAAATGCCAAGTTCACGGAGACCTGATACATGCACCAACATAGGAATTGTAACCAATCACAACACCATGGCCTTTTTGTCAATGGGGACTTGACCTTGTGGGTAAAATCCATCCATCTTCATCCAACGACCACAAATTTATTATTCCTGCCACTGAATACTTCACAAAGTGGATTGAAGCTGTTCCACTTACCCAAGTCACCGACAAGAAGATCGCCTCATTCATCCTTAATTACATCATCTGCCGGTATGGTGTACCCATGTCCATCATCATAGATAACGGGCCTCCTTTCAAAAATTAGGATGTCCGTGAGCTCTGTGAGAAGTTTCATATCCAACACCGCTTTTCCACTCCCTATTACCCACAAGGAAATGTTCAGGCCGAAGCATCAAACAAGAACATATTGAGAATCCTCAAGAAGACAACCAATGATGCCATTCATGATTGGCATGTTCAATTGAATCTGGCACTATAGGCATACTAAACTACCATTCGAACCCCTATAGGCACAACTCCCTACTCATTGGTCTATGGAGCAAAAGCTATCCTTTGTATTGAGGTCGAGATACCATCTCTACGGGTTTCCTTGCATAATCTCATAGATGATGAAGCATACAGAGTATCCCATCTTCAGGACTTAGAGCTACTTGATGAGAAACGACAAGGTGCATACAATCACCTCAAAGCTTATCAGCAACGCATGAGCAGAAGCTATAACCATCAAGTTAGACCTCGTACATTTGAGGTAGGTGATCTTGTTCTTCGAGAGAATCCTCGTAACCAACCAAACAGAGAACATCAGGGAAAGTTTGAATCAAACTGGCTGGGTCCATATGTTATCACTGCTATATTTGGGTCCAGGGCATATCAGTTGGCTACTTCAGAAGGAGAACTACTAGCAGATCCAATCAACAACATGCATCTCAAAAGGTTTTATACATAAGCTGCACAGAGCATCAGACTCCCATACATACCGACAAAACACAAAAAACATTTAGATAAATGTCCTAAAGAATATACAAAAAAATCACAATAGTAAAGAAAAATCATACATCCAAACGGTGAAAAACCACCTCAGTGGCACCTTGGGTAAGTGCGATGGTGAAAACCTGGCAAACAGGTGCCACTCGTAAGGGCTATGGCTCCATTGTCTTTCAGACTTGTTGCGATCATATTCATTTCATCCATCTGTCCAAACCATAACTTGTTATTGATCTGCAATCCAGGATAATACTTCACGCGTCTTGTATCCCTCTTTTTCATAGTCATGTCTAAACTAGGGGCAATGCCCTTAATCTAGTTGATGGAAGTGGATTCTATATTATTTTGTGATTCATTGAGTTCTTTATTCAAAACTATCTCACAAAAACTCCAAAAACATTCAAAACAATCATCAAACAACCAAAAAAACATTCGAAAAACTATCTCACAAAAACTCCAAAAACATTCAAAACAATCATCAAAATACCAACAACATTGAAAAACTATCTCACAAAATCCAAAAACATCAGAAAACATCAAATCAATAAAAAAAAATGACAACGCATTGTACATACGCTTTTAACGCAGATACCAAACAACATTGTGAAATACTCAAACGATGACCACTTATCACATCAACCCAATAATCAACATCAACACACCAATTGTCTTAACAAGGATGCATCCTTCCTTACCAAAACAAAGGCAAGATGACATTTTCTTTGACAAGAAAATTTTGTCTAAGCTATCAAATACTTGGTTGATTTGTAGGTTATTTATTCATTTATACCAGTTTCCTACGCTACTCCGGGATATCCACAAGTGATTAGAGTAGCCGAGATGGTTCCTACAACATTATTTGTATGTATTCTGCGAATTATTCCGATGAAGTTCTGGGGCATGTACTAATAGTGTCTACGTGGGAAGTTCACTAAGTTACGTGATCATATGCAAAATACAGTCATAGATCACTACGACTTGCTGACTACAACATATACCTTGACCATATGAGCATGAACCATTATGGAGGGTCCATATTATTTATTCTTTATATATGTTGTTTGCTTACAGGCACAATGCTCCATCTTTGGTTCCTACTACCTCATCCAAACTCGATAATGGTTTATCTCTTACTACAGTATGAACTTGTCTCAGGATATGATTGGCAAAAGATCAAGGAGGACATTCCAAGTCATGCATGAAAGGAGATAATCCTTGTCTATTCTGCAAGCGCTACTCAGGTCAACTTGATCCATTATATCAAGTTGCTTGTATTAACTTGCTATATCAAAATCCATGTAAGGAATACTCAGATCATCTTGAATCATTATGTCAAGTTGCTTGTATTTTCTTACAACATTTTAAATGCTCAATGATGAAAATAAAGCACTATGGACCGTCATTTCACCTCATCTGTATATTTTGCATTCCATTGCATTCCATCCATCCATACATTCATAATAGCTACATATCATGCATACATAGTCATAACAATGCATACTCTATTTTACTCATCTTCTTCCATAGGACTCAGTCCTAGGTCCTCTATATCTTCTATCTAACACTGAATCCCCCCTCCCCCTCCCTATCTTGATCAACATCACATACCCTACATCGTGCCCCATCAAATCAATCAAACCATGTTCCTCACCATCCATCTCTAATAGGAGGGGTTGCGTTTCCTATACTAAGTCATCATATAAGCCAAGAAAGTTACTTTGTCTGCACAGGTACATCGACTCACACACACCTAGACTGTCAACAGATACTCTGATCAAGTATCTTTGGGTCTCAATAGGTAATCAATCATGGTAATCCTATACTACATCAGACATTTATCATAATGACCTAGTCTCAATGGGGCTGCTATGATTCACCACAACCATCCATCACACACACACACACACACACACACTATCAATTGATCAACCAATTAAACACAATCACATTAGACAATTGCATCAATTGTCTAAGTCTCAACGAGTATTTTTTTTCATATACCTTGACTTCAACGGACAATTACATCAATTATCTAAGTCACATCAGGTCACTTTGATTCACTTACTCAGACTTTAAACTGTCCAAGCGACCAACTGACATTAACTATCACGCTTCGACTGAGGCAATTAAACCAATTGCACCAGATTGGTCAACCAATTTTGATCAATTGTATAGCATCAATCCAAACCACACACTACATCTTCTCTGTATCTCTTGCATGACCTCAGGGTACTTGCTAGCTTGTTGTTTCTTTGTACTCACTCCATTTTCTCCCATTCTCGCACCATTAGTTCTATTATCTTCTCTTCTACCACCCAGCCAATTTTCATTCTTTTTTTGAGAGATCGCCCGATTCTTCAAAAAAATTCGGCCCATTTCTCGAGGGGGCATACCACCCACCCATTAAATTAACATTTTTTGGGGCATATTTCTTCACACCTATTTTTCTTTCTTTGAAACGACGCGATAAACTGCATCGTCTCAAAGAGGGGCAAATGTAGTCACATAAATCTACCCAGTTTAATTAAATGAATATTTGTTATTTATTTGATTAAAAACCCACTAGCCATCAATTAATTAAATTAACATTTAATTAATTCATCTACAAATCATTCTCCTATTAATTAAATAAATTATTCAATTTATTTTAATTAATTCATTATACTAAATTCAAAACCAATTAAATGAATAAATCCTATTTATTTCATTTAATCCCCTTTCCTCTCTTAAATAAATTAAATAAAACATTTATTTAAATCATTAAATCCCCCCCCCCACTTGCATTTTCCTACAAATGCAAGTTGCAACCACAAGTTGAAATAAATTAATTTTATTTTAATTAAAATCCTATTTTCCCTCACCCACCAAATCCACTTGCAATCCTAATCCCCTTCTAGATTCTTCTAAACCTCTTCCTAATTAGCCTAATTCATCCCCTAATTATTGTCACATTCCTAAGCAACTTGGAGTCACTTCTCAAAGACTTCAAAGTCTTTGAAAAGCATTAAATGCTTTGTGTGTCCAACAAATTAACCTCTAAAGTCTTCCAAACCACTTATGGCTCTTACATGACCATTTATGGTTATTAACCCTAACTCAACCCTCTTGTGACTCATGTGTCTCCTCAAACATTTATTGCTTTGACCATGGTTATCCCTTTAACCTTTGCACAAGAGTTTATCCATTGGATACAAGCTTTATTCTTTGAATAAAGAATTTATTCACTCAACCTAACCTTGACCTTAACTCCTAAGTTAACTCTCAGGTCATGTCAAGCATTTAATGCTTATTCCCTCTCCTCTCAACCTATCTCATATTGACACTTGTCATCTTGGGATTGGGTTGAAAGCCCTCACATGGATCTCAAACCATTCAATCTTGGCCCTTGTTGAGATTACTCAATCTCAACCATCCATTGCTCCATTTTTCCTATAAATAGAGCCCATTTCTTCATAATCCAGATCTTGAAAAACTTGTATGCATGTAAGTTATAGAGAATTTTAGAGAGCATTTAGCATATTTTAGTCATATTCACTCTTTTGGTTAAAATTAACAAATAGCATTTAGATAACTCATCTTTCTTTCGTTATTAAGCTTGCATTTGCATACTTTTCATAATCATCTACAATCTTGAGCCTCCATAGGGCATCCATAGTGCAAAAAGCTACTGAGAGCTACACTCATGTGGAACTTGGAGAGGAGAGGAACAAGGGAAGAGCAACTATGAGCATCTTGATTAGCATTTGGAGGAGTATAATTTATCTATTCTATGTTTGTATGCTTTCTATTTCATGCTTACTATCTCTCTTGATATGCCTGTTTAGGATAATCTTTTGTTGCTAACACTAACGCTTGTTTCTTGTGCTCTTGTGTGTGTTGCCATCAAACAGATTTTCTAACCCTTTTTGCAGAGCATCACAAACCATATCATACATCAAACTTCTAACTGCACTTTGGTAAGGCACTCTGCTCATGTCTTCCATCTCCGATGGGGATGTAGGACACTCTGCAGCAGATAATTTTGTTCCAATTGTAAAAGAAACACACAATGGTCTACAATCCTACATGTTGAACCTCTATAAAACTAAATTCACATACTTACTTTGGCTTGGCCATAGCTTTCTATTCACTCTATCTCTTCTAATTTCCATCCCAAGAATGTGCTTTGCTACACCAATATCTTTCATTTCAAATTTAGCAACGAGCTAAGACTTTAGTTCTGAAATCATACCTTTCCCTTTACCAATGAATAACATATCATCAACATACAATGCAATGTACAATAAATGATCACCATCGGATTTATAATAAACACAATAATCTGATTTAGAGCGCTCAAATCCCAAACTCAACACATATGTATCAAATTTCTAGTACCACATCATAGGACTTTGTTTGAGGTCATACACATATTTCTTTAATTTACAGACCAAACTACTTTTACCTTTCACAACATATTGCTCCGGCTATGTCATATAAATATCTTCCTCCAAATCACCATGAAGGATAGTAGTTTTCATATCCATTTTCTCAACCTCTAAATCATAAGCAACAAATATAGAATGCAAAAATCTAATGGATGTCATTTTGGTAACATGAGAAAATATCTCACCATAATCAACACCTTCAACCTAAGAGTAGCCTTTTGCAGCGAACCTTGCTTTATACTTCTCAATGCTTCCATCTGAACCAATGTTTTTCTTGAACACCCATTTGCAACCAACAAGCTTCCATCCTTTAGGAAATGGTACAATATCCCATGTATCATTCTTTTTCAAAGCTACCATTTCTTCTTCCATAGAAATCTTCCAGGATTCTGCATCATTTATACATAATGCCTCTTCTACAGATTTCGGTTCATCCACATTAGTATTCAAAGGAAAAATACATCTCCAATTATCAGGTGAATACCTTTCAGGTGGTTGTCTATTTCTTGTAGACCTTTGAACAAGGTGAGTTGGAGGTTCTTCCTCTTGTTCTGAAGATTTAGAGCTAGACGATCTCTCCTCAACTTGTTGCCTATCTAGGGGTCTTGATTAAACTGTTTCAGGTGTAGAAGTGAATTGATCACATCTTCCTTTTTAGTCTATTTTGACTGCAATGTAATAGAAGGAGAATTAATTTCTCTAAAAATAACACTTCTACTATGAATTACCTTTTGTGTAACAGGGTCCCAAAGCTTGTATCCTTTCACACCATAACTATACCCGATGAAGATACTTTTCACTGCCTTGTTCTCCAACTTTGTCTGCTTCTCCTTTGGCACATGTGCATATGCCTCACAACTAAAAACTCTAAGATGTCTCAATGAGGGCTTGTGACCTGACCATGCTTCCATAGGCATTTTATCAACAAAGGCTGATGTAGGAGACCTGCTAATCAGGTAGAAAGTAGTGGTAACAACTTTAGCCCAAAATTTTTATTCTAGACCAGCATCGCTCAACCTACTCCTAGCCTTCTCCATCAGTGTCCTATTCATTCTTTTTGCAACTCCATTCTATTGTGGAAAATACAGAGATGTCTTCTATCTGTTAATGCCATAGTCTTTATAGAATCTATCAAAATCATTAGAGCAAAATTCACCGCCATTATCAATCCTCAAACATTTAATTTTCTTTCCAGTTTACAACTCAACCATTGCTTTAATTAATTTAAATTGATTGAAAACTTCATATTTACTCTTTAGAAAATATACCCATGTCCTTCTACTAAAATCATCAATAAATGAAACATAATATGTGGATTTTCCAATCGAAGGAACATCTACAGGACCAAATACATCGGAATGAATAAGATCCAAAACACCACAAGTTTTATGAGAACTTGAGTAAAATTGAAATCAATTTTGTTTTCCATAAATGCAATGCTCACATAAATCAAATTCAAGATTACAATCATTCAAACCTTCAACAAGGTTTTTTATTTTTCAAGGTCCTTAGACCCTTTTCTCCAATGTGGCCAAGCCTCTAGTGCCATAACATAGTCTTCTCTGCAGGTAACTTTACTTCAGAAGAAAGAGCACCCTAAGGTACCCAAAAGCCATTTCCATCTACTAAAGGTGAAACCCTCAAATCGTCCAAGGATTTACTTTTTATAGAAGTGCTATTACACTCAATAGTGTATGCGTCTAGCTTATACAAAGTGCCAAACCTGACACCTCTAGTAATTAACATAGCACCCTTAATCCTCTTACATCCTGCTTCAAAAAAGACTACCTACACACCTGCATCTATCAGTTTGCTCATAGATAACAGATTTCATTTTAAACCAGGGATATGCAACACACAATTAATCCTTTTTATTCTACCATCAGAAAACCTAATTCTAACTTTACCTTGACCAACAATGTCTAAATGTGAATCATCACCTAATTACACCTTACCTCCATTAAATTCTTAATATTCAAAAAACCAATCTCTATTGGCAGTCATATGAAAAGATGCACCTTAGTCAATTAACTAGACATCATTACCTGCATGAGTCACCAAAGCTACAATAAATGCATCACCATCTTCCTTCTCGGACTCAAAATCATAATCAATCCTCTTCTTTTTCTTCTTCTTTTCTTCTTTGTAGTCCTTACGGATGTGACCTGGTTTACAACAATTCCAATAAATGACTTTGTACTTTCCAAGAGATTTCAATCTCCCTCTTGATTTGGACTTATTGCGCTTCTCATTCTTCTTGCCTTTCTCCTTAGGTCTTCCACGAACAATTAGGGCTTCCTTCAAACTATGGGATACCTTCCTTCGTATCTCTTCACCATGTAGGGAACCCACCACATCTTCAGACTTCAGAACACTAGAAGTACTACCAATAGCCATAACAAGAGAATCAGATGAATCATGCAAAGAACAAAGCAAGATCTGGCATTTCTCCTCTTCATTCATCTTAACACTGACAAATACTAATTGAGCCACCACCATATTGAATGCTTCCAGGTGGTCTGCAACTTGTCCACCCTCTTCCATCTTCAATTAATACAATGTCTTCCTCAAGAAAACTTGATTTAATAAATATTTCACTTGATACATTTCACCAAGCTTAGTCCATAGCTTCTTTGTGGTGTTTTCTTCATGGACATTGATCAGAACAGAGTCTGTCAGACACAGTCTGATTAGAGCCTTGGATTTTTTGGTCCATAACATTATATTGAGCCGCCAGGGTAGGATCTGAGGGCCTTTGGACATTCGCATCAACAACATCCCATAGATCTCGATCTATTAGCAAATCTTTCATCTTCAACTTCCACATCTCAAAATTTGTTTCATCAAATTTCTCCACCTCTATTTTCCTTGACGAACTTTCCATCTAAAAATTCCTGCAACAAGATTAAAAAGTGTCTTCTATAAAAGTTCCCACTTAAATTTGGATTAGTTCAAAAAAACCCAACAACCCACAACTGAAACCAAAGGTGATCAAGCTCTGATACCACTTGTAAGGAAGTTAAGTAGCGAAACAACTTCCTACACTAACCTTGAGAGAAGGGTAATGCAAATTTTTTTTACAGATCATCACAACAACTACAAAAAATAGAAATATATATAATAACATTCAAACCATAACACATTGATTTACATGGGGAAAACCCTTTTGGGAGAAAAACCCCACACTCCAAAAGCCTCCCAATATATTATTGCACAATCAAAACATATTACAATATACTTGTAGTGAAATCTCTTTGAAGGAGTACCACTAATCAAAGATTCAGAGGTAACTTAATAGCTATAAGACTCTTACACACAACCTCTATCTCACGTACCTCATATATAGGAGATACAATACAAGAAACCGTCAAATGGTATTACAAAACCATGGGCTAAAACCACCCAATAAGGTGTAGCCGACCTTATCTCCCTTTTAGATTCCCTATGATGTGGCCCTCCCTTTTTACAGCTATTTTATGTGTCCGATATATTTTATATTTCCTATTTAGGAGTACAAACTTCTGAAGGCCATAACTTGAGAACCATGTGTCCTATTGATGAACCATTTGAAGCATCGGAAAGCTCTCAAAGTGATATATTGCCTCATAAATGCTATACCATTTATGCCCACTTTTCAAGGTGTTTTGGGGCCTCTAAAGTCCTCAAAATCAAATATAAACCTTTCATTGGACCCCTCAAAAATGAAAAATTTAATATCTTCAAAACTAGTTGTGATCTTGCGATGTAACTTTATCGGAATGCTTATCTAGCCAACCAAAAGCTTCGAGGAGAATTTCGCACCATTTCATGCCTAAATGAAAACTTACTATAAATAGTAACCTCATATAAATGCAAGGTTGAGACACCATTTTCCCAACAAATACCATCTTTTTAAACAATGTGTCTCAAAATTTTGCCTTTTGTGATTGCAAATATAGACTTTTTAGGATTTAGAGAAATGTTGAAATCCCTACATCTCTTCTATACTTCCTCCAAATCTTGTAGATGGTTTAATCTCATATTTAAAAACACAGTCAAGTCATCCAAATAATCAACTATAATCATGTTCTTCAAATCACCAATAGTCAAGGCCATCGCTCTCTAGAAAGTAGCTCCAGCATTCATGAGGTCAAAAGGCATCTGTTGTAAGCAAAGATGCCCACAAGGGTGGTGAACCCGATTTTGTTTTGATCTTTTGAGGCTACTTCTATCTGGTTATATCCAGAGAAACCATCCAACATAGATATCATTTCAAATACTAAGACTATCTGCAAGATTTGATCCATTATAGGTAAACGATAATTATCCTTGAGGGAGCCTTGATTTAGATTCTGAAAATCTACACAGATTCTTATTTACCCATTCTTCTTCCCGACATACACAATGTTAGCTACCCATGTAGTATGATGAATAGGATATATTATCCTTGCTTTTTACATCTTATCAATCTCATTGAGAATAACATCAGCAATTTTAGGATTGAGGGTTCATTGCTTTTGCTTGAAAGGGACAACTTCTAGTTTGAGAGGGATATGGTGTTGTATTTTTCCATTTCTGAACTTTTTAAGATTTGCATAGCACCATGCAAAAACATCTTTATATTATATGAGTAGGGAAATTGAGTTTTTCTTCTCCTTGGGTGTACAACATTTCCCTGTATAAACCATCTTTGATTCTTCCTTTGTACCTATATTCAGTTGCTCATATTCAGCTGAGGTTGTGTTGAAATTAGATTCCTTCGGTTTAATGTATTGATTGCATCGGTTGAATAGAAGCTCCAAGAATTCAAGCCCTTTAGGAATCTTATTTCATTTCAATTGAACCACTCCTTTCATCTCATTATCTTTGGGTTTTATTTCTCCTTCAAGAATGTTAGAACTATCCTCATTGCTTCCTTAAAAAAAGGTATGATAGAAAGCATTTGTGTTCTCCAAAAAATCAATCATCTGCTTATCATTGTTAAACACTTGCCAGTGATTAACATTATTTGGGGAATTTGGCTTATAAACCACCAATGTTATATTTTTTATCCTTAAAGTTAGGATAAGGCAATAGGAGTGATGCATATACAACCAGGAAATCAGCTCTGGTATTTTGCATTGTAGGAACAACCTCTATTGTGAAAGATTCAAAATCCTCAATACAATCCCATACCTTATTTCGATAATGTCTCAATCTCACATTCTTTACAACACATTGGCCTTGGATTTGTCTCACCACCAACTAAGCATCCCCTTTCACTCTTAATTGTTTAATCCCTCTTTCTTTTGCAGCGACTAGACGAAGCTAATGAGCTTCATATTCAACAGTGTTATTTGTGCTTTCAAATTCTAACTTATAAGCCAGAGGAAATTGGCAACCCTCTGGATCAATAAGGACAACTTCAACACCAAACCTAGATGAGGAACAACTACCATTAAATTCTATAGTCCACAATCTTTTTTTCAATTCATCAGAAACAAAACAATTACCCATATCTTCAGAAGAGCTACACATATAGGTACCAAGACCGGTTTCTACATACAAATTTTTTGACCTGGGATCATCCGATTTCATCATAGTAAATTTGGCCTTGGGCTCAGGTTATAATCAAACCTTCTTGCCATTTACTGGAATAGTAGCATAAGACCAGTCCATCTGGATCTCTCCTTTGAGATCTTTACAAAAAATTTAACTTAAAATCATTCCATAGCTTGTTGGAATGTTTACAACTAAGATGGTAAGCTTGAGTCTCTTAGATGGATGAGAACCTAATGCCACTTGAGCATCTTTAACCTTACCTAATATGGGTACCTGGGAAGAATACATTGAAAAACATCTTTCACTTGAAGAGGTGACGGTCAAACCTAAAGCCTTGGCTACTTGGGATGGCATCACATTATCAGAGGCTCCAGAATCAATCACACAATTACTCAATTTGAAACTAGTGATGAACAAAGATACATAAAAAAGTTCAGGCTTCATGAAAGGATTTGCTGGATTGGGGGGCTTCAACTCTTGAGAATAATTGAGACAACTAGGATCAATCTTAGCCAAAGGATTGTCTTTAGTAACTTGAGCATTAATAGATTGTATTGAAGACTCAAATTTAATGAAATTAACAAGTTGGTCTAGTTTGGAAGGATTTATTCTAGGATATTCAACCTGGGTAATCTGTATCTTCATATTTTTAAATTATTCAACTATATCAAAGGAATTAGGAAAAGAATCACTAACAACAACCGAAGGTACCTCAACAAGATTATTAGCTTGGCTCGTTTCCATATTCTTGGAATTAGAGGAAGATCCTTTAGTTATGATATACTTAGGATGAGAGGCAGCATTGTCAGGGTTAGACTTATCTTTTGAATCCTTCTTTTGTGCATATTGACTTCTAGTGAGTACCCTGCAATTTGGAATGTCTATCTCTATGAACAAATCTTATCCCTCTATATTAGACTCATGTTCAAGGAAATTCACATTTGCATCCCCTGAGGGTGTGGGTTCTTCAACCTGATACTCTTCTTTCTTACTCGTGGCAAGCATTTATATAGCTCTTCTCATCTCTGTACAGGATGCACCATCATTATCGGTAGTCAAATGAAAGTTACATACCATCTAATTTCCTTTTCCTTAAGAGGAAGGGGCTTCTATGGCCAGTCTTTGAGAAGGGCCAATGATACTTAATGTCTTGGTTGATGATCTTGATACATCTTGATAAAAAGGTTGTTGTGGGAGTTTAGGCATTTTCCTCTTCAAAGTGATGATATCATTAGCCAATATTTGGATTACTAGATCAATAGAAGCAGTCTCTAATGCCTTACTAGTTTGCAATTCCTTTTTCCATTTTCCTGAGGTAATCAAGTCATCTTCTTTGAAATGACCTCTCGCTAAGTTACTACCAAGTCAGCCTACGGGTTTCTCTTGATGAGGAAGCTAACATCAGAGGATAAACTGTTGATAAAGAAATATTTCAAAAGATTATCATTTTGTGCTACGTTGGCTGGAATCTGGCTCACCAACTTATTAAATCTTGCTATGAAATCCCACATAGACTCATGCACTTCTTTCTTCATGGTAGATAATTGAGAAACCAAGAAATACTCATTCTTAGTGGTTTTGAATCTCTCTTGAAACTTAGTTTTCATGGTATTCTAAATATTAATTATACCATTAGAGAAATAATAAAACCAATCTGTTACAACTTCTATTAAAGACTCCACAAAAAGTTTGATTGCAACATCTTCATATTGAACTCCCAATATTGAATAGGCCCCAAAAAAGGCATGCATGTTTTCCTCTAGTGTGACCTTCGCATCACCCTTGAACTTAGGTATAATTTTTCCTAAACCTTTAGGAAGGTCATGTAAAGGCCCTATCAAATTGAGGAGACCAATAGCTTCTCCCCATAGTACTACCATATTTACGGGTTGAGCAACAGGAAAATTGGTTTGAGTAGGTAAAACAGTTCCTAGTGAAGTCAAGACCTAACAAAAGTTACTCAATGAAGGAATCTTAGGTCGAGGAGGAGAAGGAGGTCTACTCAAAGATTTAGTTTTATGAGTAGGAGAAAAAACTAAGAAATTCATAGATTGAATGAAATCAAAATCTGGGTCTTGAACACCTTTCTTTTTTGTATTTCTTGTATAACTCTTGGGAGCCAGTTTAAGAATGTGAATGGATAAGTAAACAAAATTGCCAAATTATTAATGATAATTTTGAGGATCGATTGCTCTTTTAACTAGTTCTCTCCTCAAAGGCCTTAGTGGAATATTAATTCTAGGGCAGAAAGGTTCTACAACTTTAACATAGACCACTTCAGGATTATGGGCTATTCTCTCCTCTTTGTCTAAAACCACTCTAGTATGTTTAAATTATTCATCACTGCTTCTGCACTTCCAAGCCAAAGTATTTAACCCAGAAATTATATGGTCTTGAGGATTTTCTCAATCTAAGTCTGGTTGCACAAAAGGGAAGATATTGTCATGAGGCAAAACCGTGCTTCCCAGGATAAGGCGACATTTAATCTTCTGTATTTCAAAAAATTTCCGTTAAATCTTTCTCTCCCTAGCAAAATAGCCAAAAATTTGCTGGTTAACAAATTTTGTTCTCTTCAAAATATGGCAATATTGACTCTTAGCCCAAGTATGAGAATAAACTGTTAGTAATAGTTGGAGAAGTTTCAATTGTTTTTGCAACTTTCCTCTAAATTTTAGAGGTACATCTCCCCCTTATGATATAGTTTTTGATTTTCTAGGGTGTGCTTTTGACAAGAAAGTAGGAAAGGAAAACTTCAGAAAATTAATAAAGAGAACAAAGAAGATATTATTCTCATATGATCCTCACAAAAAGGTATGAATAACAAGTCTCATGAAATTTAAATATGTTGGCATTTGATCATTTGATCTTAACTAGTAATGTTTGTTTGCTTGATACAACTGGTACATGTTTGTTTTGTAATTAGATTAGAATGATGTATGATGACTATTTTTATATAGTCATATGAGTCACATAGTTCAACTGGTAAGTAGAGACAATTTTTATCAGAACAGGTAAAAGACAAACATAATAATATTTTGACAATCGGTACAACAAAATTTATGAAGAATGAGATGATGCAGTTTTACAACAGGAATGAAGACTGGTATATGAAGTTATGTTGTGACTACATGTGCTGATTCGATTAGGTGAACAAGATCTAATTGACAGAGTAGGTATTCTGATGGACATTCAACCGGTAGTGATGAAAATCACTCAGATCGGTAAAACGACACAAAATTTGTTTTGTTATATTGGTTGCCGACATAACTAAAGTGTGCAATGCAAGATTGACTAGATACATTGAACCTAGGGAATTGTTGCAAGGTTCTAGCTGACCTAATGATATTTTTAAGATGTGCAATAAGGTATGAAGGTATATATGAGTACGAGCTTGAATGTGTGAGATATCATTAGCGAATTTTGTATTTCTGATAGTGTGATGATCAGAGGAGTTCTGAGATGAAGTATATGTGATATTGTAATATTCTGTAGCGAATCTTATCAGAAACTGACGGTGTTATACTGAGATCATTTGAACTTGTTGTCTGCCTAACAATTGCAGCAAGAAAATCGTCTCACAAGGTCACTCCTAATAGGGTGCAGTCGAATCCTAACAGGTCTGATCATTAATTCCTCTAACTAGGTGACACATTAACTTGTGTTTGTAAATCCTAGTAATGTGAGTAGCTCCTAATGGGGTTGGTCCTCACAAGCCTTATTGTATAGCTCTTAAGAGGGATTAGACACTCCTAACAGGGTGTGCCCCTAACTGGGTGTTGTAGACCTTAACCGATCAGATCTCTATATTGCAGATAGTGGATCTTTGTGGGTACTAACTCCCACCGTGGTTTTTCCCATTTGGGTTTTCCACATATAACCTCTTGTGTCATGTGGTTTATGCTTTATGTGGTGATTGCATACTTGGTGTTAATTCTTATATGCCTATTGAGTTTTAAGTTGGTGAAATTGATAATCAAATTTGTATTGTTTTTACTTGCACTGATTCACCCCCCTCCTCTTAGTGCCTTATAAGTTCATCAATTGGTATCAGAGCCAAACTTTCTTAAGGCCTAACCACTTGGAAGGGATCTCTAATCCCAAGGAAAATATGGGGGGGTGGATGAGTTACAAAGAGATGGCTAGGGGACTTGTGGAAACTAAGGAAGATCTAGAAACCCTAAGAGGCAAGTATAAGACATCACTAGCTAAAAGGAAAAAATTGATCGAACAATTGTTGGAGATCAATGAAAGCAACTCTTTTGATGGAGAAAACATAGATGCATTGGTTGAGGAAGTAGAGAAACTAAATGGCGAGAAAATTAACTCGAGGAGAGAGCTTGAAGCCCTTACAATCCAGATGAGTCAAGAAGTTGAAGCTAGGAGGGTAGCTGAAGACAAGATCAAAGAGAAAGATCATGAGATCTTTAAGACAAAATAGGATAATGACACTCTTTATGCACACTGGCATGAGGAGAAAGAAGAGAAAGAAGAAATCAAAGCAGATCTTGATATGGAAATGTCTCTTAGAGAGATTCTTATGAAGTAGAATGAAGATCTTACTAAAGAGCTTGCAGAAGCTAATGAGAAGCTTGCAAAATTCAACAAGAGTTCTACCATGCTGGATGAACAGATCCAATCTCATAGGATGAAAGGTGATACATCTAGGTTAGGATATAATACATTTGAGAAAGGAGAAACTTTTGGTACCAAGAGAAACATGCATGAAGGTAAAACAACTCCTAAGACTCAGAAACCTACCAGTAAGAAAACTTACAAACCTGTTTGTTTTAATTGTTATAAACTAGGACATACTGCTAATGTTTGTAGAAGCAGATCTGATGCTAATACTGGTTATAGACCTAATACTAGATATGTGCCTAGAAAATTTGAAGGTTACTGTTATACATGCAACTTGTATGGGCATAGATCTATCGAATGCAAGTATGGAGCTAATAATCCAACACCTCATATGAATCCAAGATGTGTTGGTGATTGGAGAAGGAATTCCAATGACCGGAGAAGACCTAATTGGCAAAGACCCTATGTTAACTAGTCTAGTCCTTATGAGATGGAGAAAAGAATGAATGTGATTTGTTCAATCTACAACAATTATGGACATGTGGAAATGAACTGTAGAAGAAGGACAGATAGAGGCAATGTAGGACTGTGGAGAGCATCTGGAATGGCATGTTATCATTGTAACAAAACAAGACACATTGCTAAGTTTTACAGAACACAAAAGAACCAACCGGTGAATCATTCTGTAGACCGGAAAGGAAAGTATAAAGTTGATATTGAAGAAACCAGAGCTGAGATGGATAGAATTTGGAAGAAGAAGAGTTATTACAAACCATCCGAGGAATCAAATTCTTCACCTACTATGGAGAATCCTTTACCGGCAAAGTAAGTTGTTTATACAACTTGGGGTGAGCATATTGTCAAATCTTGAGATGAACCCCTGGATGAAGTACTGTAAGTTAAATCTGCATATTCTGATGCATTTTTATGCTTATAAGTCTTTTGAATCATAACTGGTAAATATCATTTAGTTTTAGCAACCGGTAATATGCTTAGGAGTGTTTTAAGAAATTTTAGGGTTTTGTCGGTTAAAGCATTTAATGCGGTAAATAGAAAGCAATAAAAAGAACATTTTGAATTTCATTTCCCACATTGCAATCTTGAGAGCATTTGGCGAGCAAGTGGAGCAGAGAAAGTTTGTGATTGCAGCATTCAACGTGTTTAGCAGAGATCTAAGGTGATTGCAAGTGAATTGTGAATCAATGATCGGTCTTGAAGGTTTTGGATAGTTTAGAAGTAGGAAAGGTATTTATCAGTAAATCTTACTCTTTGCTTCAAGATTTTGCATATTTTAGTATGGATACTCTGCATCTTGTTGATGTGACCGAGAGGCCACGAGTGGAGTTCAAACATCATCCTTTCAAGTCAGAAGAAACAAACCCTATCAATGTCTTATCTAGTGTACCGTATGGAGTTTTGCACGTTGAGGATGTCAACTCATTTTATCACTGCAAACTAGAGGACATGGGTATATCAGTTATTCATGACTAGTATAAATCATTGTGTGATAACAAGGGCATACCGAAAGAACAGTTTAAGAGTATCACCGAGAAAGGGTTCCATCATGCAATCAACTTCATTAATGATTTTGATAATGAGTTAGTTAGATTTGTTTTCAGTCGGATTCATTATCAATTTATGTGGTTGGATCGACCACATAAAATACCCAAGGAAGTCATTCATGCAGTAACCGGATTTTGTTCAACCAGTGAAGTACCCTTACTAAGATCAGTACCCAAGAATGATGTTGAGAAGTTGACAGGATCCAAATGGGATGGTAGAGCCATGGCAGTAAACAAAATCATCTAACTGTGAAATATGCCTCTATGGTGATTGGGTATAGGATTTACTATTCAAGCAAAATGAACAGCATACTGACAACAACTATTCATAGTGCCTACCAGATGGTAAAAGAGAATGTTAATTATGATTTGGATGAGGCACTAACAAGCCAATTGATGGTGAATCTAGAAGCTGTGAAGAAAGACAAGAAGTTGAGATTCAAATTTGGTCAATTGTTTTTAGGTTTATTCTTCTATTTTCAAAACTATTTGCCTGGTATTGGAGATGTTCAATGGATTGAAGGTACCCCTTCACTACTATAGATGAAGAACAACATTAGGATGCTGAAGGATAAGTTTGATAATATTTCTTGGCGTTACTTCAAGGAGTTTCAAAAGAAAATGCATGCTAGAGAGCGTATACTGGTAGAAGTAGTTAACCGGTATGAGAAAACAATCTGTTTCATGGTGGATACAGATACTTGTATGATGGAAGAAATTATCCCTAGAAACCTATGGGATATGAGGTAGACAAGGATCTACTCATTGCTTATGTTGATCATTTGTTAGAGCAACCAACGGATACCACTGCAGAGAGATTTGGGACATACAAAGAAAAATCACTACAAGTCCACTCTGAGTTGCAGAGACCAGTGATTGCAAAGAAGATAAGGAAGGAGGTAAAATAATTCATTGAGAAAGTAGGATTTATAAAAGAGTAGATAGCAACAACTAGGGAAAAGCACGCAATAAAACAAGGTGAAGTGTCTAGTTTACCTACCGGTAAGACTAGAGCTGCAAAATCCAAAACAACAGAAAAGAAGATGGAAGAATAAATCTCAAAGAAACTAGTTGAATCATAAAGAGGTAAACCATCTAAAATTTAGTTATGAAGAAAGCAAAAAATTGTTGATCCACCTGCTACACCAGTACAAACCAGAAAGAGGAAGAAGCAACAAGCCCACAAACCGACAAATGATGAAGAGGCTATTGAATTAGATGAGGATAAAAGAGCACTAAGAGCAAGTGTTAAGAAGCCTAAGACAACTGGTAAGGGAAAATCACCTAAGAAACCATTTACATTAGAAGACTCTTTCAATAGGATGGTCCAAATAATTAAGGATTATGGGATATACAAAGGTTTGAACATATTGTTTATTTATCTATCTGAAAGTTAACAAAGGGAGATTGAGGATGCAGTCATCTTCAATATGAATTAATTTAGCAAAGCCCTCATTGAGCTACAAGGGAAGATTCCAAATTCTTTGTATAATCTTATTGATGCAAGGTGGCTACCATTAGCCAAGATAGAGAATTCATTGATTATATCTTTAAGCACCTGCAACCGGAAGCAAGTGAAGAGGAGATTGAAGCAATAAAGATTAATGCAAACACATCGTTCAGGTCCAAAAAGAGATTAACAAGAATGTTAGAGACTGAAACAGTCCAGAAGGAGACTGAGATGTTGATCAAGAAGGCTTTAGGTCTGATCTCGAATGAAGAAAAATATGAAGTTGAGGAAGGTAGTTCTGAAAAGTTCAAGTCAAAAGAACTTCCTAAAGGTGTTAAGATCACAGATTTTGAACCGAATAACAAGTATATACAAGATGATCCTATTGATACTGAACCAGAGATCATTCCTAAGATAACACCGGAGACAATATTGATAATGGTCTTCATAAAATAGATGTATTTGAGGTTGATGTTCAAATATTTGAACAACATGAGCAGCAAGAGGAATAAGTGGAGAAGAAAGCTGAAGAAAAGAGCTCTGATAAGCCACCGGTGAGAACACAACGTAATGATACTCAAATTCCATTGGTAAGTGCAAATGTAAATATTGATGACAGTCAAAAGGAAAAGACTAATGAGGAAGCATCGGTGAATTAACAAAATGTGGAAATGCAACCACCAGCGGTCAAGGACACCACTGAAGAAGAGAAGATAGGAGAAGATAAGACTGGGAAGGAGAAAACAAAGAAAGAAAAGTCAGAGAAAAAGGAGACAAGGGAGAAGAAAAAAATTGATGATGATGACGACTCAGTTAGCATTAAAGGACCTATTGATATGGACAATCTGAGTTCTTCTCAATTGATGGAGATTGCAACAACAATGCAATCCAGAGCTCAAAATAAGAGAATGAAGGAACAACAGAGAGAGGTATAAACAATTAGGACAATAGTTGATATTTTGTCTAATCTCCTATCGAAGACTAATACTGAAAGTTTTGTTACTCCCATTGAAAAACTTGGGCAGTTGGTTACCAATGCCAGAGATCAACTCAAGACTTTTGAAGATGCAACATACATATCAGTTGAAAATGATCACAAGAAGAAAAGGATAAAACAACTGATGTCTGAGATAGATAAGGGTAAGGTAGCACTCAAGGTTAATAAGGACTTGTTGAAGAATGGACAGGAAACCAGAGGAAAGATTTTGGCTACTGTTTCAAAAATTTCACTGTTTTGTGCTGACTTGAAGGAGAAAATGGAAGATGCTGAGAAAGAACTTGAAATATTGAGTGAAACATTTAGATCAATGAATGAATCAACTATTAATCTTGGTAGATCAGTTGTAGACTTACATCACAAACTTGAGATGTATGAACGTGAGCAGGTCAAACGGGTAAGATCATTGAAGGAGCTCTAGACTCAACTGATTCCTAAAGTGGAAATTTTACAGTGAGCATACAAGGAGTTGGAGGCTATTTTGGCTACACTAGAAATGAGCACACTTGATTCAATGGAAGAATTAGCAGGGCAGATAAAGACACATGCTGGGATTACTGGCACAATGTTAGAGACATGGGATAATGATCTAAAATAGTTGAAGTTTCATTTCAGTGACACTTTTTCTAAAATTTCTTTGTAAAGACTTTATGAATCTTATATCTATATATGCTCTGATGCAAATTTTGATGTAAAATATATATATCTTTCATGTATTTTACTTCTTTATTTGGCATTGTTGTCAAAGGGGGAGTAATAGTTAAGAGCCAATCAAAATTTTGTATTTAATGTAAAAGGGGAGTAATAGGAGTCTCTTTCATTTTTGTATAATTGCATGCAATTGCTAAGAGGGAGTACATGTAATTTAGTCAATTTTTGTATTGCACACTTAGTTGAAATTTTTTTTTCCTAAGTGTTTTCATCAATACCAAAGGGGGAGAGTGTTGGCATTTGATCATTTGATCTTAACCAGTAATGTTTGTTTGCTTGATGCAACTGGTACATGTATGTTTTGTAATGAGATTAGAATGTTGTATGATGACTATGTTTTATGTTGTCATTGATGGAAACTATGTTTATATAGTCATCTGAGTCCCATAGTTCAATCGGAAAGGCTTAACTGATAAGCAGAGACAATTTTTATCAGAATTAGTATTTAGGACTTTAATCGGTAGTGATGAAAATCACTCAGATCAGTAAAATGACACAAAATTTGTTTTGTTATGTTAGTGGCTGACATAACTAAAGTGTGTAATGCAAGATTGTCTAGATACATTGAACCTAGGGAATTGTTCCAAGGTTCTAGTCGACCTAATGATATTTTTAAGATGTGTGATGAGGTATGAAGGTATATATGAGTATGAGCTTGAATGTGTGAGATATCATTATCGAATTTCATATTTCTGATAGTGCGATGATCAAAGGAGTTCTGAGATAAAGTATATGTGATGTTGTAATGTTCTGAAGCGGATCTTATCAAACACTGATGATGTTATATTGAAATCATTTGAACTTGTTGTCTTCCTAATAGTTGCAACAAGAAAATCCTCTCACAAGGTCACTCCTAATAGGGTGTAGTCGGATCCTAACAGGTCTGATCATTAAATCCTCTAACCAAGTGACACATTAACTCATGTTTGCAAATCCCAATAATGTGGGTGTCTCCTAATAGGGTTGGTCCTCACAAGCCTTATTGTATAGCTCTTAAGCGGGCTTAGACACTCCTAACAGGGTGTGCCCCTAACTGGGTGTTGTCGACCTTAACCAGTCAGATCTCTATACTGCAATTAGTGGATCTTTGTGGGTACTAACTCCCATCGTGGTTTTTCCCATTTGGGTTTTCCATGTATAACCTCTTGTGTCATTTGGTTTATGTTTTATGTGGTGATTGCATACTTGGTGTTATTTCTTATATGCCTATTGAGTTTAAGTTGGTGAAATTGATAATTAGATTTGTATTGCTTTTACTTGCACTGATTCATCCCCTCCCCTCCCAGTGCCTTATAAGTTCATCAAAATATGAATCATCTACTAGTATCCATACAAATATCACTACCATTATATGATCATCACATAAAAGAAAAGAATCTAGTAACAACAACATGCATAATATCCACCTCGGATTCAACATAACACAAGAAACCATTCCCCATCATAAAAGAAAGTTTACGATCAGAGAATAGATATCCAAGCATTCAGTGAATCATACAAATCTAGATATAAGATGAAAAAATCAAATATAAATTGATTTTTTTGTTAAAATAACACAAAGTCTATTCTGAATAAAATTCAATCAAAACTTTTTTGTTTGAAATGTTACCGCTAACTAAAAAAATCCATAGATTCAAAAAATTGGAACCCGTTCAACTGTATCCTTCTCCTTTAAATAGTTTAGCATCTAATTAATTAAAATAACATCTTCTTGAGGACAACCGAATAAAGAGAGTTTTAAAACATAACTTAAAAAATAGAAAAGGGTCCACCAAGACCAATATTTTTTTAGCAAGGAACTTTAAAATTAAACAGGTTAACTAAGAACAACTAAAGTACCTCCACGTCCTCATTTGTATCTTCATCTTCTAGCTCTACTACTTCATTTATTGCCTCTTGGTCTTCTTCTTTCGTATTAGTTACACTACCCTGGGAGAGTCATGCCACCTGTGGATATACTCCTTTCCTATACGCCCTAAAGTTGGAAAGAATTGGCAATAATTCTTCTATCGCAGGTTTAGCTATGGCTCCGAATCTAATCTTCCACTTGGCAACCCTTTGGATAGCCTCAACTATCTTCCTTGGGACATCTTTAACTTCTTCGTTGATAGAATTCAACACCATGATCGTGTACTTTAGACTTTCTAGAGAGTTGGGACAAGCGTTAGTTGCAAAAAGACTTTCCTTCACCTTCCGTCGAAACATTCTTTTTACCATTTCTCCCCCTAACAATTCCTTCGCATCATCTCCAAATATGTTTATGTCGACTATGGAGAAGTGAATTTTTAGGTCTCACTGGAGATAAATGTTCTGAACAACAAAGGCTATGAGATGGGATTAGAATTCTTTTGTGACATGATGCTTCCAATCTAACATTTCAATCCAAACAATGATGTTATTTGTGCTAGGGTTCTCAATGATATGTTATTATGTTAGAACACTAGGGGGAAATTTATTTATTTCTTGCATCTCTAGGAGGACAACAAATATCCTGATATTTTCTCTTTTTGATCTTTGTAGCTAAACTCGATGCACAATGATCATTTCTTTAAGAGTATCATAATTGCTTAATCCATGTTCTATAAAAGATACCCCTTTCAAATTACCATACTAGCCCAATCATCGACTAATTTGGTAATGGCATGTGATCACTTAACAAAGTCTAACTTATTAGAATTAATAAGTTCTATGATAGACACTTCTAAAGATGAGCTGGTTCCAAAGCTTTCAATAGACCAAGAAGATCGAATAAAGGAAGTGAGGGCATCCACATACTGTGTGAGCTCTCGATTCTTCCTTTATGTGGCTTTAGTTTTTTTGGATAGAACAACAATATATAGATTGGCATGATAAATGTCACCTTGGGTTGTTGAGGGACCCATGTCAATTTTTCTTATGTTGAACTCTCCATTTGTGATTTGCTATTCACTTTTGTCCACACTAGGATCAACAATCTCTAACACATGGTGTTTTGTTTACGGTTCTACAATCATCCTATTCATTCGCCTTACCTTCTTAAGTTTGGGTGTTTCTCCCAACAGGCATGTCACTATATCCACCCTAGTCTCATTGGTCAGTGAGTATTGCTTCTTCTTCTTTGCAATCACCTTTTTGAGCCATGGAGTTGATGAAGTATTTGTTGAAATTATTATTGTCGGGGCATTGGCAGTAGATTCAGATGGTAGCATTGAAACATTGGATAATGGTGTTCGTAGATTCACATCATTAATTAGGGATACTAGAGGATTTTTCTCTCCTTATTGATCAAAGAATTGAGAATCCTCTTCACTAGAGCTTATTTACAAAGATGTTCTTCTCTTTTTTATTGGTGTCATGATATTTGTTTCACAAACATATTTTAATTTTTTATTCTTCTCAAGGGGGTCATTATCTCCACCAGATTGTGAATCTGTTCGAGGTGTTCTAGTTTATGATGTCATTTTCCTTGTTGCTCCTTGAGAGGTCTAAACATTAGTACTAGTTTCCCTAGGTTTTCCCTTATGTGATGAGGATCCATAATGGGTTTTGACCTTATGATCTAACAAGGAATGTGATCTTGTTAGAACCTGAGAATTTTTGGCATTAACATCCATATCTTCTTCATTTTTTGATCAATTTAATGTAGGTAAAACAACACTTTTATATGAATCATCTATCATATTTGAACCATCATCTCCAATATTTTGAAGAACTGGAGAAATAACATTTTTAAGGATCGATACAATAGCACCCCAAAGATAATTAATAGATAAAATAATAATGAAACAGATTAATAGGAGTGCTTCGATCTTTTCTAATATTGTCAGTACTAGTTTCCAGATTCTGGAAACTATCAGCAGAACCCAGTTTCTGGAAACTATCAGCAGAATCCAGATTTTGGAAACTATCAGCAGAACTCAGTTTCTGGAAACTATCAGCAGAATCCAGATTTTGGAAACTATCAGCAGAATCCAGATTCTGGAAATTATCAACAGAATTCAAATTCTGGAAACTATCAGCATTGGCGAAGGGAAGTCAATAGTAGATTATGTGGAGGATTTGACCAAAACTATTGCTAGAGCTGAAAATATGAGAGACTCCTTCAACCCCATATTTGAGCAAATTGAGAAAGACCTAATTGAGAGGAAAGCAAATGCCAAACAATGGCGGAAACTGTCAATAAAGTCAGCAAAATTGAGGAATGGCTTAAAATTATCGCAGAGAAAAGCTTAAACATTCTGAAAGCCTCTGCTGGCAAAACCAAAACCCTCATCGGAAATTTGGAGGAGGAGAAGGATACCCTGGAAATTGACCCTAACATTGAAGGAACAGGAGATTTTCAAGGACCCATAACAAGAACCAGTGGAAAAAAGAAGGAGAATAAGCCAAATAAGGACTTGGATGAACTTAAAGCAGCTCTGGCCAATTACTACCGACTGATGATTAAGGCAGAGGACCTCCTGAAGGCTTTATAATTGTGCAGTGTTTTCTCTGGTTTCTTCATTTTGTTGTTTCTGTCCACTGTTGTCCTTTCTATTTACTGACTTTATTGCTAGTCATTGTGTTAGTTGTTCTTTCTTGGTCTGGATTCTCTTTGATGATCCTGTTTAATCTCCTTTGTTAAAGGTTTTGGGTCCTTAAAACCTGTTTTTCCTATTAATCAGAACATTAAAATTTAACATATGACTTAAAGTAAGTCGCATGAAATTTCTCCTAAAAAACTTCATTTTCATCAACACAATCCTCCCAAAAGTCTTCTAACTTTGGCACATGAACATACTGAGTGGCCCCATAGATTTTTTTGTCAGGCATAGCCCTTGCTATCAAAATGATTTCTCATGGGCAAAGAGAGAAAACCAAACTCAACTAGCAACTTGTCAGAAGATTTAGCAGACTCATTATTTTTAAATGAAAAATGAGACAAACTCATAGGAAAGGAGTATCCGTTATTTCTCATTTGAACATATTTGATGTTCACAAATGTCATTTGGCATAAAAGTTCCAGGAAGAGAAGATAATCAGAGGCATACCTAGGGAATTTCAAAGGTGCCTTTTCGTAACCTCCGACTCTCAAATATTAGAAACTTCTGAACTGGATATATAAAATGTTATAATTCTAAATCAGGGTCATAGATTTTTCTAAAATCCTCTTCTTAGGGTTTCCCTCAATATCTATTATAAGTGTCATAAAGAAAGTGTTGTAGACGTGGGAAAAGTTTCTCATGCCTTCTTCTTTCTGCAATTGAGGAAAACAATTATAAATGGGAGCACCGTCTACAAAGTTACCCACCTGTCTCAACCTTGGCCAAGACATTTTCCCAACAGCTAGCACATAGAAAAGCACAAAGCATAAATTAAATTATTTTCTATCATTGAATTTAATAAGCTGCTCATGAAGTGAATTAGTTATCAACTTTTCCCAACCAACCTAATCTCTATCATCACAGACAGTGAGAATGAATTGAAACATCCACTCTTCAAAATACTCTGACATGGGTCTACCAACCACACGACACAATAGAACATATCTGCAATGTCATCTCTGAACAATTCTATTTTTATTGAGGAGGGAAATTTAGACTTACCCTGACAAGGGGTTTTCAACCAACCCTGAGCAATAGTATTATTGGGTGAATATTTTATCACTAGAATACCAACAACAAAATATATGATTCACACACAACTATGTTGATAAATTAATCTCTCCTCTCATCAAGGGGAGGTTCCCTTTGAAATTTCTTCACTAATTAACAAGAAACTAAAATCTGTGGGTAAGTTTCAGGCATATAACTATCTCTTTTCAGAGTCTATGTATTCTCCCTCCACTTTGTTACAATTCTCTATCACTTTTGATACTTAAAGAAATGAACAAACTAATCCAACAAATTATACCAAAACTTACAATCAAGAAGCACAAAGTCTTTCTTGAATGTATTTCTAACTAAGCTAATTATCACAAATGGTAAGAAGTCCAACTTGCAGCTCAAAGTCTTCAAGTATACTTCTCCAATACTTAAAACTACAAGTAAATAGCAACAATACAAAGCCTACCACTAATCACTTAACATCAAAAAATTTCCCAAATTTGTAAACAACACAAAGTCTATTTGCACAATTGCAAAGCTCTTTCATAAACTTTAACAATTTCACCAAAAGATTCAAGATCACAAAGAATGATTATGAGAATTAAACATAAAAAATGATTCCAATCACAATCACAATCTTTAGTCCAACACAAAGTTTGGAAACTATCAGATTGCTATCTTTATTTCCTTGAATCCACTTTTTTTTACATCAAAAGCACAAAGTCTTAATTGAGATAAAAATTGGTCAGAGTTTTGCTAAGCATATTAAAGATCAATATGTATAAATGAGGGTCCTCCTTATATATGAAAAGAGTGGAGAAAAATGTGGGCACAGTTGACTAATTCAACTGCATAGTCCCACTTGACTACAACTACAACAAAAAGAAAATACGCAACTGGGAGAAAACTTGTAGCATCTAATAATGCAACTACGTGAAAAGAAAGTGTCAAAAAGGGGACACTTTATTCATCTTTCTCCTCCTCATTGGATTTTTGAAATTCCTCGAACTTAACCAGAATGGCTTCCATCTCGGCTTTGTCTGGTATTGGGGTAGATTCGGTGATGATGAGAACACAGGAACTGCATCTTCAACCTTTATGTATTTCTTTTTTCCATCTTTCAACATTGATGTGAGAACTTCAAAGCTGACTTGTATTTCTAGCAATTTATCAAACACATTCAATGAGAAATCATGTTCTTTATAGTGATCCATTAAGGAAAGGAATTATTGTATGATGGCATCACTAGTCACAAGGTTTTGATTATCATCATACAAGTAACAAGGAATATTATCTATTATAGCTGAAATAAGATCGATTTCATCATCTCCTTTCTTGTTTTCTTGATCCAGCTCCATAATCATTGACTTTATTGTTTCTTTCTTGTGAAACAATAAAGACAGAATTTGGAAATATTTCTCTCTAGTTGGAATTATCTTATTCTCCATGAGGACATCAATTCTGAAATCCTCCATTTTATTCCAAAGGGTTGCACTTCTCTCAATATCTTCTATTTCTTGAGATAAGGAAGTTTTAACACCTTCCATTTGACTTTGGATAACTTCAAAGTCAGCCAACAACTTAATCGTTGAATCTAGAAGATGAGAACCTTCTGATTTCAATCAAGAGATCCACTCATCCACTACACAACCTTTTATGCCCACATGTTCCATCTTCTTGAGAGCTTCAATATCTATTGAAGAAACAATTGGCTGAATTTCCTTAGATGATTGTAAGACCTTGAGAAGCACACTAGTTAATTGCTCACATTTCTGCTTTAATTCATTCTTTTCATTTCTTTCTTGATCAAATCTTCGCATCAAAGAATTTAAAGCAGTCTGGGAATCTATCTTGATACTTTCATGTGTCTCCACTCCAAGCTCTACAGTCTGCATAGTATAATCCCCAAGTTGTATATCATCCATATTCTTATCTGAAGAAGGCACCCTAACCTCAACATATTTCCTTTTGGTAGTCAGATCCACTAGTACTCGGGAAACAATCTTTGGCTTTTTAGTACCTTTGGATTTGGGGGAGCCAATTGTTCAAAATCAAATTCATCTGGTGAAATTACCTATTTATTTCTTTTGGGTGCTACTACATCCATCCATGGTGGTAATTCTGTGTTAGTGAAGGGAGTTGTGGCCTCCTGTTGAGTTTCAACCGGTATTTGAGGAGAATTCTAACTTGAAGTTTCAGCAATTGTAGATGTAATCACTGGTATCAAGGCTGAAGTGTCAGTGATATGTCAGCTGATGTAGCAACAATAGTCGCTATTGATACCTCCTTTGTAACAACTATATATGGAAGAGTGGAAGGTACATTAGTAATAATCTCAGTACTTACAAGGGATGGAACTTCTGCTACGATCGTTGTAGAAGGTAAAGTCACCATTTGTTGTTTTGCAAATGCTTGCTCCATAGTTTCAGTAAAATCCAACATTGAGGATTCAATAGTGGTTGAAGGAATATCATCCAAACTGGAAAAATTGGATAGTGTGAAATATTGTTGAATAGTCTCTGATTGTTGCATTTCCATATTTAATTCTTCATCATTGATGAGTTGAGACATTAGCATATTTTTATCCTCAGAACTCTTAAGTTTTTCTCATATTTTGATTTACATAGTAGTAACAAGGTATCAGAAGTTTACTATATGTATTTCAGATGTTAGCCTGAACCTATTAAAACATGTTTTGTCTTTGCCAGTTTATTCCTATGGCCATGTTATTCATTCTTGTTTCCATGCAGATTGTTTAGGCAATATCATGTGTGAAATTAATAGATGTTTTGATTAATTAAAATAGACGTGTATGTTATTGTATGTTCTTTCTTTTTGAGATTGCAGGAATAAATTGATGTTGTTGGGAAGGATCTCTTGTCACGCCAGTTGTTGTAGGAGATATTTAAGGAGGAGACTGAAAGATCGAATCAACAGAAATGCTGATGAGCGTAAGGAACGACAGAGGAAAAGTAATTGCACAATGTTTACTGATGTCTTACTCAAGTAGACATTAGTGTTGAAAATACTGCCATGATGTGTTATGACTGCGGTTCAGTTGAGAACCACATTATCGGTGACTTAACTCTGACTATTTCCTTTCTTGATTAGTTATCTGCCTCTTCTAATTGGCGTGATTTGTGTAATAGGAAGAATTATTTTCTTTTAAATAAAGGTCTTTATCTCTTTTCGTAGGTTAGATAGAAAAGAGAAAAAAAAAGAGCAGAGGATTTTAGAAATAAAGTTACAACTATTTTGTTTTTCTTTTGATGTTGAATCATGTAATGACTTCCAAAGAACAATGAATAAAAATATGTTATTCTGAGCACTTAGAGTTGTTTTTGGGAACCTGGAATCACTCATCTAAGGGGGCCCACTTGGTGAGTGTTCCTGTGCCTTTGTTATGATTAGTTTTCTTCTTTAGCTGCAGTAGATGTTCTTGCATTGACTGTTCCTGCAGCCATTGGAAATAGATCTATTGACTGTTCCTGCAGCCAAACCAAAACAGAGTAATTTTTGTTTAGCAACATTGAACTTAGCCAGTATTACTTGAATGAATTTATGTTAATGCAGAAGTTTTCCTGTAGCCTTTCAATAGTTTCAATCTTGCTTATCTTTTCTGCATAGATGTTAGTTGCTGCAGTAATGCAGGATAGCTATTGTAGGAACTTAGTGTATATATAGTGCATACCCATTTCAAGTATTACGTCCCTAGGTTGACAATCAAATGAACACTAGCTATGGAAATAGTGACTTTACCAAGTGAATGTCCAAACTTTGGGTTGCAAATTCAACTAGAGTTATTATTCTTATTGTTGGGTTGAACATTTTTGGCGTTGTTGCCAGGGATGGTGTCAAACTAAGAACCTGTTATGGTTATTGTCTTTTCAGTTTTTAGTTAATTATTTTCCTGGCATACCTGATTGTTTGAAAAAATTTATGAACCTGCATGCATAGGCGAAGAAGAGATGTTCTAGGTAGATTTCTACCTAGTCATCCTAATCATGCAGAAATTAATTCCCCAGATATAAATTCTTTTGTTGAACTTTATCAAATCCCAGAGAACTTGAACCACCCTGAATTTGAATTTCCTGAAAGAAACCTTCATTTCCTTTTTGGAGCACCAGAAGAAGAATTTCATTTGGTAATCCCCCCACAAGTCCAATGCAAGGAAATCCACCTCCTGGTGGGAATAATCCACCCCCACCTTTGGACCCAACATTTGAGTTCCCCATATCTAATCAACATGATAATGCTAATCTCAAGAACATTCCAGATTCTTCCCTCCCTAAATTCTATGGATTAGTGACAGAGGATCCAGACACATTTTTGTTTAAGTTTGATGTTCTCTATAGGAGTTTTGATTATACTACAGATGCCCATAGACTCAAAATATTTCCTACCACTTTGAAAGAATCATCTTTAAGATGGTTTATGAGTTTGGGTAGTAGCACAATCAATACATGGGATGAGATGAAATGATTGTTTCTTGCAAAGTATAAAGACTATTGTAGAGGCACTGATCACCATGGGCATGATATTTTTAGAATGACATAGAAAGAAGATGAGAGTCTTGAGGATTACCTGGAAAGGTTTCTATTTAGTGTCAAAAAGTCCAAGCATAGCACTCTAAATGAAGATTCCCTCAAGCTGATATTTTTAAGAGGAATCAATGATAAATGCACTGAGGCTTTGGATCTTATGGGAGGAGGTGACATTACACAATCTACATGGAATTAAATAGGACAAAATTGTAAGAAGTATTCTAGATCAGCTTCTAAAAAAAATAGGCGTTTCAAGCCAGGAGTTCCTTCATCAACATCTAGTACTGCAGTTTCTAGAATGGAACTTAGCCATTTGTTGAAGGAATTTAAGGAGGACGTCATAAAAAATATGGCTGCTCAGCTGGATACACTCTCAGCTAAGAAGAAGCACAAAGAAGTTGATGCATATCTTGCAGAATTTTGCCCTCATTGTAGACAAAGAAAAAAGGAATGCAGATGTAAAATGGTTGCAAATCTTGAGGTTCTTGACTACAAGCCAATACAAGGTGAGGATGAATAAGTTTTCTATGTTGCTCAAAGAAGGCCACATTTCCAAAGACAAGGTATGCCTCTGGATCCACTTTCTTTTCAATGGTTATAGTGGAAATTCTTATGTACCAAATAATCAATGGCAATCACCATATGCTCAAAATTTTGGTAATTATCCAAACTTGTATGGTCCTCAAGGCCAAGGGTAGCATTTTGCTAGTCAAATGCCATAGTCGTAGCAACCACAGGGAAATTGGTATCCACCTCAGGCACAAGGGAACTAGCTTCAAGGGAATTGGCAACCTGCTCCTCAATAGAGGGGGAGTCAACCATGGACTACCCAATCTTTTGGATATCAACAGCCTATTTGACAGCCAAAACTGCCTGCAATTATGCCTCCCCCTGCAGCCACTGTTGTTCCACCTAAACCAATGCAGTTGCCCACTCAGCCAATGCTAAATCCTAATATTAAATCTTAGTAGCAACAACAAGTTTATTCAGCTGATCCTAATCAATACCCAACCTATTATCTATCTATAAGTGATATTCACCTCAGATCCGAGACAACTCTGCCTAATCCATCTCCTCCAGGTATAACTAAAATGCAAGAAGAACAAGAAATCTCTAATCCAACAACCACAATACCTCAGAAACAAAGACTACCCCCATTTCCCCAGAGATTTCAAGAAAAAGAAGTTCTTAGAGAACAGGAGCAAGGTTTTGATATCATAGATCAACTAAAACATGTATGTATTAAAATCCCATTGTTACAAGCAATAAAAGATGTTCCTATATAAAGTAAGGAACTTAGGGAGACATGTCTAAAAAAACCTGGCAGGAAGAAGAAAGATCCGCAAATAGTGCATGTGATGGGTCAACTGGCAGAGATTATGCTAGGAAAGGTTTCAATTCCTAAATATTCTGATCCTAGTAGTTCTGTTGTGAATATAGTCATTAATGGCACTCAGATAAGGAATGTTTTGGTTGATTTAGGGGAAGCAATTAATGTGATGACAAGATAAGTAATGCAGTGGCTTGAAATCAATAGTCTCAAACCTACACCTACAGTCCTACAGCTCTACAGTTCGACCTGATGGTATGATTGAAGATGTGGTTGTTACTTTGGATTACTGGGAATACCCTGTAGACTTTATGATTCTATCTCCAAAGGTGAGATTAGGAGGATATCTGGTGATTTTGGGAAGACCTTGGCTTGCCACAGATGATGCATATATTGGATGTAGATAAGGGGATATGACTATTTCAGATGGGAACTCTACAAAAACATTAGCTTTGTATTCTCTTGCTCAACCCCAGTTTGATGAACAAGTTGTTTGGCTTACTTTGGGAGAAGAATCTGAGGGAGTTGACTCTATTAATCACCTTATGATGATTAATAGAGGACCATTCGTGCAATTCCATGATGAAGACTCAATTCTTTATAAAATTCTGACAAATGAGTTAAAACAAGAACAACAATTGCAGGAGTTGGTACCAAATATTGCGGATTTAGACTTTCCTACAACCACTGATATATTGCATACTCTGTTGCCACAAGAAGTCTATACTTCTCATTTTTCTGATATATCCCAGATTGATCTTACTATCAAAATAGAAGTTGATTTGAATAAATATTTGAATATCAACAGTGATCTTGCAGATACTCAAAAAGTAGCACTCGCGGACTTGCTTAAATGTCATAAACATGCCTTTGCAAGGGATTACAAGGACATGCATGGAATCAATCCCACAGTTTGTACCCACTGTATCTACATAAAAGAAGATTGTAGCCCACTTAGACAACCACAAAGAAGAATCAATCCTGCATTAAAAGAAATAGTTAAAGAGGAATTGCAGAAGTAGTTAAAGGTTGGGTTTATCTATCCTATCTTTGATAGTCAATGGGTATCACCTTTGGTAATAGTTCCTAAGAAAGGAGGAAAATGGAGAGTATGTGTTGATTATAGAGCTTTCAACTTAGCAACAATAAAAGATCATTTTCCATTGCCACCTATGGATCAGGTATTAGAATCTTTGGCTGGGAAGAGATACTTTTAATTTCTTGATGGATTCAATGGCTACAACTAGATTCAGATAGCCCCAGAGGACCAAGAGAAGACTACATTTACTAATGTAGTCACACAAATCTGTCCAGCTTAATTAAATGAATATTTCGTATTTATTTGATTAAAAATCCACTAGCCATCAGTTAATTAAATAAATATTTAATTAATTCATCCCCAAACATTCTTCTATTAATTAAATAAATTATTCAATTTATTTCAAATTAATTCATTAAATCAAATTTCAATCAATTAAATAAATAAAATCTATTTATTTAATTAAATCCCCTTTTCCTCTTTTAAATAAATTAAATAAAACATTTATTTAAATCATTATCCCCCCCCCCCACTTGCATTTTTCTACAAATGCAACTTGCACACATTTATTGGAATAAATGAATTTTTATTTTAATAAAATCCTATTTTCCCTCACCCACCAAATCCACTTGCAAAAATCTAATCCCCTTCTAGATTCTTCTAACCCCTTCCTAATTAGCCTAATCCATCCCCTAATTATTGTCACATTCCTAAGCAAAATGGAGTCACTTCTCAAAGACCCCAAAGTCTTTGATAACCATTAAAGGCTTTCAACTTTCAACCACTTAATCCCCCAAAGTCTTCAAAAACCATTAATGGTTAACCCAAACCCTTCCACATGGTTAAAACATTTGTTTTGACTCAACCTCTACTCAACCCAAGGGTCTCATCAGACCTTTAATGCTTTGACCATGATTATCTCTTAATCATTTGCACAAAGGTTTATCCTTGCATTAACTCCTAATCCAGTGGGTAATCCTAATTTAGACTTGACCCTTAGCCTTTAGATAACCATGAGGTCTTCTCAGGCCTTTAATGCCTCCAACCTCTTCTCTCAACCCAATCCTGTGTTGACACTTGTCACTATTTTATTGGTGCCAATTGTGCACATGGATCCCCAACTTTCAAGCTTGACCCTTGATTAAACCCTTCAATCCTGGCCATCCATTGCTCCATTTTTCCTATAAATAGAGCCCATTCCTTCATAATCCAGATCCTGAAAACTTGTGTGCATCTAAGCTATAGACATTTTAGAGAGCATTTTTAGCATAAACAGTCTAATCTTTTGTCTTTTGGTTAAAATATATCAATTTTAGCATTAGCATTAGCTTTTTTTCACATTTAGAGCTATATTACAATCTCAATCCTCCATAAGCATCCATAGTGCAAAAAGCTGCTGAGAGCTACACTATTTTGGAACTTGGAGAGGAGAGGAACAAGGGAGAAGGAACTAATCTCATGCTAAGAGATAGTTGGAGATGTCTCATTGTCTTTACTTCTTTAGTTAGATTCATTAGCATGCTTTTAGTGTCTCTCTTGGAATGCCTTCATATGTTTTAGTTTTTGATTGACTAACGCTAATGCTTTGTGTGTTTTGTGTTGTTTGATCTTAAACTAACTATTTGTGCCATTTAGGAGGGCATCAACTAGTCCTTGGGGAACATATACATATTTGGTTCTTCCTTTTGGATTATGTAATGCTCTAGCCACCTTTCAAAGAGCTGTGATAAGCATATTTTCAAATATTTCCCAAGACATCATGGAAATTTATATGGGTGACTTTACAACTTATGGTTTTGAATTTGAAGAAGCATTAGAGAACCTGAAGAAAGTTTTGCAACGGTGTGAAGACTATAGTTTTTCATTAAATAGTGAGAAGTACTTCATTATGATGCAGGAAGGTATAGTCCTTGGTCATCATATCTCTATAAAAGGAATACAGGTTGACCCAACAAAAATTGAAGTTATTCAAAATATCAATGCACCAGTAAAGCAAAAAGATGTCAAAAGCGTTCTTGGTCATGTTGGATATTTTAGAGGGTTTATCAAAGATTTCAGCAAAATTGCAAGTCCCTTATATTCTCTACTTACCAAGGATATGGAATTTAAATGGACTTCTTCATGCAATGAATCTTTTTTAAAGCTCAAGCATGCTTTGATCCAAGCACCAGTTCTTCAAGGTCTGAATTGGTCTTTACCCTTTCAAATTCATACAGATGCATCTGATTATGCAATAGGAGTAATCTTAGGATAGAAGGTTGATAACTTGGAGAGTGCAATATATTATATTAGCAAGAACTTGCAAGGGCCTGAGTTAAATTACACAGTCACTGAAAAAGAAATGTTAGCATTTATATATGCACTCAACAAAATTAGGCAGTATATAATAGGGTATCCCATATTTGTGCATACTGATCATACTGTAATCAGATATCTCATTAATAAGCCTTCAATTATCGGTAGCTTAGCTCGCTGGTTATTATTGATGCAGGAATTCGATATCACAATTATTAATAAACCAGGAAAGTCCAATGTGGTTGCAGATTATGTTTCAAGGCTTCAGTTATAGGAAGATCTTACAGCCATAGATGATGCTTTTTTGGATGAACATCTATTCCTTATACAAGCCCACACTCCTTGGTATGCTGATATTGCCAATTATTTAGTTGCTGCTAAAATGCCACTTCATTTCTCCCCTAAAGAAAGAAGGTTGCTAGTTGAGAAAAGATTTAACTTCTCATGGATTGTTGATTGTTTGTTTTATACTGGACCTGACCAAGTCATGAGAAGATGTGTAAGAGAAGATGAAACATGTGATATCCTGCATGCATGTCATGATGAGCCGTGTGGAGGATATTTTGTTGCTAAAACAACAACACTCAAAATACTAAATACATGATATTATTGCCCAACAGTATATAAGGATGCAACACAGTATACAAGAAAATGTGATAGATGCTAGCACATGGGGAGACCTACTAAATCAGATGAAATGCCATTGTATCCACAAATATTGGTTGCACTGTTTGATAAATGGGGATTAGATTTTGTTGGTCCAATTGATCCCTCTTCTAATGGAAAATCTTACATTTTAGTATGTACTGAATATGTAACCAAATGGGTGGAAGCTCGCACCATGGCACATGCAAGGGATAATAAGGTGGCTGAGTTCCTTTATGAGGAGATATTTACAAAATATGGAGTACCAAGGGAAATTGTATCAAACCAAGGACCACAATTTACTTCAACATTGATTGCAGCCTTGGTCAATGAATACAATATAAGGCACAAAAAATCTACCCCAAATTATCCACAAGCTAATGGACAAGTAGAGGTTACAAATAGGGAGCTTGAGGCTATTCTTACCAAGACAGTAGCTGTTCATAAAAAAGACTGGTCTCATAGACTTTCATAAGCAATTTGGGCATACAGAACAACTTGGAAGACACCGATTGGTTTTACACCTTTTGAGATGGTGTATGGAAAAGAAACAATGATGCCTATTGAGTTTGAGCACAAAAATCCGAGGACAACTTTGCAATTAAATATAACACTTTTTAAAGCACAAAAAAATCGTATTCAAAAATTGAATGCTTTGGATGAATGGAGAAAAATGGTTGTCCAACAGACAAAACTGATACAAAATCAGAGAGCCAAGTGGCATGATAAATAGATAAAAGAGAAAAAGTTCAAAGAAGGTGACTGGGCACTATTGCATGACTCAAGATATAAAGATACTATGGGAAAGCTGCAAACCAGATGGTTATGTCCATATGAGATAGAGGAAGTTTTCAATAATGGAGCAGATCATTTGACCACAATTGACCCGGTTCGGTTGAAGCTTTTGGTAAATGGTCACAGATTGCGTCTTTATAATAAGCCTACCAGCAAAGAGGAGTTCATGCAACAATTTGCTAAAAAGGATCAACCACAATTTCCTGCAGCAACTGGTCAAGTTCCTTCTGCAATTGACTAAAGTATTGGAGGTAAGGTTCATGCAGTCTTTGCAGTGAACATACTTGCCTCTTCATAATTCTCCACATGTCATTTCACAACAATATTTCCATGTCTTATGGAAATATTATTCTCCATAAATAATTTTTTCAATCCACATCATCCCATCTCATTTCCTTATCTATCATTTCATTTCATTTCACCATTCTTTTTGCACGCTTGCAGGTATGTACATATTTTATTTTAATTTAATTAGGCATTTATGATTTCATTACGATTATTACCTTTACTAAATCTGTGTACACTTCCCTAAATCCTTTCAGCCTGTGTGAACACATGCCAAAGTAAGTTGGGGGGGTGTTTTATGGTCCGGTTTCCAAAATTAGTAATTACTCATCCTTTTCGGTACTTTGATTTGATTGTTTGCCATCATTCCTTTAATGAGATATTTTTTGGCATAAGAAAGTAATGAATTTTGTTGCCAAATTTGGAAATAGGTAAGGAAGTTTTAATTCTCATTCTGTAGAGTATTTTGGTTTTTCATTTCTCAGCTGGAAGGATTGCTACATTAATAGATTAAGAAATGGGTGGAGATCGAATCCGCCATAAACCAATAATCCATGATGCATTGCTACAGGATGCTCTTTGTGAGCATTATTTCTGGCAGCATGGTTGGATTGTCTACTTTCTGAAAATAACGGATTATAATGAAGAAATTGCCTCTAAGTTTATGCATTCATTCAATGAAGAGGAGGCTACTGTTAAAGGATTAAGGGTCATTGTTACTGAGCAATAGATAGTTGAGGTTACAAGGTTGTTGTAGGAAGGAGAATTATTTCCAAAATCAAAAGATGCTAGAAGCACCAAAGCAAAATTTACATGCCCCACAGATCGACCCCACAGATCGACCTCTAATAGTGGACAAGCAAAGAACCAGGAGGGTTTCCCTTCCAACAGAGTGGCCCCAGGTGGCTTTATATGTAATGAAGTACATTACTTGTGAAGGGAGGTATTCAAATTTACATTCACCCCATTTCAAATTGCTTAGTCATTTAAGACATGGTCGGAGAGTGAATGTTCCAAAAAAATTATATCACCTCATTTCCACAAGTGCCAAAGAAACACAGAAGAATGGAAATCATTCTATCAGCCATCATGGTTTGATAAAATTGTTGGTAGAACGTTCTCTTAGGGATGTTTCACAGATGGAATGGGGGGTATTTGAAGACATATTGCAGTTTAGGGTTGAAGATGCTCCTGTTGTAGATGAGTTAGCAGTTGAAAAGGAGGAAATGGGAGAACCCTATTCTCCCATAATTTATGTGGAGAATGAATTTCTCATCGCTGAAGGAGCTGTGACTATTATGGAGGAAGAGATGGTTGAGACAAACATGGAGCAACCCTCCACTTCTTTTCAAAGAGAATCAACATCTTCTAAAAGAAAAGGGAAGGAATTAAAAGAAATTAATGCAGAATATGAACCTATGGTTCATCCGCAGGAAACTAAAGTTTCCCCTACAGCCAAGTGGCGTAGATCAAAGAGAAATACTCCTGTAGCAAAGTTGTAGGTAGAAACTGTTCCTGTAGCCACTCCAAAGGTTTATGCAAGAAGAACTAGGAGTACTACCCAAAAAGTTCGTCCAGTAAGTGATGCAACAGAGGTTATTTCAGTAGAAGCATCAGAAGAAGAGAGCCCAGCAGAGGATTAAATTCAAAAGGAGGATGATGTTGATAGACTTTCAAGTTTGGCATATGTGGTAGGACAGCTTGAGGAACCTGTTGAAGAAATTCCATGTCCAAAGATAACAGCTATTAGACCTCCGTCATCTCTCAGTAGTTTATCTATTGCATTAACATTTTATAGGCAGTGGGAGATAGAAAGGGCTAGATTACAGGGGATTATTGACAAACAACAGAAGGAAATTGAAAAAAGGGATAATAAAATTGAAGAATTAGAAGCCAAAGTTGATACAATCGCTAGTATGGTCCTAGAGTTAATGCAATGTAGGGCACTACCAAGAGTTTATGCTTTGCATTTTAAAGAGCGGTATTTAAATTTTAAATTAAACCGCATTATCAGGGACCTTAGCCCTTCTTTAGAAACCACTGAGGAATTTTATGATGCCTATTAGACTTCCCCAGTAGCTGTGAAAAATTTATTATGTGAGCTTTACTTGCATAACTATGTTGTAACTTTTGATAGTGAGTGGAATCCCTTGTTATACAATGGTGATATCCACATAAAAGCCTTAATGCCATGGATTTAGAATGAGATCAGCATGGGAGCACATGCTAGAACACATAGGGATGTTGAATTTGATTGTCCATTACCATTAAGAAAGGAAGCAAAAGAGCCAAGAGTTCTCTATTATGAATGGCAGAAGCTATTGGTAAGGCAAGATGTGAGGAATCAAGTGTTGCCAATGAGGGATGAAATATTCCAAGCATATGAGCATTTAGTTCAAAATGAAAGTGCAGCTGCAATTGAAGGCCTAACTCAGCACTGGAATAATTTGCTAGAAGAATTAAAACAAGGAGAACCTCATTCACTGCCAAATTTTCATGCAGCTATGCAAAGAGCCCCTAAATATATCCAACTAGGCAGGATGAAAACCAATAACTGGTTACCTTTAATCTTTCAACCCCCTATACTTATGTGGCTATTGTTGGGATGTAAGGTTACAAATCACCCCTATGAAGCAGCTATAGAAGAGGCCAAATGGTCTAGATTAGAAAAGATGAAGGGGTTTTATTGGAATTTGCCTTCAGGAGGAATAGATCAAGGAATCATTAGTGACTTAAGAGTTAGTGCCAGAATCAAGAATTTTCCTCTTGCTAGAGGATCAACAAGACCTTAAAGTTGGGGGGCATGATGAGTTGAGACATTAGCATATTTTTATCCTCAGAACTCTTAAGTTTTTCTCATATTTTGAATTACATAGTAGTAATGAGGTATCATAAGTTTACTATATGTGTTTCAAATGTTAGCCTGAACCTATTAAAACATGTTTTATCTTTGCCAGTTTATTCCTGCAGCCATGTTATTCATTCTTGTTGCCATGCAGATTGTTTAGGCAATATTATGTGTGAAATTAATAGATGTTTTGATTAATTAAAATAGATGTGTATGTTCTTGTATGTTCTTTCTTTTTGAGATTGCAGGAATAAATTGGTGCTGTTGGGAAGGATCTCCTGTCGCGCCAGTTTTTGTAGGAGATATTTAAGGAGGAGACTGAAAGATCGAATCAGCAAAAATGATGATGAGTGTAAGGAACGAGAGAGGAAAAGTAATTGTGCAATGTTTACTGATGTCTTACTCAAGTAGACATTAGTGTTGAAAATACTGCCGTGATGTGTTATGACTATGGTTCAGTTGAGATCCACATTATCGGTGACTTAACTCTGGTTGTTTCCTTTCTTGATTAGTTATCCACCTCTTCTAATTGGCATGGTCTATGTAATAGGAACTAATTGTTTTCTTTTAAATAATGGTCTTCATCTCTTTTCGTAGGTTAGATAGAAAAGAGAAAAAAAGAGAGCAGAGGATTTTAGAAATAAAGTTACAACTGTTTTGTTTTTCTTTTGATGTTGAATCATGTAATGACTTCCGAAGAACAATGAATAAAAATATGTTATTCTGAGCACTTAGATTTGTTTTTGGGAAGCCTAGAATCACTCATCTAAGGGGGCCCACTTGGTGAGTGTTCCTGTACCTTTGTTAAGATTAGTATTCTTCTTTAGCTGTAGTAGATGTTCTTGCATTGACTGTTCTTGTAGCCATTGGAAACAGATCCATTGACTGTTCTTGCAACCAAACCAAAATAGAATAGTTTGTATTTAGCAACATTGAACTTAGCCAGTATTGCTTGAATGAATTTATGTTAATGCAGAAGTTTTCCTGTAGCCTTTCAATAGTTTCAATTCTTGCTTATCTTTTTTGCATAGATGTTAGTTGCTGTAGTAATGTAGGGTAGCTATTGCAAAAACTTAGTGCATATACAGTTTAGACCCATTTCAAGTATTATGTCCCTAGGTTGACAATCAAATGAACACTAGCTATGGAAATAGTGACTTTACCAAGTGAATGTCCAAACTTCGGGTTGTGACTTCAACTAGAGTTATTATTCTTATTATTAGGTTGAACAATCATCAAATTCCTCATCTTCTTGATCTGATTCAGATTCAATAGAATGAATAACAACCCCTGAATGAGTTGATACCTACGAGGTGGTGGGAGTATTACTCTCTCCTTGATGTGCTAGTTCTTCAAGCTGTGCTTCATCTTGATGAGGAATGTCTCCTTCTTTTGGTTTTTTTTCCTTCTCAGTTTGCTCAATAAACTGCTGCTCTAGCTCCTTTGTTGTTGTCTCTTGCACTGTTGTAGAAGACTCACCTTTTTTAGACCCTTTGATTGTGAATTTGATTTTATATCCTTTTCCCTTAGATTGTGTTGAAGGGACTAAGGGTGGTGCTTGCATATCTTCTTTGCTTTTGGTCCTTGTTTTGACTGTAGCTGTTTTACCAACTGGACCATCACTATTGTCATCATCACCAGAACTGGCAGGAAGCTATTTCATTCTGATCTTCTTCCTTAGTAACCATGCATTGGTATTTGCCAAAATAGGCGTGATTCTTTGAGTAATAGATTTACTCTCCTTCTTTGACCATTGCACAGGCAGGAGTGGAGAATCAACAATTTTCCATTCATATTAGACTGGGTCTACTATGTCATCAGTATTATCCATGGTCATTGGGATTTTGGCCAAATCCATATTTTCAATCTACTCCAATGTAAGGCGGTTGAAATCCATTCTCCTTATGTCTTCTTCATCTTGACAATCTGCCCATACGTCTTCAAACCTGAATACATGAGTGTAGTTTCTTTTGAGCTTATTTTTTATGCCACGAAAATCAAAATTATTACGAGCTTTGAACCTCCTCATGGTATTCAATTGCATTTCCCCTTCCATGTTCTTAGCCTTGGGATTAGTCATAACTGAATACTGACCAATAGATTTCAAGAACTTTAAGCCAATCTTATGAGCCTGTGACTACTTTTCATGCACATAAATCAGTTGCCGACATAGTTCCATGACTATAATTTTATCAGATGGATATCTTGGCAAAATGAAAGGTTCTCCTGAGAAACATCCTATCCGGATGTAAGTGAATGTAGGGAACTAAAGAAAGACACATCCAAAATGAGAAACCTTGCTATATGCTGCTTCTGATAGTCTCTTCTTCTGCAAGTATTTATCAAACATACACTTCCACACAACAACGAAAGCATCATTGACTCTTCTGAAATGACTCCCTTGATTATTGATCGTGATTTGATCATAATAATTCCAGACAAGTACTAACCTCCTGTCACCTTTTGTAGATAAACATGGATATTGCCTCATGGAGGCAGATGCATATACAAGGTATGAGGTCATATAGAATTTTTGTGTTATTTTAACCTCCTTCAATTGTGCACAAAGTGCGTCACTAATCTACTCACCCCAATCTTTCTTGGTCGCTCCTTTCCTGATTATATTCATATAATAACACATCCAGCTTTGAAAATAGTGAGAATCTTTCAGACCCTTTACCCGTGTCAGCATGGTAACAATATCATTATATTCCTCATTGAAGTTAATTCTATGGAAATACTTTGGCCATCTTGAAGTGGTGGAATTTCTAGCACTAGAGAGAAAATTGTATAAATTACTTTCTTACACTTTACCTCATTTTTTTCAAAATATTCTTGAGCACTTTCTAAGGTAATGTCAGCCACTTCCTCAACTGGAGAGCCCTTGAATACAATGTTAAAGAAAACATTGTCTAATGTCATAACCACATTTTGATCAACATATTTTACTTGTCTTGTATTTGGATCAAAATGATCGGCCACTACAAGTACAAAGTCTGGATCATGAGCTGTGACTGGGAAGGAAGCATATTTGTGCAGCTCTGATTTGATCAAGTTTGTCAAGCATGAAGGACCTTTCTCAACTCGATCAATGAACTCCTACATATTGACATGACCAATTTTTGTATCCTTTATCTCCTTGATATTGGAGTCAATTGAGCTTTCTGGATACATATTCAAGTATTTATCATACTTGTACTTCATCTTTCTTGTTGATGGTTTGCTTGGTGAGGATTCCAATTGACTTGAGGAAGGATCTGATTTATCTTGAGAGGGATTTGATATTTGCAAAGGACTACATCCAACACTAGGAATTAGCTTTTTTGACAATCATCATCATCAGAAAACCAAATTTTATCAAATGGATCAAGAATTCGGAGCCAAAACAGACTTGGGAACAAAATTGCCAAAAACTGGCAGGTCGGGGAAAAAAGTCTGATCTGCACCTTAAGTATCAAAATTTGCACATTGGAAAGTCTGATGTGCAGGGGAAAAACATCTTCCGTGCATATTGGACTTTAAAGTCCGATCTGCAAGTTGGGGAAAAGCTCTTAGCACATCGGGCTTTAAAGTCCGATGTGTAGCAGAAGTATGCTCAAAGGATGTGTACATCAGACTTTAAAGTCCAATGTGCTTGGGGAAGAACAAAGATTGACATGTCGGGTTTTAAAACCCGACATGTCAATCAGACAAACCTGACTTACATATCGGACTTTAAAATCTGATATGTAAGACATAATCCTCCTACTGACACGTCGGGTTTTAAAACCCGACTTGTTAGCAGGAAGGATATCTCTTGCATATCGGACTTTAAAGTATGATATGTAGGAAATATTTGGTTCATCAGTCTGCATGTCGGGATTTGAAACCTGACATGCAGGTGAAGGAAAGGAAAGAGAAAAGATCAGGGGCAATCGGATTTTAAAATTTGATGTGCCCTTGATCTCGAAAACGAAGGTAGAAAGAAAACGAAAAAACAAAGGAAGAACAAAGGAAGATGACAACATAGGAACAAAACCCGAAATGAAAAAGAAAACCTACCTCAACCAAGGTGATCGACCGAATCTGTTGAATCAACAAGATGATCGGGAGTGAAAACTGAGGAAAAGAGCAAGAGGGCACAGAAGGAGGAATAATTAGCAAGTGAAATGGAAAAAGAATCGAGATATAATAAATAACCCTCATTTTAAGCAATTAATGACATTCATTAATTTCTAAGCATGCCATGCATGTCGGACTTTAAAGTTTGACATGCGGGATAAAATTTCTTGCAAGTCAGACTTTAAAGTCTGACATGTAAGCCTCTATTGTCAACCTGCACATCGGACGTTAAAGTCCAATGTGCAAGGGAAAAGTCCTTGCAAGTCGGACTTTAAAGTCCAATCTGTAGGAGAAGAACTACCTGCAAGTCGAACTTTAAAGGCTGATATGCAAGGGAAGAACCAAAATATTACACATCAGACTTTAAAGTTCGATGTGCAATTCTAGCAAAAGAAAACCCTGCAGGTCGGACTTTAAAGTCTAACCTACAGGCAAAACTACAAAAAATAAAAGAACTTAAAAACAAGAAAAACAAAAGGCGGAAAGCAAAAGGAGCTAACCGACGGAGTCGATCAACCTCTCCCGGAGGACATGAGGTATGAAATGAACCAATTTTCTAGGGTTGCCTCATGATTTTAGTCACGCTAAAATTGAGGACAACAAGCATCAAGGCACCAATTTACTCGATTATGAAAGAATTCCCATCCAGACTGTAGAGACAAATTTGCTTCACCTTCTCTTTTGGGAATATGTAGTGTAAGAGAAACATTGTTGATGTCAATTTTAGCTATCAAAGCTTGATTTATACTATGTATTTCATGAGAGTCAAGATGATAATGCTTCACATAGGAGAAGACTAATTATGGACATGTAACAGTGAAAGGATAACCCTCGGCTTGAGACAAGGTAGATTATACTACCTTCTGCATAATGGGAGACCTTTTTGGGCTATGCAACCTCTTATGGATGTCATGCATTACAAACAATCCTATTTATGTATCTTGAATATGGTCCAACTTACTCTCAATTGGATGAGAGGTTTTGGGTGCCATAGGGACCAAAGGGACAAAAGCTAGGGTTTCTAGCAAAGGGTGAAAGCTCAAATTGGGATAAAACAAAAGAAGATTATAGGAAGAACAGATGTTCATGAATTACTGATTGGAAAACTCCCTTTATCTTTTTAATGGGGACAATGGGAATAAAAAATTTCAATGAGTTTGGAACAAGAAATGTCTTTCGCCTCAAACCAGGTTTTCATGCCTTCTCTTGAGTGCTCCTTCAAATTCACCAAAAGTTCCAAATACAAATTACCAGAATAAAGGTGACATACATATGTGCACCTAGAGCAATTAATTCTTTCATTTCGGCAGCTACCATACTGCTTTGATATTTCAAATGAAACTTTTAATTAATGTTTCATCTATCACAAATTACAAAAAGATACCATATCAACGTCACCACATAAGTTGTTGATCACGAGGTTGTTGTTGTCAAAGCATTAGGCCATCGCACTCTTTAAGAAACATGGAACAATAGAATGTTTGTGCTGAAAAATCCCTAAAGTGTGATCGGTCGATATGAGACTCGTGAGGGACCCACTAATGCAACGTTATCAAGGATCAGAGATCGCATGGAACGAGACTTGATGACAATGAAGACTATTCAGCCACACTTCCATTGAATGATGATAGATTGATAAAGGAAGGGTTGGGTCCCTTTAGAAATAATGAGACTTCACATCTACAATAAGGTTGATTAGCCGATTGGGCATTTTTAAAACTAAGGAATTTAAAGTGCAAAAGGAATAAAGAGATGTTTTATGACCCAGAGGAACTATTCTAACTTAGTAAAAATAATGGGTAACGTAAATATTTGTCAATTTCCATCAATCCTTGTCAATCTTGATTGATTCATCATCGATCCTTTATCAAATCAATCTTGTCAATTTTGATCAATTTGTCATTGGTCTCTGTCATTATCAATTTAATCAACTTTTGGTCCTTCTTGTTTATCTTCTTGATCATGATCATCATCATTCATTTATCACATTAATCACATCATGGCATTGTTTTGACCTATTTCATTCCTTTTATCCTTTCTAGAGTTTAATAATTCTTTAATTATTAATCCTTTCTAACATCCTTCATAGGTTAAATGAGTTTTTACTCATTTATACTGTCTTGTGTCACAATTAAATATTTTATTTAATTGTCTAATTTCGCTTTTGTGGGTTAATTAATAAATAAAAAGTTATTAATTATTCCCACATTCTCTCCCTAAATTTTGTCATAATTTGTCATCCCTAATTTCATGCTTCCCATTTCCTATAATTTATCGCACCTTTTTCTCTCCTAATTTTCCCCTCTGTTTTCTCCATTAATTTGTCTCCACTTTTTGTCCTCAATCATGTCATAAATCATAAAGCTAATTTTGTGGCCAATTTGTCATAATTAATTAACATAGTTTTCTTTGAATCTATCATAAAATTGACATAGCAATTTGTGATATTTTGTCCTAGCAATTTGTCATATCAATTATGCCATTTTTGAATCAATTTGCATCTTCCATTTGCCTTAATTTTCTCATGTCATTTTGAAGACAATTTTCTTTATAAATTGATTTAATTTTTCAATGATACTAACCACATTTTTAGGTATCCTTACATTGACAATTTCACTCCATCTTTCTATCATCTTGCTTGCAACACACTTTCTTTGTAGGTGAAATCAACACAAATCTGAAGGAGAAAGAAAAACAATGGAGGAACAATGAAGGAGATATTTGCACTTGGTTTGTGTTTTCTTTTGAATATTTCACTTTCATCCTTCTATTGAATGTGTTAGGTGTTAATTTCATAGCATTTTAGTTTTATAGTTGACTAATTTGTGTTATTATTTTATCATGCCTAATTCCTACACACACACATATATATCACATCACTACAAAAAAAATATGATTTTTGTATATGTGTGAATGACTATATTAAGTGCATGTATCTCTCAAAGCAATGATATATAAAAATTATCTCTATCACAAAATCCCATGCTCATGATCACCCTGGTGCATGGGTCGCTACATCTATAGGTGTCGGTGGATCCTAATCCCTACATTGTGGTTGGCAAACTAAAGTAGAATGAGATTGAGTTATTGACACATTCTATGTGCACAATCCTCTCATCTCTCCTCTCATCTCCGCTATCATCTCCCTCTAGGTCATTAGCTCCTCCCTGAGGGTGTCCTCCTATCATCTTGCTAATTGTAGATCCTCCATTAGCAGATGCACTCAAGGGTGGTCAAGGTCTCTAGTCACAACACTCTGTGCAACATCAATTATCCTTCAAAGATCACCAATCTATCTTTATGGGATGTTACGTGCCCTCTCGACACTCTCTGCCTGCATCACTGCCTAGTCTCTCTCCCTAAGGACAGTTCAAAGCTCCACTATGGCCTAGTCCCTCTATCTTGTCATAGTGCTCTATTGTGCATCCCTCTATAAAAGGTCCTTTCATGTCTCCTCATAGACTATGTAAAGTCATTCTACAAGCTCAAGCAAATGATATGCAAACCAGCTGACTAGGAAGGCCAATAGACATCAAGAATGGGGCCACAAATTTGGATGTCGTGGACAATCTCAAAAAGTGCCTAATGGATGAAGTTGTCACTCTACAACACTCTCTACAACAAAAAAGAAGATCAATGTCATCATCTCTATCATCATCAAATATATCTCCTCTTTATAAAATAACATCTCTATATCATGTACACATCTATATATGCATATAATTGTCTAGTTGCAAATGGGAGAAGGAGTAGGAGGCAGCAATGGGAGAATTCAAAATTTAGATTCTCTGCAAGACGGGAACTCTGGTTCCAATGGTGGGAGCGGCCAGAATGTAGCTAGTCCCATAGGAGAGAAGGATAAGCCTCTGGACTTTCCGGATGCTGCTGCCATTCAGCAGACTGGTGGTACTCTACTAGAGGAGATAGTGGGTTCCTTTGGGCTCTTGGGGAAAGGGTCCAGCAGGGGGCCCATCCCACGTGACGACTCTGGGGAGAGGAAAAAAGAATTAAAAAAATGGTCTTCCCTCTTTGGAACTAGACCAATTGGTAAATCCTCATTTCCTCCTGTTAAGAATATTTCTGATCCTTCTGGAGGAAAGTTCACTATCTCTATCCCTGATCTGGTTTTGGATCACAATATAAATAGTATGTCGAACTCCTTGGTAGGCAAATTTATGGGACTGCGTCCTAATATTGAAGTTGTTAGGGCCTGTGTCAAACGAAAATGGGCCCTTAAGGGTAATGTAGAAATTTTGGCCTTACCTAAAGGCCTTCTGTCTTTTAATTTTTCATGTGAAGAAGACAAACTTATGATTCTCTGTGGGAGTCCCTGGTTGGTAGGAAAGACAACCTTGGTTCTTCGTAAATGGCAACCGAATCTGAATATGAATGACTCTCTCTTTACACAAGTTCCAGTTTGGGTAAAGCTACTAGGCTTGCCTCTTGAATATTGGGCAGAAAGAATCTTCTCTGGAATCACAAACTCCTTTGGTGAACTTCTTTTTATAGACCCAGTAACAACTTCAAAAAGGTGACTCACTCATGCTAGGTTATGCGTAGGGATAGCCCATGATGCAGATATGCCAGAACAGATAGATTTAGTATCAAAGCAGGGAACATGGAAGCAACATATTGAATATGAATCTATTCCCTTTGCTTGCTTCCATTGTAAAAAAGCAGGTCACTGGGCAAAGTCCTGTCCTATCAAACCCAAGGCAGAATCTAGGTAGCCTAAGCCCCATACTGAGAACCAAAGGGTGTCAGAAAAAATGGTATGGCAAGGTAAAAACTCAGAGAATAAAGAAGAAAACTTAAATCATTTTAATCCCTTGGGGGAGAAGAAGGAAGTGCCCTCAGCCTCTATCTCTATTCCCTCAACCCAGGAAGCTCTGAGAAATGATTCAACCAAAGTCAACTTTCCAGTTACTTCTCAAACAGGGGAGCTGAAAGATCAGACTGATTACCCAAATGATATAGTTGAAGTGGTAGCTGATAAGTTTGAGAGAAAGGAACTACAAGAGAAAAATGATCAACTGGAGGAAGGAGAGATCCCTGACTCCCAAGAAGAAAAGACCGATTCCTCTTTGCTCATGCCTAGTCTTGAAATACAAGAAGCCCAAAAATGTGCAATTTTGGGTCTGAACCTCTCGGACTCAGACTGGGGTTCAAAATCAGCTAACAGTGATCTAAATGATTCAAATGCTTCCAGAACCCCTAATTGGGGAAATCAAGAAGAAATTTCCAAAATCCTTAGCAACCCGAAAGCGGCTCCTGAGATAAATGTTGAGTGGAAAATACCAAAGCATAAGAATAAGAAAGGAACTACTCCCTCAACTTCTCTTCTAAGGAAATCTAGCAGAATAGCTCAAGTTGATGTTGGGTATACCTCCTCTTCCCCAAGTTGATCCTCTAATCATATAGTCAGAAACAAGGAGGCCTGCAAGAACATTGCAGATGGAACCCAGAAGACTCTTAAGGAGTTAGGAATTGGTAAGTAACTATGAAGATTATTTCTTGGAATATTAGGGGACTCAATAATCCCCATAACCTTGATATCATTAGGAACATGATAAGGGACAGTAAACCCGATATCTTTCTAATTCAAGAAACCAAAATGAGTAAAGAAAAAGTTGAATCATTGAAGTTTTTCAAAAATGGAAATGTTAGTGGCGACAATTCTGAAGGTGCTTCAAGAGGCATAGCTACCATTTGGAATCTTAATTCTATCAAAGGACATGTTATCATTTAGGACAACAATTTCTCTTGTATCAAATATGAGCACTTAAAAGATGGTACTTCATGGGTGCTCACCAACATTTATGCTCCCAACACTTTGAAGGCTAGAAATTCCTTCTGGAAAAAACTTATTCAAGCTAGGGATAGCTTCATAAATCTTAGTTGGCTAGTTATGGAAGACTTCAATACTCCTTTGAGAGAGGAGTAAAAATATGGAGGAAGCCCCCCTCAACTGGAAAGTAGGTTGGCCCTTATGGATTTCATTAATTCTCAAGCTCTCAATGACTTGGAAATACAGGGATGCAATTATACTTGGACTAATAGGAGAACTGGTAATGATCTAATCCAAGTTTGTCTTGATAGGACTCTCATTTCTGATGATTGGTATAGTCATTATTTTTTTTCCCTGTCGGCCCACATTCGGGTTGGATCGGATCACTTTCCCATCACTTTCATTGCTGACTCCATCAATAGAAGGAGAAAATTCCCCTTTAGATTTGAAAAAATGTGGACCCTTCACCCAGACATCAAAAGTAATATCCAGAAATGGTGGAGCATTCAAGTTGAGGGAACTGCTATGTATAGAGTTGTTAAGAAGCTTAAAAGTGTAAAGGATAACATAAGACTCTGGAATAAATCCAGATTTGGGAACATTTTTGAGGCCAAAGGCAAAGTTTAGGAAGAACTTAAAGAAATACAAGCTCAAATCCAGAAAGATGGTTTCAATACTGTGTCCATTGCTGATGAAAATGAGACTCTCAAAAAATACCATGATATCATTGCCAAAGAGGAAACCTTCTAGAAGCAGAGATCTAGATGCATTTGGCTTAAGGAAGGAGATAGGAACACAAGATTCTTCCATATGTCAACGATCAAGCATAAAGAAGTTAATAGGGTTACCAAACTTGTGGTGGATAATGGGGAGATTATCAAGGAGGATGAAATTAGGAACGAAGCTAAAAGGTTTTTCTCGAAACTGCTAAAGAGGGATCACAGGTTGGATGCTGAAGCTCAATCTTCTTTTCTTCATAACATCCCTTGTCTCATTGATGAACAAAAGAACACCTCCCTTTCTTCCATTCCTTTGATTCTGGAAATTAAAAATGTTGTCTTCTCCTTCGATGGTAACAAAGCACCTAGCCCAGATGGTTTTCCCATGTTCTTTTTTCAAGATTTTTGGGACATTGTTAGGAAAGATGTTTCCAATGGGGTCAAGGAATTTTTTAGGGCTAGAAAACTTTTGAAAGAAATCAATGGTACTTTTCTTGCTCTCATTCCCAAAAATCAAGGCACTGACTCTATGGAAAAATTTAGACCTATCAGTCTTTGCAATTCCTTTTATAAGATTATCTCTAAGGTTCTAACTTCCAGATTACTGTCTGTCCTTCCTGCTCTTATTAATGACCAGCAAAATGGTTTTGTCCCTGGACGTCAAATTCTTGACTCTATTATAATTGTCCATGAGAACATCCACTCTCTAGTTAAAGAAAAGAAGCAGGGTCTCATCCTCAAGCTTGATCTCTCCGAAGCCTATGATAGGGTTGACTGGTCTTTTCTCACGAAGGTTCTTATGTCTTTTGGTTTCTCCTCCAGAGTTTTGGATCTCATCACCCAACTTATCACCTCTGCCTCTTTTGTTGTCCTTGTCAATGGTTCCCCTTCTCCCTTCTTCCAAGCTTCTAGAGGTCTAAGGCAAGGGGATCCTATTTCCCCCATCCTCTTCATTATTATGGTAGAATGTTTTGGAAGGACTATGGAAAATATGGTTTTTTAAGGCTCCTTTAAGGGTCTCCACCCTTCCTCAGCAGATCTTGTTTGTTCTCATCAACAATTTGTCGATGATACTATTATCATGGGGGAATCTAGTATCTCTGAAGCTAAAATTTTGAAGAGTACTCTTTGTAAGTTTGCCTCTGCTTCTGGTCAGGTAATCAACTTTACAAAAAGTGAAGTTTTTTCATCAATTCCCCTGAGAGAAGACAACAGAGAATCAGTAGAATCCTGGAGTGTAGGATTGCTGATCTTCCTGCTACCTACCTTGGTCTCCCCATGGGCACTACACCTCCTGAATCCTTCTAGATTTCTCTAGTGTACAAATTCCATAAAAAGTTAGCTGGCTGGAAAGGAGCCTTCCTAAGTCAGGCTGGAAAGCTCCAACTTCTTAAAGCTTCTCTTCAAAGTATTCTGATTTATGCTCTTACTCTTTTCAGAATTCCAGTTAAGTATGTTGATGCAATCGAGAAAATTCAAAGAAGATTCCTTTGGTCTGGGGTTGAGGACAAGAAAATAATGTCTTTGGTGGCTTGGGACCAGGTCTGTAGACCGAAGAGCCAAAAAGGTTTGGGCTTGAGGAAAATTCGAACCTTAAATGAAGCTCTCCTATCCAAACAAGTCTGGAGAATGTTTCATTTAGATACCGAATGGTGTAAAATTTGGCAAAGTAAGTACTCTCTTCAGTCGTCCTCTCTTTCTTCTTTTATCAATTCAAATCTTAGCATTAATGGATCCCACATATGGAATCATGCCTCTAAATGTAAAGAAAGTTTAGCCAAAGAAGTGATCTGGAAAGTTGGAAATGGTAGGAAAGTTAAATTTTGGGAGGATCCTTGGCTTTTTGATAAACCTTTGATAGAAATCAATGAATGGGCCCCCCATTCTCCCTCTTGTATAAGAACATTTAGGCTCCTTAGTTGCTGAGTATTGGGCTAGTAACAAATGGCAGAATATTGAAAGCATCCATCCAAGCCTTTCTAAGCTCAAGATCCATCTGTCTGAGGTTTGGTTGAAAAAAGAGGTAGACTCCCTGATTTGGAAACATGATCCCAAAGGCACCTTAAATGTTTCCTCTATGTATTGTGTCCTGTCCCCCACTCCTTCAGGTAATCCTTATTGGTCTAAAGCCTGGATTAAAGGCCTTACCCCCAAAATCAATTTCTTTTTTGGGACCCTCCTCCATAACAAAATCTTGACCTTTGACAACCTAAAAAGTAGAGGCTTTTCTTTCCCTAATAGATGTGCTATGTTCCTTCAAGAAGAAGAGTCTGTGGACCACGTTGCCATCCACTGCTCCTTCTCAACCTTAGTCTAGGAAAGATTTCTTAAAATTTTTAGTATTTTTTGGGTGTTTCCTAATACCATCAGTGATCTGTTTTCCTCCTGGAATATAAAATGGACTAACTCCTTTTTGAGACCTTTGTGGCAGCTCTCTCTTCCTCACATCCTCTGGGGACTATGGAAAGAAAGAAATAATCAAATCTTTAGGGATGTCTCCCTCAATTAGGATATTATGTTCCAGAAAATTCAATGGGCGATTCAGGAAAATATAGGGATCATTGAGGGTCTTTGTTTCTCGAACAACTCTCTAGAATCAAACATCTTAAGTGCGTGGAATATGAAGATTACTGACAGCCCTAACCACAACCATAATAAAAGGCTAGAAGCTAAATGGAAAACCCCCCCTTATGGTTGGTTCAAAGTTAATTTTGACGGTGCTGCCAAAGGTAACCCGAGTCCTTCAGGTTGTGGAGCTGTTCTAAGAGATGAGAAAGGAACTTGCAAGGAAATGGTTGTTGTCCCTATTGGAACCCAAACTAACCATAAAGCTGAAGCAATGGCAGCTCTCCAAGGTATCCTCCTAGCTAAAAAATGGAATTGTCCCTACCTATGGATTGAAGGGGACTCAAACAATATTATAAATTGTCTTAAGGGGATCTCAAAACCATCATGGTCGATCTACAATATAATCATCTCTTCTATAGACCTTATTAGCACTTTTAAAAAAAGCTACATTTCCCACATTTATCGGGAGGCCAATGGCTCTGCTGACTGGGCTGCCAATGCGGTGGTTAACAAAGAGGAAATTATTATGTGGATGGGAGAACAAGGACTCCTCAAAAATGTCAGGTAAATCATTTGTAATGATAGATATAGAAGCACTCCAAAGATTCTTGATGTACAGGATAATTATGAAAAGGACTAATTGGAGTACTTCAAGTCATTATAATAATGAGAGACTCATTCATTATAATACCAATGCCATTAGTTCCCATGCTTTCTGGGTAACTTTGATAGTTCCGAAAAGCTCTCCGGCTAATTTGCTCTGCAAGTTTCAAAATTTGGCTTTGAACAGTGACAACATGGGTGGTAACAGGAGGCGATATGAACCAAGTAGCTGCAAAGAATGGAAACATAATGAGGAGGTTTGGTGTATTATGCAGAAGGGTGGTTTCTCAAAATTCATGGAGAGACTCCATGGACGAGATGGCATGGTCACCAGTTTTTTCTGTAAAAACTGGAGAAAGGGTATGCTGAAAATGGGAGACCAAACGGTTGAAATTGATGAAAATTAATTTCTCAATCCACGAGCCTCACAAGAGAAGGTGCAACTTCTATAGAGATAGGAAACTTAGTAAGGAAGCTATTGAAAGATACCTGGATACCGAGAAGGAGAAAAAATGACTGGTAAAGTTGAGCAAAACTTACTTCCCGCCTAGGGCTTTTGCCAAACCCTGGTGGGAGATCCTCTTTGTTTTAATGCATTATATCACTTTAGATGGTAGGTTCAAAAAAGTTTATGGTTATCACTTTGTTCTATTGAATCACTTTAGGCACAATGAAAAGGTTAAATTCCCTTATTTTCTGCTCTGTTCGATGAATGCTACCATTAAGGCCTACAAAGAGAACCCATTGGGTGATATTGTCATGCATCAAGGCCTAATTGTCCTAATTTATGACCATCTCAAGGCCAACCAAATTAATCAGATGCAGCCCTCTGTGGATTCTAAGGATGAGGGGTCTAACCCTGCCTTCTCAGAGGAAGAGGAGTCTGACAGTGACCCTTTGACTGATATTGAGGACATCATGGACATCTTGGATTATGAAAGTGGGAAGAAGAGGAAATACATCAAAACTAGACCTTCATCCTCTAAGGGCAAAAAGCCTAAAGGTAAATCCTAGATTAGAATTTCTTCAGAAGAGGAGGTCTCGGATGACTCTGAGGAGGAGAACCCTCAAGGGCTGCTAAAGATGAAGACAAAATCTCACACCCAGACCAGGAAAAAGCACAAGAAGAAAGAGGAGATTGTTAAGGAACCAGAAGTCCACAAGCAAGCAAGGGCCCTGGAAGCTGATCAGAATCTAGAAAAGGAGACCATGGAAGAGGCTCTTAGGGTTGTAGACACAACTACCACCCGACACACCCCTAAAGAGGAACAGACAACCTCTGGAAAAGCTGACCCCCCCTCTAACCCTCCCCCCGAGGGTATGCAAGGTTTCATGGAAACTATGGAGTGGCTTATTAATGGTTACAAGAAAGCTGTGGACGAAAACAAAAAACTCTACAACAAAATCTTGATCTTGGAAACCATCAATACTAGGGAAGGGAAGACCATGGCCAACTACATAGAGGACCTGAAAAGCACCATTGCTAAAGCCAAAAACATAAGAGATGCCTTCAACCCCAGGTTTGAAAAAATAGAGAAGGATTTGCTAGAAAGGAAAAATCTTGCTGACACTAATGACCAAACTCTCTCGGATACTGTTAGAAAAGTTGACAAAATTGAGGAGTGTCCGAAGAGAATTGTTGAACAAAGCCTAAGCATCCTGAAGATTTCAGCTAACAAAACCAACACTCTCATCAGCAAACTGGATGAAGAAAAGGAAATCCTGGACATTGACCCGGAAACTGAAGGAACAGGAGAAGTTGAAGGTCCCAGAACTGGTACTGGAGGTAAAAAGAAGGAAAAGAAACCTAACAAGGATCTGGAAGACCTTAAAGCTGTCAGGGCCACTTATGACAAACTGGTGATAAAGGTGGAGGACTTGTTGAAGAAAATTACTGTGTAGCGCCTTCTTTGTTTCTTTGTTGTTGTTTGTTTTGTTGGCTTTTTGGCCAATCATTTTGTATGTGGTTCTCAAGCACTGGACTTTTTGGTGTCTTATTTTAATCACCTATGTTAAAGGTTTCAGGTCCTGAAAAACCTGCTTTTTTAATTAATCAGAACATCTCTATATCATGTATAAAATCACAAGTCATACCTAGATTGCCCATCAATTAGTCTAGATTTGGAGGATGCACCCTATTGGTGGATGCCCCCATGGTCTTCGTCATCTCTCCAAACAACCTCCTTGCCTATGATGGTTATAGTGGTGGACCTGGTGGTGGTGAGAAATCTCTTAAAATTGATGGTGATCTAGCTGCTATAAGTTTTGCTACACACTAATGTTGTCTCAGTCTATCATACTAACCTAACATTGGTGACCTGATATGGCCTATGGTTCATAAATATCGGGTTAGGCCTGACTCATAGGCCCGTTACAGTGGGTCTGGATGCTCCTGGGAGGCTCAGATCTGGATCACTATAGTCAATATTGGGCACAAGTCAACTTATGATGGGCAGCCCTACAATTCTATTTGCTTTAATTAGCAGGCTGATTACTACTCCTCATCATCTGCTAGAGGCCCCACATTCCCCTCTAGTGCATCTACGAATAAACTGGGGATCAAACCCTAAGCACTCCACTAATCAATGAATCTCTCTATGACTTTGATATTATCTATATCTAGCTATGGTGCGATGTCATCATCATCACTCTCGGTTAGACTCTATTGGGCATCTCCTATAGTGGGTCACAAGATTTATAGGGGTAGAGTCGCACTTCTTGTCGACTTGATGTGTGTGGGTATGACTGGAGGCATGGTTTGTACTTTTCCAAGCTATTGCATACATTGCTACCAGTAGTGTGGGATGACAATATGGTCTTGTCTCTCGATGAGGAATTAATCATGTTGCATTTGGGGTAGTTGTGTACGATGTGTCAAACATGCCATTATGTCTCAAAATGGATGCCACACAACATCCTTGATCCTAATGCAATCAAGAACTACCCTCCAGAACATTAGGTCTCTTATCCTCCACTTGCCCCTATGCAAAGGATGTGCCTAAGCTTGTGTCATGTCTACTAGTATCAGGTAGAGGAATCCAACGAATCATGTATAGATGATATGTTTAAAAGCCCAAACTTGAAGTATTGTGAAAGCTATAATGTTGTGATACTTATGGTGGATGTACCTACTCATATCATGATACAAATGTGTGATCATGTTGTGCCCTTATGTAAACAATAAACCCTCCTCCTCCATCTCTCTGATGCATGGGATAAGGCCTACGGGAAGATGAGAGCCACGTTCATCTATGATCTCCCTGAGTGTCACCATTGTAATCATGGTGCATCAGATGAGTGGGTTGGGGATCCAACCATGCTCAAGTGCACACAGATAGATGTGGTCGGTCATGTCTATGACCTGACATATGAACAACTCCTATCTGTCACGAGGATCCCATGAAAATCATACTAATAGAGATACTCGCTACCCTTGATGGGCAAGCATAGTATTTGATTCACATCTAGGAAAGTAATTGTCATCTCCCCTGTAGGAAGATGAAAAGACATAGTGTTTTCATCTCATCTCTTGATCAACACCCATAATATATGTTGATGGAACCTGAAATTTGACATCTAGTAGACACACCAAAGTCCTACATGTCATAGTTGCCTCCTATGCAAATTGACAACTCGTTTTCATGATAGTGCAACAAGATCAATAGATGTTCACCTATATTATTATGAACCTTTGAAAGTACCTACATCAAGTATGATTTCTATCAATCTTGCAATCTCCATCATCAATCCAAAAATAAAAATCCTAATATATTTTCCTTGATCCGAGTCCTCAAGACACCAGCAGGCCAAGAGGATGTCAACATGGCTGATGTCCATAGATGCTAGCATGTCTGAGGGAATATAGTGTATGGATCAAATTCTCGCTTAATTTTTGTCCCAAGACAAATGTGCAGATCTAGGATGCACATGGTAAATTGGGATGCTAGTGTTGCCTTGATTTCTAAAATGGCTCTAAAATGCATAAAAATTCATGAAAAAACATGCAATGAGGCATGTCTTATCTAGATGGTCATCTTGCTCCACAGTGGTGTGCAACTCCTCCGAACTATTTGGTCAGATGTCTCATCTGCAAGGCATTTTCCCTATAGATCTATATAAATCATTGTGAAAATCCTCATGGTTAATGGTGAAAATGTCCCTTCTTGGCACACACTCCTTGAGTATATAGCCGAATTTTCATTAAAAAAAACTATATTTTTTTTTGGTGGTGGTTCTAGGTCATCCTCCTTCCTGTTTTCCCCACCTCACTAGGGACAAAACACGAGGGGTCATATACTAATCTTTTATTAGTTTTTTCTCTTTTGACTTGTACTAACACTTCTTAAGCATTCTTCTTATTGAAGTAGTTTCTTCCATTTTTTGTGCTAACACATTTAGATTTCTTTGTAGTATTTGAACCTCCATGTTGGACACTATATTTTTCATTGAGTACCAAGGGCATACTGGTTGACCTCTACGGCCTCTACAGTATCCTTTTTATCAAGGTAATTAATGCATTTAATGCATTGCATGGACTTAATGAACATTTATTTCTAAACTACTTAGTACACTTGATCCCTCAAGTTGATCAATTCAATAAAGTGGGGGCAAAATGTAGTGTCACAAATTGCAGCCAATGCATTTCTTACACTTTGGTATTGAGCCAGGTGAATTTATAACAAATTTCATGATTAGAATTTTATCATTTTGACATCATGAATCCTAAAAATGAAGTAGCACTATCCACCCCCGAGCTAAATTTGGAATTAACTTGGCTAGATGAGAACATAATGCGCAAACTGATGTGCATATAAAATGGTCACTCTTGCCCATGTAGAGAAGCAAAAATCTTCTTTCTCCCTCATTTTGAAAGGACATTCACTCTTGGCTCTCTTTCTATCATTCCCTTAGAGAAGCTCTACCAAAATAAACACTCAATATTGTAGTTGTTTGGTCTTCTCTCAAACTACACTCGCATCGTTATCTCAATAGAGGAGTCTAGGCTATGGAACACTTCTTCTACTCTCTTGTCTATTATAGCTTGATATCATCTTATTGATAAAATTTGTGAATTATGTATTATTTAGGATCATTTAGTTCATTTATCATTTAAACTTTTGTAATAGGAGTTTACCTCCATTAAGCGGGGTTTGTTTCTATTATGTTATCTATTTCATATTTTGCAATAGGGTTTTTCCTCCATTAAGTAGGGTTTGTTTTTATTAAACTATCTATTTATCATTTTATTTTAATCTATCTATCTAGCTATCCATGGAGGTAGAAACACCAATGCAAAGGTTTGATTGAGGCCAGCCCCTATATGGTCCCTACATTTTTTCCTCATTTGAGTGTGTGTAGGTTGTGAATAGGTTCAAAGCACAAACCTAAGATTAGAGTGAACTCAATTGGTTCTCTATCCTCTAGCTATATAAATTCTAACATGATGCATAGACATCCCTACACTTCCTTGGCATCCTAAGTCAAGACTTTGCTAGATTGATGGTAACAATTGTATTTTGTTAGTTTCCATTCTATAATAAAAAAATTGTAATTGTGACTTTTATTTGTACACTGGTATAATTTTACTTCTTTCAATATTATTATATCTCCTTGTCTCACCAAAATGTCATTTTAGTGAGGTAGTGAAGGAAGGTTTTCTTGCGATCACATCATCTTCAGGGTAGAAAATCCCCTCCTCTATAGAATTGCATCCTTATGTATGGTAGTCCAACAATAGCTAGAGTTGATTCTCTTAATTGCAGTCCTTTTTGCTAATAAATGGCCCCCACAAGCATCATCATGACAGGCTCAGAGTATATCACATGTCTCATCTTCACTCAAACATCTTCTCATCTCATTATTAGGTCATGTGTAGAATAAGTACCCAACCATTCAAGAGTAGGATAAACTACGATATATCAATTGTTTCTTCTCTCAAAAAGATAAATGTAAGGGTAACTGACTTGCAACAAGATAATTAAAATTATATACATACCATGGTGAAAATACTGACAAAGCAAAGATGTTCATAAACAAATAAATCATCCACCACTACTTCCTCTATTGTAGCTATCAATGAAGAGAGAAATTTTTGCAATAATATTAGCTTTACCTATCTTGTCAATAATTGTAATTGTATACACTAAAAATTTGGCCTAGAGAGAATTAATTAAATATGAGCTATTTAATTAATAAGTCTTATTCTTCTACTTATAAATAAATTGAAAAATTTATTGATGTAGTTCATTTTCTTAATTCTTCCCACCTAAATTCATTTCTTCCATTTTCTTAATTAAATAATCAAATTTAAATAATTTGCTTTATTTAATTATCCTTTCCTAATTAATTTGAATTTTTAATTCAAATTGTCACATGACTCCTAATTCTTAACCACCTAACCTTACCCCTTTCTATCCTAACCCATCCAATTTAACTTTGGGTTTAACTAACCCTATCCCCTCCAACTTCCTCATCCTAACCACCTTTGGAGTGTTCATTCTCTCTTGAGGACACATGGCATATTTGCCACATGTCCTTCATCTCTATGCCACTTGCCTTCTTGTTGGCATTTGTTGGAGATTCTTTGGCACTTATCCCTCTAGGGATGACAAGTGTCATATATCTCAACCTCCTCTTCAAATTCTTCATCTCTCCAAGCTAAATCTGCACCGTCGAATCCTACCACCTCAACTTTGGCCTTGGAAAATCTATAAATAGCCTCAATTTTAATTCATGAGTTCTCTCACTTAGCTTTTAATCTTGCATTCATAATCTTTATTTCTACAGTTTACCACTCATTTAGCATACTCATGTAATAGCATTGCACTTAGCACAATCTTATCATAGTTCTTCATATCATGGGAATCATGTTGTAGACACTAAAAATTGGTTTATGCCTCCATCGCTAAACCTTAATTTTTAACATATCTTCTATGTCACATTTAATTTTCATCATGTGTGGACATTGGGTCATTCTTCCTATTCTATCTGATTCCTTTCCAACCCTAACAAAAATATTCAATCATACTTGACCCTAAATCATCATGATTGGCAGTTTTCTCATTTTATTATTTAGTCCTAAATCAGCCTTTATTGATAATTAATCAGTCATTAATTATCAATCTCTTCAATCTTTTTATCAAATCCTTTTCGATTAGCTTTAATAAATTTTCATCAGTCTTTTGTCAATCATTTATCAATTTAAATCAATTGCAATGTCAGAATTAATCATTTTGATATCTCATTTGCCTTTATTGCATTCAATCTTCTTGTCATTATCATCATTATCAATTTTCTCATTTTATCAAAACACCTTTGGATTATGGTCTTTTTGATCATTTTTCCTTGTCAATTGTCATCAATTTTGTCAATATTGCCAATCAGTCATTTTATTTCAATCATAATTTGGGCCTAATTTGATATTGGGGTTGGTATCTTAGTATTATTTCATCAGTTTCTTCATTTCAGTCATGTCATCTTTATTAAAATTTCTTCCTAGGTAAATGAATTTATTCATTTACTCCTCTTATCCTAAGTTTACAATTAAATAATTTATTTATTTAATAGGCTAATTTGGAAATGAGGAAAAATTAATAATTTATTATTATTAATTTCCACCTCATTTCCTTTCTTCACTTAACTCTTCCACCTTCCAAAAAGCACCTCACTTCGCTTTTCATTTATGAAAAGTTTCTCTTTTTTCTTTTTGTTCGAAAATAAAAGCTTCTCTTTTTTGTTTTTTGTTCAAAAATGAAGGTTTCCTATTTACCTCCACTTAGCTCTTCTTTCTAACTAACATGAGTCGTTGATCTTTTTTTTATCATGGGCGTCCATTCTAATCTTCTTCCTCTATACATTTGAGTCATTTTCCTTCTATAAGACACTTCAAACACTTTACATATGCGATTATTCTCGTACTTTTGCTTTCATTTTCATATCTTCAAGTATTCTTGCCTATCACGCTTTTTCCCTTGCTTCATTTGAATGCATAATGGATTGAGCCAACATACCAGCATAATTAGAGAAGATAGAAGGAGCAACAAGGCCTTCATCAAATGGAGTAAAAGTGGTTTGATTTTCTTTAGTTTATTTTAGTTCTTTTGATGACCTTGTTGTATGTGTTCAATTGGTTTTTGATTGATGATTCTAACCAATTTTGTTGTGCACATTCTTGGTGAACCTGACGTGAAAACGCAAAATCTAATAATTATAAGAATCTATTTGCATGCAGGTTTTATGTGCTAATCTATTGTTGCATACAGGTTTTTTGAACTAATTTGTTGTTGCATGTAGGTTTTATGTGTGGATTTGTTGTTGCATGCAGGTTTTTGGTGCTAATATGTTGTTGCATGCAGGTTTTTTGTGCTAATATGTTGTTGCGTGTAGGTTTTTTGAACTAATTTGTTGTTGCATGCAGGTTTTACGTGAGGATGTATTATTGCATGTGGACTTTATGGAGTCTAAACAATTATTCATGCAGGATTTCTCAACATGCAATGCACAACAATTCTTCACATAGTTTAATTATGAGGTTTTAATGAATAACAATTTTTCACATAGCCTAATTAGGAGGTTTTAATGAGCAATAGTTCCTCACATAGCCTAATTAGGAGGTTTGAATGAATCCTATAGTTCTCACATAGTCTTAATTAGGACTTGGATTAAAGAACAATATCAAAAATCACATTTCATGCATGCAAACAATTTAAAATGAACAAAAAATTGCATTTAATCATGGTTTAAATTGATCAAATCCTTTTCAAATTAAGGTGGAATTAACATCATCTAGTCTTAATTAGGATGCAAATGGATCAATGAACTCATATCATGCAAATTTGCAAGCAAGACTGTTTGCCTTAGTGTAGAGAACATTTCATTTTCTAAAGGTCAAACAATCAATGTTTGTCATGTCCTCTTTCATTTTGATTGTGTGATTTTACCTTTAGAGGGTCCACCTCTTGATTTGCCTAGCACTTCACACATGGATTGGTGAGAGGGAACGGCCCAAGTGGTAATGGGCTAAGTCCAAGCTCTCCCTAACCATTATAAATAAATGCATTTGTGATGAAAGTTGCGAGCGATGGGTGTCGATGTGTCATATTGACGTAAGTCTCCCTTAGTATCTGTGTGGCATGTAAAAACCTGTAGAGCGTAACCTCTGTAGGCTGGGAGGCCTCCTTAACGAAAAAAAACATAACATGTATGGCCACCCGAACGGATGCCTTGACTAAAAACTCTTTGTTTTAGAAGCCAAAAACCTTCTAGTTGTTGGTACAAGAGGTCGGACCTCTGATGACATGTCACATCCTTACGGTTCTTACTAGAGATACAAAGTTCTCCATGGGGAGTTTTCACGGGGACTGATGCTTAGCTGACCCGAAGAAGCAAGTGTCGTGGAGTGGAGAAAATGGGGTCAAGCATCTAAGTATCCGCTTTGAGCAAGCGTAGTTGGGGAAACCCAAGAGAGATCTAACATCTATTGTCCTTGCCAGCCTTAGGATTCGTTGTTGAAGGTGCATGATTGTCTTGTGTCAAGGTCCAACAAACATTTTGTCTTCCATGCTTGTTAAAAGTTGAATAAAAAACAATTCTCACAAGTGGTCATAAACAACCTTGGTTTTTCAATGTTCAAACAAAGAGTTCACATTTTGTGCAAGTATTCATCCAACAATTGAACATGGCTTGTCAAAGTATTGGATATCATTTTTTCAACATTTATGTCACTTAGGGTTAGCCTATGCATAGTCGAACCTTAGGTCTTAGGACCCATAAGCATTATCCTCCATTTTAGTCCATTGTAAGTATCCTCATTTTGCACTTAGGCTTAAATTTATTCCCCTAGGTCTTTTCTTAGGTTGGCATTGTCATATATTTGCATTCATAACCTTAGTTTGCATCATTAGCTCATATCATATCATTTCTCCAAGTCATATCATATCATATCATCAAACCTTAGGTCATATTATTACCCTGGTTCATATCATAGCTTTTACAGCTTGAGGTCATGTTCACATCATATCTTGTGTTCATACCCTAGGTGATCAAGGAAGATGCATCGTTTGATCTGTGCACTTGTATGCAAAGACAACTTCTGTTGAATCTTAACTCGATCATTATCGTAATCATTGTCTTCCTACATAATAATCTCAAAATCAAGTTTTGTCAAGATTGAAGAATTCAAAACTTTAGGTTAAACCCTAAGTTTTTTATTAAGGAAAATCAGGTTTTAAGGGACCCAAAACCCGCTTACATAACATAGGATAATCATGAAAGAAACAAGAGAAGACACGACAAAAATAGAAAAGCTGCAATAAGACCAGCAGAAAACCCAACAACTAGAAACAAAACAACATAGAGCCAGCGAGAGACTGGCAACCAAACACCAACATTACATATCAAATAAAAAATTTTATGGACTCCTCTACATTCTTAACCAAAAACATCATAGCCTTTGCAACTTCTCTCAGATCTTTATTCTCCTGCTTCAGCTAAATGTCTTTCGTCTTTGTCTCCAAATCACAGGTCATCTACCTGGTCCTTCGCCTGGAAATTTGGGGGATAGAGCTGGAGGTCGGCATATCATCATTGATAACCATATCTTTATTCTATTGTTTCCTCTCCAAACAATCCACCAGGGCATTCATATTTTGAGATGAGATCCTCAAGACCTTAAGACTATGATTCATAAAATTCTTCAAAGCCTTCTTAGTTTTAGCAACCCAGTTGATGATGGTATCATTGTCAACCTCAACCTTATCTTTGACAATTCTGATCACATCCTCCAAATGTTTCAAATCACCTTTTATAAGTTCTTTTTCCGACCAGTCCTGCATCTCAACTTCATCCTCAGCTTCGCCGATTTCCACCTCTGCACTCTTTTTCGCAGAATTAGTATCCTTAATCAAATTGTGAATCTTATCCTCCAGATCTCTTTGTTTACTCTGAATATTGGCTATATTTTCAACAACCCATTTCTGAAAATTGAAAGATTCCAGAGTACAGTTTTGGGCTACATTCAAAATGGAATCCGTCGTATCCCTTCCCTGCTCAAAGCTCACAAATTTAGGGTTAGCTTCCTCTGTAGAATTCTGGACAACATTCCTGCTATCTGAGACCATAGGGTTAGAATCAGGATTTTCAACATAAACATCTCTTTTCCCCTCCTCTTCTTCAACATTTTCACTCTCCGCTTCATTATCAGCCTCCTTCCACTATTCCTCCTCCATTCCAGCTTCCATATATGTGTCCACTTTATCAGTATCAACCCTCCCTTTTTTATGGATAGGAACGTTTGACAAATCATCATCAGACTCAGAATCATTCTGACTATCTGAGATATGAGCATTTGTCACCAGATGATCATCCTGGCTAACCCTAGTTTTTTTCTTTAGGTTTTCATAAATGAGCAGAATAAGCCCCTGATGAGCTATAGGATAAGATTTCGGTTTTTTGGCATGGTCTGCCAAGCTCTCATTCAGGGAGGAAGCTAAGTAAAATGGCAAAGAAATCTTAACCTCATGATGGAAATGGTTAAGAATAGCAAAGTGATAATTATAAACTTTTGTAAATCTTCCATCAACAGTCAGGAATTCCATCAAAACCCTAAGCATCTTCTACCAGAAGGACTTTACCTGATGAGGGAGGTAGTAAGAGATGTTGTCTTTCTTGGCAAGATGAGCCTTCTCGTCATCAGTTTTCGGGATGTTTTTAATGGCTTCAACAACAAACTTTTGATCTTTGTAGAACTTGGTGCCCTCCTTCTGTAATCCTGTCACCTCCACAACTAGATCCTCATCAATCTTCCAAGTCTCCCCAAATAAAGTAACTTTGTTGCTATTCTAGCCTTTAGCAAAGCCTTGAGACACCAAGTTTTTTTTTCCATGCAACTTTTCCATGTAATCTGTAAATCCATGTCTATGGAGCCTCCTCCATACTTTCCGCTCACTTTTCCAGTTCTCACAACCAAAGGGCTCATTCTGGTTTAGGTTACCTCCCATGTTGAAATGTAGGTCAAAGTATTCAATAGTATAACTCACAATCTGTAGACCCATACTTAAGCGTAGGCTCTTGAGAAAAATATAGGGTTCACAAAACAGAGTGCCTTCCTTGAATTTAAAAAGGTTAACAATAATGGTCGCAAAGGTCAAGCACTTATTATGATAACCCCCATCACACCAATGATCAAAATAACTATGCCTACAAAAAATCATTACCTGACACTTCGCATAACCCTAATCTCTATTTTTGATATCCGGACCCAAGAAGGTAATTATGATTTTAACTTGAACCATTAACATGATCAAATAATAATTTCTCCGTAACATTCTTTTTACATTGGGCTTCTCCAATATAATTAATGTCCTCCTCTAAATAGACCCCTTCATTGGCTAAAAGGTCCATAATCTTATTACCTTCCCTTAAAGTGTGGGATATGAGAATACTATCATAATCATTTAAAATCTTTTTGGCACTTTCAATAATATTGAATATATTCCAAGAGGAGGAGATAGTACTTTTAAGAGCCTAAATGATATTGAGGGAGTCCCCTTCCAACCATATTTTTTTAAATTTGAAGCCCTGAGCAAGCTGGAGACTTTTCAACATGGCCCGAGCTTTAGCAACATGATTATTTTGAACTCCAAAGGGAGAAGCAACATCGGCAATGCAGACACCTTAAGAAATTCTGATGACTCCTCCTCCTCCTGCCTTCCCAGGGTTGCCTTTAGCAGCACCATCAAAATTCACCTTGACCCAGTCATAATTAGGAAATCTCCAAACAACATTTTCTCTCCTAGTCTTATTGTCAGATTTGCAAACATTGTGAATCAAATTCCATTCAGTAAGGACACCTTTCTCAATATCATTCATGTCAGCAAAAAACCATTGCTTGTTGTTTCTGTGAGGAATATTAATGTTTTCTTTTATAGCCCTGCAAATTTTTTCAAAAACCACCTGAGACGTGCACTTAGCTTCTCTAATGATTATGTTATTTCTCTCCTTCTAGATATACCAGCAGGTCATGGGAAGAATTAAGGACCATAGATTCTTGATTAGAGAAAATTTAGTGGGAAAGATCCATTGCCAGATAACTTCCTTGAGACTATTTTGCATGACCCAATCAACTTTCCATTTCACCCAAAATTTACTCCAGATTTCCCAAGAGAAGGAACAATGGATAAACAAGTGATCCACTGAATCTTCCTCTTTCTGACATAGGTCACACTTGTTAGGAAACATGAAACCTCTACAAGCCAAATTATCAATAGTAAGAATCCTATTTTGAGTAGCAAACCAAAAAAACATGTTAATTTTAGGAATAAGAACTTTATTCCAAATTTTAGCCCATATTGGGTTGTTGATCTGAGTAAAAGTGTTTTTATAGGCTGAGGCAATAGTGAAGTTACCCCTAGGATTACTCTTCTAAAGAAACACATCATCAAAATCTTTATTAATAGAAAAGGATAGCAGATTCTACTGAAGCAGTGAAAACCCAACATAAATAGCATCCAGCCTTACCCATCTATTCTTCTTCCAGTAGTTACAAACCATAGACCTAAACCTTCTTTTATATTCATCAATGAATTGACTGCAGTCTTGATTAAAGAGAGGTTCATCTTTAATCCAAGCATCCTCCCATAAGCTAATTATGTCACCTTTGCAAAGGACCCATCCAGCTCCAGCTTTGGCAACTTTTATGGATTTGATAATACTTTTGCATATGAAAGACCCAGCAGGGATGTCTTAAGAGTATAGGAGAGAATGGAGAGGTTGGTCATGAATATATTTGTCAAACCACACTCGATTCCAATCTTTCTTAATTCCATAAGCCCTCCATATCTGTTTAGCAAGCAGAGATTTATTAAAAGTTTTGAGAGCTTTAATACCTAAACCTCCCTTGCTCTTAGGCTTACACACTTTATCCCAGGCAACTAAGGCAATCCTTTTTTTTTCTTCTACCCCTAACCAAAGAAATCTTTTCTAAATCCTCTCTATAGCTTTAACAAACTTAGTCGGAATACCAAATAGACTAAGAGCATAGACAGGGAGATTTTGAAGAGTAGCTTGAAGGAGCTGCAACTTTCCTGCTTGAGATAACATGGAACCTTTCCAGCCAGCCATTTTTTTGTTGAGTTTGTTAATTAACAAATTCCAGAATGAGTTTGGAGTAACTAAACCCAGAGGGAAACCCAAATAAGTGGAGGGGAGCATTTCCACCTTGCACCCAATAATATTAGCAATTCTTTGTTGCCTTATAATAGGAGTGTTCATGAAAAAGATAACAGACTTATCCCAATTAACTTGTTGACCTGTCGCCAAAGAATAAGAGCTAAGAGCACCTTTGAAGGCAGCAACCTCCCCAACAGAGGAGTATCCTATTAAAATTGTATCATCAACAAACTGTTGATGAGTACAAGACACATTGGTAGAGGAGGGTTGAAGGCCTTTAATAGATTTATTCACCTTCAATTTTTGGATCAGTCTGCTCATACTTTCTGCCAAGATGGTAAATAGAATGGGAGAGATGGGATCTCCTTTCTTGAGCCCCCTAGAAGATTTAAAGAATCTAGATGGAGTCCCATTGATGAGAATAAAAAACATAGGGGTGGATATCAGCTGTTTGGTAATTTTGATTATCTTCTCATCAAATCCAAAGGCCTCCATAATTCTGAAAAGAGCCTACCATTCCACTCTATCATATGCTTTAGCCAAATCCAATTTTATCAGAAAGCCTTCTTTATTGGCAGCATTAAGAGAATGAATATTCTCATGCACAAGGATGATAGAATCCAAAATCTGCCTACCAAGGAAAAATCCTTTTTGCTCCTCTGAGATGATAAAGGGGAGGATAGTCAAAAGTCTGGAAGTCAGGACTTTAGAAATAATCTTATAAAAGGAGTTGCAGAGACTTATTGGCCTGAATTTTCCCATGGAATCAGCCCCAGCCACCTTAGGAATTAAGTCAATAAAAGTAGAATTGATTTCCTTAAGGATTTTTCTTGATCCAAAAAATTCTTTAACAACATTGACCATGTCTTTTCCCACAATATGCCAAAATTCTTTAAAAAAAAGAACATGGGGAAGCCATCAGGTCCTGGAGCCTTATCCCCTTGAAAAGACAAAACCGCTTTTTTGATTTCTTCAGCATAAGGGATAGCAGAAAGGGCCTTATGAGGTTCAATAATTTTGGGAATGTTATCAACCAGGTCCTATTGCTTAGCAAAATCAATCTCCTTACTGCCAGTGAGAAGTTGGGACAAGAAACTGATAGCTTCATCCCCAATGTCATCATCCTTAAGAAGAATTTTATCCTCAGCAATTAATCCTGAAATTCTATTCGCAGCTTTATGTTTCATGGAGGTCATGTGAAAAAATTTAGTATTTCTATCCCCAGCTTCCAACCAAATAGCCCTGGATCTCTGTCTCCAATAGATTTCCTCCCTTGATATTATGTTGTGAAGTTTGAATAAAATATCATCTTCCTTAGCCTTGGGATACTTTTTATTGCCATCTTTCTGAATAGAGTTTTGGATATGTTCTAATTCCTCCTTCAGCTTTTTTTTTTATTCAAAAATATCACCAAAAACCATCTTATTCCATATCTTAATGTTATCTTTGATGTTTCTAAGTTTTTTAGCAACTTTGTACATGGTTGTTCCATCCACATCAATATCTTACCATTTTCCAATGGATTTTTCCAAGGAGGGGTGAGAAATCCACATTTTTCAAACCGGAAAGGAAAACACTTTTTACTCTTAATAGACTCAGCAACAAATGAGATGGGATAATTATCCGAGCCAATTCTATTAACAACTGACAGAGAACATCTGTGTGAAAGGATCAAATCATGAGAAATAAGGGATCTATCAAGCCTTACTTGGATCAGGTCTTCTCCATCCCTTCGATTAGACCAGGTGTAGGAAGCTCCAGTGAGCTCAGTATCAATAAGAGAATTGACATTGATGAAATCCATCAAATCAGTTTTGCTATCCAGTTGGGCTTGAGTTCCCCCAAAATTTTCAGTTTCTTGCAAAGGAGTATTGAAATCTCTCATCAACAGCCAGCTATCCTGAGAGAAAAAACTTTTTTTCTGCTGGATTTTATCCCAAAATTTACTCCTAGCCACTTTGGAATTAGGAGTGTAAATGTTAGTAACCACCCATTCCTTTTCTTCATTGATACTTTTAACTTTCATAGATATAATGTTACCATCTTCATCAATCATATCTCCTAAAATGGTTTTCTTGTTCCAGAAAATAGCCACCCCACCTGAAGCCCCATTCGAGCTACTACCACAAAATCCTCCGTTTTTAAAGATTTTAAATTCTCAACTTTCTCCTTACTCATTTTGGTTTCCTGAATAAGAATGATATCCGGCTTGTGATCTCTAATAAGATTCTGTAATATATCTTGTTTGTTGAGACCATTTAGGCCTCGAATGTTCCAGGAGATTACCTTCATTTGGGAACCTGGGAGTAGGATTCCTGTATAGTTTTCTGCCTTCCATCAACTATGTTTTGCTTTCTCTCCTGGTCCCTACGCCATTTCATGGATTTACGACCCTCCGAAGATTTGGAGAGACCAATATCTGCCTTGGATCTGGTCCTAGTTTTAACCCCGTTAGGGCATCCTGCCTTCTTATTTTTCTTTTTTTCATTCCCTATTATTTCTTCCTCATGTCCATCTTTGCGATTAGCTTGCATGATATTCCACGATTTTCCTCCTTTGTAAGATGAAGTGGGCATGTCAGCTCCAACATTCTAAAATAAAGAGTTTAGGTTAACCTGAGGCGATCCAAACTTGTTCTTCCTTCCAACATTAATTTCAGGATCTTCACAGTCATTTGGGCATTCTTTACTTTTCATTACTGAACCTTGAAGGGCCTCATGTTGGGGTTCAATTATATCATCAATCTCACCTTCTTCAAGAATCTCTTCAATAATTACATTCTCTTCCTCCTGGGTCTGTAAAGCTTCAAAATTATTGACAGTTTTGATCTCAAATCCACTAATTTCATCCTTTTTATCTTCCTTCAATAGGGGAACCTTAAGAGGAAAAGATTTCCTATCATCTTCTGTTAAGTCTTTTAGGTTACTTGGATTTCCACTTCCTCCTTCCACTCTACTATCCTCCTTAATGTTTATCTTCTCTTTCCATACCTATTTATGAGGATTATTAGCCTTCATAGGTTTTTTGGGGTTACTAGGGGCAAGCCTTAGCCCAGTGTCCAACTTTCTTACAAGAAAAGCACACAAAGGGGAGGGACTCAAACTCTATTGTCTATTCCCATAACCCAAGTTTGGAGTTTATATCAATAGAACTAGGAAGATCCATCTTCTAAGAGATATTAACATAGATTCTCGCATAAACCAGTCTCTTTCGAGCTGCACTCATTGGATCTATCGCAACAAGCTCCCCAAAGGACTTCGCAATACCTAAAAAAACATCCTCCACCCAGAATTCAAGCAGCAAGTCCGGCAGCCTAACCCAGACTGGAGCAGATTCAAAGAAAGAGTCATTGAGTTCCATATTTGGAGACCATTTCCTCTGGGATAATGATGATTTTCCAAACATCCATGGTCTGCCGCTTAATGTCATTTCCAGATCTTCCCCACAAGAGAAGGAAAAAACAAAAAAAACCCTTGATAGGGCTGAAACATCAACCTGGCCTTTCAAGCTCCATTTTCTCTTAACAAAGTATCTAACATCTTGAATATTGGGTCACGGTCCAACAAAATTTCCCACTAGCGAAAAGGCCATTAAAGAGATGCTATGATCAATAACCAAATCTAGAACAACAATAGGTAGTTTACCCAGTTTTTTATTAGAGATATCTTCCAAAGAGGAGAAGGACAATTTTCCAGTAGGTTTGATTGCAAAAAGACCACTCCAGGGTTTGAGAGCCTTCACCTCTGTAGTCTTTTCCAAGTCATCTTTCATGCCATCGGGACCCGATTTTGATGAATCTTTCAGCTTTTTATGGTCAGGAGGAGGGTCCCAATGTCGTGGGTCCCCATCTGGTTGTCTTGACCTTTTCCAACATTTTCCTTTTGTCATTATCATTTTGTCAAACCTAGCTTAGTATCCAAGCGTATAGGTGAGACATTGTCATTTTGTCCTTTTTCCTTTTGTCCTCTTAAGGTCTTGGCTTCTTTTGAATTTCCCAAGGTTCATGTCTTTAGGGTTGTGTGCGATCAAAAATGTGTGTGATAAACTAAGGGCTAAAAAGAAAGCTAATTAACCAAACAAGCACAAGAAATCATACACCTCAAGATTAGAATGATAAAATGAAAACAAAATTCAAATGAAATAGAAAATGCAAACCAAAATCTCACTTAGATTTGATAGTTCGTCAATTTTTATGTATGCTCGATGATGTCTTTGGATGTTCAATATTTCTCCATGATATTGATGCAATGATAAATGGATTGATGGATGAAAATGATAATGGATAGGTTGAGTGATAATTCCAACAGAGTAACGGTATGATGTTTGAAAAATGGATCAAAGAGAGATTATTTTGGCATTATGATGGTATGATTTAAAAAAAGGTGGATGATTTTTGTCTAAAATGAAGGGGATTAAATAGGAGAGATGAGGAATGGAAGGGGAGGTAAAGAGGAGACACTTGTCCTCCAAAAAGGACAAGTGGCTCAACTAGAAAGAAAAGGAATGACATGTGTCCATGAGGATACATGTCTATTTTGGGAAAAGCCACTCAAAAATAGGAAGAGTGACATGTGTCCCAAAGGGCGCATGTCTATTTTGGGAAAGACCACCCAAAATAGGATAGTAACCCCCAAAATAAGGATTTGGTTAGGATGTGCACACATGTGTGGGAGGTTAGAAGGGATGGGATAAGGTTGGTTGGAGGGTTGACTAGGCTAGGGAAGTGGGTTGGAAGGATAGGGTTGGTTAGGATAGCATTGGAAGGAGGTTGGGTAGAAAAGTTAGGAGCCTTGTGCACAAATAGGAACTTGAACTAAATTAATTAATTAAATTAATTAATCCATAGGCTTGGAGAGGGGACATTTAATTAATTAAGGTAATTAACCAAATGGGATGAAAACAAGGGAATTAATTAACTAGGTTAATTAATTAGGAGTAAATGGGTTGGGGGGTTAATTAATTAGAAGGAAGGGATAGGGAAATTAATTAATTGGATTAATCAATTGAAAGAAAAGAATTTAAATTTGATTGAGTTAATTAACCTAATTTAGGTGCCTACATTTTGCCCCTCTTTGTGGTGGCGCTAAATAGCGTCGGTGCGAAGAAAAATAAAACACCTAAGAGCGAGGAAGTGAAAAATCCCCCAGGCCTGACTAAGAATAGAGCATGACGGAAGGGGTGCCCCCTTGAGAGGGTGCATAGGAAAAAAGGGGCCCGGGTGGTGTCTTGAAAAAGACATTTCCCCAACTGATAGAAAGAAAGTGGACAAAAAACCGAACCAACAAGTGAAAATGGTGGCTCAAAAGGAGGCATGAGGAAGGAGATACACAAAACCGACTCAAATTTTTTGATCAATTGCATGCTTTAGCATACCATAGGCTTAGGGGGAGAAAAGTCTGGGGGCTAGAAGAGAACAGGGGAGGAAAACACAGGGGGCCACCTTGTCGCGCGGGGGTGCAACCCCGTGGGCGTGGGGGCGCTTCCCCGCTAGCATGGGGGTACAACCTTGCAAATGTGGGGGCACTTTCCCCCTAATGTGAGGCCATAGCCCCGCAAGAACAGAGGTGCAACCTTGCCAACGTGGGGTCGCATCCCTGCGGGCAAACAAAAAGAAAGAAGGGAAAAAGGGAGAAAAGAAAAGAAAGGAGAGGGAAAAAAAGTAGCTCAACTTTGAAAAGTCATAACTTTTCACTCGGAACTCGAAACTATGAACTGTTTTCATCGTTGGAAATATTTCCAAGAGCTCTAGTTCCAATCCTTTATGAACTTACCTATAGAAACATCCATAAAATGCTGTCCAAAGTTTCAAGGGCTAAAAATGCTTTGAAGACCTCCAAAAATGATATTTACTAAAACATAGAAAATACAAAAATAAAATAAAAAAATCGATATTTCCCATCACTGTTTGTTTCTTGATCAAACTGCTAGATGGGCCAATGAAAAACACCTATTCGTCAAAGAAGGGGGAGCAAGTCGCCAAAAAGGTGGATGGGGGGCTATGAAAAGGAAAGGCAAAGGACTGATAAATTGTTGTTGGCAAGGGAACATGTGCACCTCCCAAAAAGGAAGGGAAGGAGTGAATGCAATAGTAGATGTGATGGAAATGGGGACGATATGGATAAAATGATCATGGAGCATGAACACCCGCGAGTTAGGACACCATGTACTAAGTACTTATTTTGATTTAGCAATGCCTGTGAGCCACCAAGATATAAGGAACCATGGTAGAATTTCACAACCAATGCATGGACTAACACATATAAATAGACACACGGGCTAATCTAGCACCACACAGAGTTACAGAGTGTAACGCCCCACCAAGAAACTCTGAAGGGATTAAACTAAAACACTTGAAAAGAGTGTAAATAATTTTTATTTAAACTTTAATAAACTAAATGATGCATTAAGATAACATTACATTTAATTTGCACAACGGAAGACTTAACTTAACTTAAACTCCTAAAGGGTTTCCCAACATGGTTTACATAATTAAACTAAACATTTCTTAACGTTAATTAATCCACTTAAGATGATTTAATCATAAAGGCTCAATTACACTATACAATGATAGTTTCATACAATTGCATGTGATAACATTAACATATCTATGTTTCATTCATGATTATTCTTTCTATTACATTAGATCAGTGATTCTAATAAAAGATATATATTTAACCATATAATACTCATCAATACATCTCCTTTACATTTCAAGGTTAAAATAATATTACATTGCACATAATCATTAAGTCTCATAAGAACACATAATGTTTACATTAAAATTACATCTTTCCATGAAGGCATACATAACCAAAAGATACTTTTGACCATATGAGGTCCAAGAGATACAAGAATGATCCAAGAAGAACAAAAGAGGATCCACAGGTACACCAAGATGAGAAAGTCCCAAAAAGGCAACTAGAGCACCTAAAAAGATAATCCTTCGCAAGAAGGGAACGAACAAAACTTCGATGGAAAGTGGCACTACCACCCGACCATGTGGCCCAAAAAGGAACCACCCCTCTGTGCTAGGAGATAGAAATAAGGCCTTCAAGCAAACTACTATAAACAATCACATGGTCTAACATGTACATAGGATTCTCACATAAGGCATAAACATACAGATATGACTTCCACAAGAGTGCTCCAAGTAAAAATCAGCATAAGACTACACACTAGTGAACATAATGGAAGAGTGTCATCGCATAGCTAGTATGGGTTATCCTGGAAGGCCTCCATAGGCATTGACCCCCATCTTAGGTTATCCTGGTAGCCTCTCCCAAAACCGCGGCCCCCATCCATGACTCATGCGGACCCAACAAACCTTTTATGAAGACAAGGTAGTTGGTTTTCCATTCCAAGCCTTCCCACTACATCCTGACTTTGTACTAGCACTCAACCATGAGTTGGCCACAATTATCCCATTTTAATATTTAAAACCCAAACACCCTAGTATATTATTAGATTATCACTTAATTATCCAGCTTCTCAGGGGTTATCCTGGTAGCCACTTTGGGCCCCAACCCCCACTCAGAAGCCACTCTACCATATGACACTACGCAATCTCCAAAGAACTCCAAGGAAACACAAAGGCCAAGTAACAACATGCAGAGTTCAAGCATGACTGAATGAACAATAAGGTTACATAATTCCTCTACCAAGGTGTAACCAACTGGAGGTAATACAACACAATTTGGTCACTCCCATGACATGACCACATGAAGGGGAAAGCAAGAAACACCACCATAAACCACTTAACCAAATAACTTGCATTCAATCATATTCCAACACAAAGACGAGGATAATGTCCCTTTTCATAAAAAAAACACTAGAATACTCCAACGGAGTAAAAGAATATCCCATCAAGTTCACTTGCCTTAAAAAAATAATCAAGATATGATCAAACAGAGGGAACAACAAAGAAATAAAAGTCAACATTCAACCAATTGTCTTGACAAGAAAGAAAAAACTTGAATTTGAAACATACTCAAATACATATGATAATTTTCCTTTTTTCACAAAAAATAGACCAATAAGTCACCAAACCTAAACATGACTAAAAATAGTTCATTTCAATAGAATTTGAATTTAATCAAGACACAATCACAACTATCATATATTGGAAGCTAAAATCATTATTCAAAATCAAAGATGGATCTTTTCCAATTAAATCGTTTGACCAAATTTTTGGCCCATGATTGCAAATAAAACTTCATTTTACAAAGTGTCCATGAAATCATTAATATCTAAATCAAAATCTTTAATTCCATTTTACGAAATATAATACATGTACATATTTGAATATATAAAAAGAACATATATAGTTATTATTATATTTTTTTTTTTAAACATAGAATCTAAAAAAAACATTTCCCAATTGAAATTTACTAACATCTTCTTTTCATAAAAAAAAATACAAATATAAACAAAAATTGTTAATTAACATATACCCAATATATATAATCTTATATTTTTCTTTTTTTAAATCCTAGTTTGACTGGAAAAATGGTTGGGACTCTGTCTTTTTGCCCATTGCCAGCGACTGTTTTTTTTTTAAAACCTGGGCATACTTTATTTTTTTATTTGTTGTAGGGGGGTGGGGGGGGGGGGGGGGGTTGTTTGGTGGGGTGTGCAACACCACGTAGTAGGTTGCAGCCCCAAGTATGTGGGTGGCAGCCCCAAGTATGTGGGTTGCAGCCCAAGTAGGTGGGTTGAATAGGTGTTGCCCCACATAGTGGGTGTGTGGGGTTGAGCCCACGGCTCCCCCACACACTCAAAATTTAGTTTCAATTGGGAAATAGGGCTTTTGGGGGAAAACTAGTTTGGTCTATGTATACTAATCCCCAATCTTTGTGGTGCCAAATTATGTAGGCTAAGTATTTGGATTCCCAAAACCCTGCTAGGATCTTCACAATTTCTAATCCTCCACAGGGGTTTGCTATTTGGAACTTTATGATATCATGTAGGGAAGTGGTCTCTAATTTTCTCTCCTGGCAAGTCCATTTGGGGGAGAATATTCTCTTTTGGAAAGACTCCTGGAATGGCTTTTCCCCCTCTTTCGCAGCATGATTCTCTTTCTTTTGTTTCAGTTGTTCTTTCTCAATCATGGGGAGTTAGATTGGTTGATTATGTAGATAGTGTTGATCTATTTTCTCACAAGGTCTCATGGAAGGATCCCTCTACTCTACCATTGTCTTTGCAGGAAATTCAAAATTTTAAATCTATTTTGCAAGACCGAGTGGCTTTCCTTTCTAACATCAAAGATCAACTTATTTGGTGCCCTTCTAAATCGGGAAACTACTCTGTTAAAGAAGGATATTTTGTTGTTCAACAAATGGCCAATCAAAATGCTCCTCATCATGCCTTTTTGTTCTGTTGGAATAACTCAGTATTACCTAAAGCTGGTGTTTTTTCCTAGCTCGTGCTGCAAAACAGAATTTTGACTAGTGATCATTTAGTCAAATTTAATATTGCAGCCTCTTTTTCTTGTGTCTTATGTGGTAAAGCTCTTGAAGATGTCAATCATCTTTTTCTTCATTGTGAGTTTGCGAGTAGTTGTTGGCATTTTGTCCTACAAAAGCTATCTCTTTCATTCCCTTTACCTTTATCTTTATGGGACATGTTTCAGTCTTGGCCAGTTTTGTATTCATCTTCTCTATTTGCTTGTTTGTGGTTTATAATTCCCTTTTCAGTCATATGGGCCATTTGGTGGGAAAGAAACAAGTGCATTTTTAGATGCGACTCATCGGATTTATCAGTTGTTCTTGGGATTTTGGAAAGAAGTATTATTGAGCAAGTTAATGCTCATGTCCAGAAATATTTTAACATGAATTCAGAGTTCTCTTCTTGGGATAATTTTATGATCTCTTCTTGGAAAAGTATAATTATTCCTGTATCACCCGCCTTTCCAAGGATTCGGAAAACACATGTAGACAGAAATTCCATAAAATGACATCCTCCTAATGCCCCTTTTTGTAAATTGAATTTTGATGGATCCTCCCGTGGAAATCCTGGTGATTCAGGAATAGGGATAGTTTTTCGTGATCATTTGGGTTCTTTATTAGCATTAAAAGCTATGCCAATTTCTCCTGGCACAAATAATATGGCTGAGGCTTGTGCTCTTTTAGAAGGTCTTGTTATGGCTAAGGATTTGAATTTCAAATACCTTCATATTGAAGGTGATTCAGCTATTGTCATTAATGCTTGCAAGGCAAGAAAAGCTGATAATTGGCATTTCCGGTATATTCTTGAACAAATATGGACTCTTCTTTATACGTTTGAGAACCTCATCATCTCACATGTTTATCGTGAAGGTAATGCATTGGCTGATTGCCTCGCTAATATGGGTTGTGACAAAACTATTATTGATTCCTCTCGATTGGGAGGTGATTTGATGAGCTTCCCAAACCTATTAATTATAGCCTATAGAGAGTTGGGGATTTAATCTTTCTTATTATATTATTGCTTGTTTATACGAGTTGATATTCTCTTCTCTTGGTGAGGTATTTCTTTTCATAATTCCATTTGGTTTTGATTTGAGGTACTTTGCTTTACTTGATCATCACTTGGCATTCATTAATGATAAGTTGGTTGTTATTGATGTTGTTCGTGTGTTTGGTACTCTCTTCTAGTGAGAAATCTGGAGATATTTATTTTCACATTGGGAATCCATCCTTCATATGTCATTTAAATTTTGACGTAGCGTTGTTTTCATGATTATCTTTGTACGCCGCTTTTTTTGGTTTGTCAATTTTTTATGATATATCTCCTCTTTCTTTTCATTTACGACATAAAAATTTTGGGCTTCATTTCTCTCTAGCATTTCCGCATTCACCTCTTCTCCTTTGGCATTTGTCTATAATGGCGGACTGCAGACCTCATGTCATTGGTGTCAGTCATGTTTTGGAACCTTGCGTTTCTTGTAAATTCTTTGCGTTCTGTAGTATATATAGTTTTTGGTTGCAGTTGTTTTTTGGTGCAGGGGCATGTCAATTTTGATTGCAGGAGTTCTTTGTTGCAGGGCATTCAAGATATCCCAGGAACTTATTTTGTAAATAAACTTGCATGCTCCTATTCTATAAAATGAGCTTGCATGCTCCTATGTGTAAAAGGGCTTGCATGCTCCTTTGCTGATCTCTATTTTGTAACTATCTCCGGCTAGAGGATTGTTCACTACTTCTCTTCTATAATCATGTTGATGAGCAATGACCAGAGTTTTTCTTGCTGGTTCTTTTCTCTGGGAGCTCAGTTTGAACTAGTTTTTAAATATATTATAAAAATTATTTATTATTAATAAAATATATCAAGTGGCATTGCCACCTTGCTAAAAAAAAAAATTACATTGATAATGATTTTATTTTTTTTTACAGCAAAGCAAGCTCTGCCCAGGACAGGGGTAGAACATAATAGCAAGGTAAAAATTTTGCCCAAAAACAGGGTAAATTTCTCTGCCCAAAAACATGGCAAACAATTTAATTGATTATTTTAATAGATTCAAATTCATATATGCAAAATCTGAATCAATGCTTCTAACAAGATATTCTATGAAATTTTTCCACTCATCCATTTTCTCAGACAATCTATTGTTCTTAAGATTGGGAAAATTTTGAAATCCCCCCTTTCCCAAATTCACAAATTGAAAGAGAATGAGTTGAATAAATTTTCTTCAAACTTAAATTGATAACATTTAAAACCCAACTGTAAGGACTTTTTCACAAACAACAATTTCTTCAACCAGACAAAGAAAGAAACCAATATTCTCACACACTCACAGAAAAATGAAAATAAACTAGCCAATAGTTTTGAAAACCAACCTGAATTTGCAAATCCTTCCCAAAACATGAATTTCTTCAACAGAGAACAAGTTTTCCCCAAAATGCCAAGACTCCCAAAATAAAAAGAAATTTACCTATAATACTTTTCCAAAAGTGAAAATTCAAATCACTTTCAGACAAAGTTGAATACTTTCAAATTTTAAATAAATCTAATTTCCTCACATACAAAAACTCAATATGAAGATATTTTATTTTCAAAAAATTAAATTTACCTTTTTCTATAAAAAAACACATAACAACAAATTAAATCACCATATGATTTATATATATTGACAATCAATTTAATTGGCAAGATTGGTGAAATTGATTTATTTGTTTTAATACTATAAGGGTCCTTTTCAATTTATCCCTAATTAATGTATTCATGATAATACACTTTAACCCAAAATTACCCTAAGGATTAATAATTAATTTCACATATAATACACTAGAAGGATATAACAAATCACAAAATGAAAAAACACACAAACTTAATTAAACAAAATAAAGACACGACCCGCATATCGACATTGGCAGTGTTGACAGAATATTGAGAACTCTCACTAACGAGCAAGGCTAGGGATGACATTAAGGCCTTAAGACTATCTCCTCCACTTCCATCAAATTAACTAGGTATGGTCAGACCTGTGGAGCTAGGTGGAGTCGATACCTTGTACCTACATGGTACTTGCAATTCTTGCATCATTGAACCACACACACACACACACACAAATATATATATATATATATATGAATGATAGACACACCAGTGAAGGAGAATCATGACGTTCTGTGTCTCATCGAAGTGAGTGATGGAAAATCATCTCCTTGCACCCCATACAAATTCCACACACATACATGAAGACATATTCATAGTGCAACTCATATATAAATTAAATGTGTTAGTCCATGGTCAGTAACCCACAATTTAAAATTAACATTTCATCATCTAAAAAGATATACTGCATAGGAAAAATTAACATCTAGTCATCCATAAGGAGATAATGCATAATCAACATTCATTGAATCATAGATCAAAACATAATCCATCACAGCATAATATCTTAATAAAATATCACTACATAGTGTATCCATGAAACCACTAAAAAGTCAACAATGGTCTAACTAGGTTAAAAGACGTCTAATCGGGGGAGGGGTATTACATAGAGACCTTGCAGGCAATAGTGCTAGAAGAACCTCAAGCTGAAGATATGCCCCAATGTAACATGAGATGACAAAGACCCCGTGAGGGTACAACAAAGGCCACATCCAAAAGCAACAAGATCACATCCCGAGCCTTGTTATTCCTAGTGCACCATGATATAAAATCTTGTGGCGACCAAGAGGAAACAGAGCCCTCAGGAGCTTAAAAAGATAAACAAAGATAAAAAAGAATCAAATCCAACATGAGTGTCTCAGATGTCTTTTATCAAAAGATGATGATTGATTTGATTGGGAAGGATACATCCTGCGCAGACTAATGATGGGTGTTGGTGAGAAGGATATATCTCAGAACAACACTAGGATAAAAGACTGACGATGATCAATAAAAAGATCGGATAGAATCATGATGACCAAGATGCTCAAAGATGATTGTTGAAGAACAAGCTGATAGGATATGATCTCAAAGGATTGGACTGATGGATTCCTATGTACAATGACACCTATATGCAAGATGTACAAGAGAAATAGATGATGGAAGAAGACGCCAAGATAGGCATGATTTTTCCCCAGTCAAGAGGAAAAGCGATGAGAGATTGATGATGATGATTGGGAACGATGTATCCTGATGATGAGATTGTGATCAAGGATTGAGAACAAGACCAAGGATGTGATTGGATGATTGGATGGATGGATTGGATTTACATGAGATGACGGATTCTGAGGAGCAGATGGATCAAGTGAATGTGGGTACCATGGGATACCACGCTGAAAAGATGTGGATGCAATGGAAATGCAGATGGGAGGTAGTTGAGAGATAGATACCAATGACAAGGGATGAAAGATGTCGATGGAATGATATGAGAGAAGGGATGAAAGGATAAAGGATAGGATGAAAATGATGGAGATGGAAGCACTATGGAAGTGGTTGGGAGATGAAAGGATGAGGGATGAAGGGATGATTGGGAGAGGAACATGTTATAGATGAAGGGATGGAGGAACTAGGAGGTCGAAGGATGGGTGGATGGATGAATAAGATAAGATATGGAGGAATTGAGAGATAAGTATTGGTGGATGGATGGATATGTCAAGATGACTGATAGAGCGATAGGAAGATGAGGGAAGTGGATGGAAGATAGGATGATGGGTGGATGAGAACTATGAAGGGATGCGGAAGGATTACATGGAAGGGAGGCCAAGAGTTGTCCAAAGCATGTATATATGATGGCCTTTTCTTTTCTTTCTTTTTTTATTTTTTCAAGATCCAAGGAGGATGGAGGAAGTGAACTGGATTGGATAAGATATATATGGGTAGGGTAAGCAAATATAAATGATGGAGGGAATGGCTAGATGGCCAAAAGAACTTTCCCCCAAGTGCAAAGAGAAATAGGATGAGGAGAATTACGCATGATGCTTGTTTTCTAGGTTTTCATCATGAGGAGAATTATGCATGATGCTTGTTTTCTAGGTTTTCATCATGGTAATTTTCCAAGGCTCATGGATGCCAAATTTTCACCAGTGGACAAATTTATCTCTTTCTCTTTCTCTTTTTTTTAAATTTCTTTTTCTTTTTTGGATTTTTTTATTTTTTTGGAATTTTTTTATTTTTGGGAGGAAATTCATGGATGGAGCTGGATAAGGATAAATGGATTTGGAGGATAGGTGATAAGGGAGATGGATGGAGGACTCAAGCATCAAGTTTCATTTCAAGGTAGTAGGAGCCCATTTGGAGTGATCACCAGGTGTTGGTACAAATTTATTAGGAATGAGGGAATTATGCAAAGGCTTGGATTAGATGGTTTTGATGGGGAATGTAAGGGATATGGTGGTGGAAATTTCTTGGATGGAATGAGGGAAAGTGAGTAGGATGGGGGGATGTTGTCAGGACCAAAATTGGCACATATTGCGGAGGATGTGAGATAAGTGGAGGAGAGATGGATGCAACATGTGGATATGATGAAGGAATTATGATAGGGAGCTTTGGGACATAGGGACCCAAATAAGATTTAGGAGATGGAGAGGAATAATTTTTAGCTCGTGGGATAGAAACTTTGGATGCCATTGGAGATTCTTCTTTAGGAAGCACTGCTTCTTTTTGCTTTGGAATCCACATTGTTTTTGCTTTTTTTTTTAGTGGGCCTTTGTGGCCTGTGGGATTCCTTGCATTTTTGTATCAGCTTTTGCATTGTTGGAACATGTCTTTTTGAGTGGACATGGTCATCTTTATATTGTTGTAGATGTTTAGCTTTATGCATTTTTTATTTGGCATCCAAATTTTTGTTAGTAGCCTTGGAAGGAGTATGTGAAGGTGTAGGAGATGAAGGAAATATGGATGAAATGATGGATGTAGGATGTTGGATGGAATGTGAGGACATGTGCCTTTGTTGATCCTAACATGGAATAAAAGGAATAGGATATTTGTGATGGGTTATAGAGATATGGGATTTGTGCATGAAGGGACGAGTAGGAAAAGATGGAGGATGGGATTTGGGGATATAAGGGTGCAAAATGGATTTAGTATGTGAGGGATATATTAAGGTAGATTTTGGGATATAGGGACCCAAAATGAATTTAGAGGATGAAGGAGGTTGATGGATGGTTGTTTTATCTTTATATGATGGGGGAGGGGGAATGGCGATAAATGGTTTGGAGGAACGATGGGGAGATGCAATGGTGTGTTTTGAAGCATACTTGGATTTTGCATTATCTGTACCAACATTTTTATTTGGAGTGCCTTGGGATATGTAACCAAGACCATGAGATCTTGGATGTGCTTCAACATGGATGGGCTCCAAAATAACTTGCTCATGTAGGCCTAAGCCTTTTCCTTGATAGTTCATTTTTTTGAGCATTTTATTTAAAGTAGGATACTTGTTCTCTGGGTAACAAAATGCGAGTCCATTATTAGATGGAGGAGAATGGGTGGTGAATATGAGATGTTCTTATGCTATGAATGAACTACCATGGATGAATGTAAGAAAACCAAGGGGATAGAGTGATGGTGTTGGGATGGTTTTGATAGGAGGAATTGGAGGATGAAGAGGTGGAGTATATGGGATGGGAGGATCTTGACTTGGAAGAGGGGATGATAGGAGATCTTGAGATGAAAGGGATGGAATGGTAGGATCTTGAGATGGAGGAGATGGAATGGTAGGATCTTGATTTGGATCAATAATTATTTTAACATGCTTTGGAATACGAGTTTTGCACGAGGGGATTGGTGTGGATGGTGTGACAAGTGGTGAGTGGGTAGACTCTTCAGATGGAATGGATGGAATGATATAATATTCAATGAATTGGGTGGATGGACTAGATGGAAGGATGAGAGATTCTTCAATTGGGAAAGATGGCGTAGACGAAAGGACGAGGGATTCTTCAACTAGGAGGGATGGAGTGGATGGAAGGACAAGAGATTCATCAATTGGGATAGCTAGATTGGATGGAAGGACAAGAGGTTCTTTATCTAGGATAGATGGAGTGGATGGAAGGATGGGGAGTTCCTCAACTAGGAGAGATGGAGTGGATGGAAGGATGGGATATTCATCGATTAGGAGACATGGAGAGGATGGAAGGATGAGAGGTTCTTGAACTGGGAGAGATGGAGTGGATGGAATGATAGGAAGTTCCTCAACTGGGAGAGATGGAGTGGATGGAAGGACGAGAGGTTCATCGACTGGGAGATATGGAGTGGATGGAAGGATGAGAGGTTCATCGACTTGAGTGTGAATGATGATAGGAGAAGGTGACGGAGATTGTGGTTGGATGGTGTTAATGGATGGGATGTTCTTGATGGTGTTAGGAAGTGGGAGAGGAATGATAAGTGTGGGAATTCAAAGTGAAGTTGGTGGATTGAAGGAGGGAATATATGGTGGAGGATTGTGGTAGGGTGAAATATTATGACTGGTGCCACATGCTTGTTCATGAATGTTCATCACAACAATGTGTGAAGGCGGTTCCTATAAATAACTGAATTGTGGTTTTGAAACAACAGGTTGTGATGTTACTTGAGATTGATATTGTGGAGCACTAACAACTTGTGGCACTTATTGGATGGGTGGGGGCATAGATGATAATGGCATTGTGTAGTCCATGCCCCCAGTCACAGCTTGTATGACAAATGATGGCAAATTAGGTTTAGATGAAGGATTGAGATAGGATAGAAGATTAGAATTGGATGGAGAATTTAGATAAGATGGAAGATTAGAAGTGGATGGAGAATTTAAATAAGATGGATGATTGGAAATGGATGGAGGAGTGAGATCAGATGGGAGATTAGATCTTGATGGAGAAGTGAGATGAGATGGAAGATTAGAACTGGATGGAGGATTAAGATATGATGGAAGATTATAATTGGATGAAGAAGTGAGATAAGATTGTGACATGACCTAGAGATTTGTCTCATTGGGTTGATCAACCATACCCTTGTGATCATCAACATAGGGTGAAGTGGAATAAAATGAGGGATGACCATACTCATCATAGTAGGATTGAGGGATGACTTGGATATATGTGTCCTCAGGTTGATCCATTATACCCTCGTCGTCATCAACATAGGGTGAAATGGAAGAAAATAAAGGGTGACCAAACTCATCATAATAGAATTCGGACATGATGATTGGTTGATGAGTTGGAGAGATGAAAGATGAGAATGGACGATAGACCAAAGACTAAGATGAGATGGGGACTAACTTTGAAGAAGTTGGACAGGGGATGAAATTTGATGTTCAATTTTGGATATTTGATGTTCAACCTCTGACTTAGGAAGAAGGAAATGATGATGCGAATTGGGAGACAAGATATGACGATGGACGATAATCCTAATGCTAGGAGATAGGAGACATAAATTGATCCAACCAAAAAATTGGCAGCATGTGGACACAAATGGGACACAATGACCAAATGGCGTGCAAAGCCAAGAACAAAAAGATACTAATCGAACAAGAATCTAGAGACTCACAGACAACATAATGCCTAGACCAAGGACATCTAGGACCATAGAAACACACAGATAAATATATCAACTATTGATATTCCAAAGATTTCTACCATAATCTAGACAACATAACGGCAACGTAACAACATCGAAAGACCAAGATTATAAAAGATAGATCCTAAAAGCTGGTAGATCAAGCAGTTTCTAAGACAATGTAGATAGCATAACAACAACGTAATAACATTTAAGATTGAGATCATGAAAGATGGATGTAAACTGTCAATAGATAAAGAAATGTATAAAGCAATGTGGACAACATAATGATAATGTAACAACATCTAAGACTAAGATCATAGAAGATAGATACTAACTATTGGGGACATGTAAGATTGCAAATCAACAAAGTGAAAATCTGACAACATAACGAGACTGAACTAACCAAAGAGGACAAGACGAAGAAAACTCGCTAGGACAAGGGTGCAAACCCGCTAGAACAAGATAGGCAAGATTGAAAAATGTTTGGACAACATAACGGCACCAAAAACACAAACCTGTTGTTTCAGGGTGCAGACTCGTTTCAGGGTGCAAACCCATTGTTTCAGGGTGCAAACCTATTGGAAAAGCATAATAGACAGTGTCAAAAATGAACCCACTAGAACAAGACTCAAAAACAACCAGAGAAAACCCGCTAGAATAAAGAGAAAAGCCGCAAGTTTGAGATGCAAACCTGCTAGTTGAGAAAATGATAGTGACTACGCTAACTATCAATTTTGGCTCAAATTTGACAGCATTCCCACTAATACAAGACTGTAAACCCATTGTAAAAGACCACAAACCCGCTAGACTGATATTTTGATAAAATACTTGACACCAAACACATTAAGCATGAGGATATGACCATAAAGCAGATAAAATTAGTTTAAGTATAGCCCTATGGATAGTCAAATGATAGTATGTGTTAAATCTCTCGACCATAAAATACCACATCCAACCAGATAGATAGAAGTCTGATAGCACTGGCTCCACCCTCCGCACACACTTCTCAGGCATGCCAAGCTTCTAATTGTTGGGTAATCACTTCCCAGTGAATTTTCTATCTCTAATTGGGGCGTACATAAGGAGTTTCTTCGGTATGTACGTATCACAACACTTGAGTTAACACAAAGAAGGATTTTTGGATACTAGAGAACAGTTGGCTCGTAGTAATTTTTTGACGGGTCCAGTCCAACAATAAATTCTTGAAACAAGCCACTTAAGACTATAATTGAGATTATTGATGCAGAGAAAGCCTCAACCGTTTCACTGGAATTTTTGTATAGCGGCTCGAAAAACACCGCTCAAGGTCGCGCTGGAAGAGATGCTATCCCCAACATACCCCTGTTTTGAAACACTCCCTTGAGGTGATGAGGCCCCCAAGAGGTGATTCACTACTAAAAAGAAAAATTAGTGTCACTAACACTTTTCTCTTGCACCTCAAACCACGAGAGCTAGAGGGAGAGGATAGTGTGTGTTAGCAGTAGGACCACTCTACATGAACACAAATGTGCAAGACACAAAAGACATGGGGTTCATTCCTTTACTTGAATTGAAGTGTGCCTAATTACTCAAAAGACACAACATGTCCATTCCCTTAAGTGAATTGAAGTGTGCCTAATTATATAATAAGATACAAAATAAAGAAGAAAATGAAAGAAATGAAATGAGCAAATTTGTTTGATTGAAACCCCATTTTCTTTAGCAGCCCTACAAGCAAAATGTTAGTCTTTAAATGCTTAAGGGTCTTCTTATAGCTCGAAATGTTGCACAAACGTTAGCAAAACCATCCAACAACACACAAATTAGCTGATTAGTACTAAAATAGCATTCTGAGAAACCATGTAAATGATAATTAGCGATCCCGCTACTGTGTTGCGAAAACCCATTGTTTTAAGGCGTAAACTCATTGTTTCATGGCGCAAACCCGCTATTTCAAGGTGCAAACCCACTGGTTTAAGAAAACATGTTGGTTGTCTAAAACGCGTTCTCGTTGTTTATCTAAAATGCAGACACACAAGTTAGTTGATTAGTACCAAAATAACATTCGAGAAAATCATATAAATGATAATTAGTGATCATGCTACTATGTGGCGCAAACCCGCTATTTTAAGCGAACCCGTTGGTGCAAGATAGTGAACCCGCATGTTTAAGAGAACCTGCAGGTGCAAGATAGAGAACCCTTTGTTTCATAGATAAAAGTCAATTATCTTTTATAAAAACCCGAAACTTAATGAAAATTTTACCTTCCATATGAAAATGATAATGGTGAACCCACTGTCATATAATTAATGATAATAGCGAATCCACAGTTTCAGGGCGCAAACCCGCTATTTCAGGGTGCAAACCCGTTGTTTCATGAAATCACGAGATTGAGAAAATAGATTTTTGTCTATGTGGAAATCAACTTGTAGATCCACTTTTTTGCTTGCAAGTGCTAAAAAATCTATCAAAAAACATACTCAAACAACAAAAAATGTTAGAATGACTCGTGAAGTGGGTCCCACCGGGCATGCCAGAAAATGTGCGATGAAAAATGTTTGTGCTAAATTAAGGGCTAAAATGAAATCTAATTAACCAAACAAGCACAAGACATCATAGACCTCAAGATTAGAACGATAAAATGAAAACGAAATTCAAATGAAATAGAAAATGCAAACCAAAATCCCGCTTAGATTTGATAGTTCCTCGATTTTTATGTATGCTCGATGACGTCTTCAGATGTTCGATATTGTTCCATGATATTAATGCAATGATAAATGGATTGATGGATGAAAATGATAATGGATAGGTTGAGTGATAATTTCAGTAGAGTAATGGTATGATGTATGAAAAGTGGATCAGAGAGAGATTATTTCAGCATTATGATGGTATGATTAAAAAAAAGGTGGATGATTTTTGTCTAAAATGAGGGGGATTAAATAAGAGAGATGATAAATGGAAGGGGAGGTGAAGAGGAGACACTTGTCCTCCAAAAAGGATGAGTGGCTCAACTAGAAAGAAAAGGAATGACATGTGTCCATCAGGACATATGCTTATTTTGGGCAAAGCCACCCAAAAATAGGAAGAGTGACATATGTCTATTTTGGGAAAGGCCACCCAAAATAAGGAATTGGTTAGGATGTACACACATGTGTGGGAGGTTAGAAGGGATAGGATAAGGTTAGTTGGAGGGTTGAGTAGGCTAGGGAAGTGGGTTGGAAGGATAGGGTTGGTTAAGATAGGATTGGAAGGAGATTAGGTATAAAAGTTAGGAGCCATGTGCTCAAATAGGAATTTGAACCAAATTAATTAATACATGGGCTTGGAGAGGAGACATTTAATTAATTAAGGTAATTAATCAAATGGGATGGCAACAAGGGAATTAATTAACTAGCTTAATTAATTAGGAGGAAATGGGTTGGGGGGTTAATTAAATAATTGATTAGAAGGAAGGCATAAGGAAATTAATTAATTAGATTAATTAATTGAAAGAAAAGGATTTAAATTTGATTAAGTTAATTAACCAAATTTAGGTGTCTACAGGTTGCATTTTAAAGTTTCACCAAATCTTAAACAACAACAAAAACATAGGTTGGATTTTTTCCCTAGATTGCATTATCATCTTTTAAGATTACACTTAGTTGCATACCATTGTCATTTCAAAAATCTAAAAAGACCAAAAACATAAGTTGCATTGTCAATCATCTAGGTTGCATTTCATTGTCATTTCAAAACTCAAAAGACCAAAAACATAAGTTGCATTATTGCCCTCTTAGGTTTCATTTGTCATTCCATTAGCCACATTTCATTGCATCCTTAAAATTCAAAGATCCCAAAAAAAATCTTGCATAGTGTCATGCCTCTTGAAACAAAGTCTAAATCCAAAAAATTGCACAAATCAACGTATCAAGCCATGTCTTTTTCAAATGACAACCCTCAAAATACGCAACCACAACGACAATATCATACTCAAGTACTTAATCCAAATGTCGATTCAACAAGTAACACTACACCACAATATAAGAAAGTTGAATTGGGACCACCACCATATTACAAACCCATATTTGTACCAATGCAACTAGGATGTGGAAGTGTTCCACCAACACTACCAAGCAGTGCGCCATTTGACTTTAATCAATTAAACCCGCAATATGGAACACAACCTCAAACGTAACGTGAGGAACAAACCCTCTTACAAGGATTTGGATCAGACCAAGATCTTCAACAAGAAATTGAACCAAGTAACATGTCAAACTCTTCGTCAGATTCCGATGATATTCAAATGTTCCTTAACAATCCTAAAGTGGAGAGGAAAATGGATAAATTTTTCAATAATGTATTCAAGATGTTTCCCAACAATTATAAAAATATGATGGATTCTGATACAACTTCTAACGATCAAGCTAATGTTTAAACACAACATGAAGTAGACAATATTTTGAGTTTTGAAACTCATTCAGATGAAATGAATGCACAACAAGAGGTCCCAACTACACTACTAGAAACACATGGCTCTAAGTATTTGAGTGTGAATATACCACCCAAAGCAATATTTGAAGCGGTTAATAATCCATTGTACAACACTATGCCATATCCACAAGATCAAATAGAGATGGCAAAAATATTGGCAAAGCTACCATATCCAAAGATATCACAAGTTCTACAAAGTAGATCACGATCACAAATGCAAGAGAAATTTACGACTGGAATGCCTAACATCCCAGATGTGCAAACCAATAATACGATGCAACAAAGTTCTTATGTGCATTAAAGCTCAATGCAAGTGACAAATACACATTCAGAATTGGCACAGAGTTTACAAATAAGACCTTCAATAATGGCAACAAAGAAAGAAAGTAGTGGCATACAAGCACAACAAGTATTGCAACAATTAAAAAGTACACAACAGGCACAAATAAATGTGCAAACAAGTAATCCACAACAAGAGTATCATACTGCAGTGCCTTCCACACCATTACAAGTAAATGAAAATTGGCAACAACAACACTCGTTTGGACAAACCTCATAGCAAGTAAATTCGAGTGTCATTCCACATGTAAAAGTCAAACAACCTAAAGCACATAAGCAAATATTTTTGAAGCTAATGGGGTTTACATCAGGACAATAACATGTGGCACAAAATCAACAAATTCCAATTCAAAATCAACAACTTCAATTCCAACAATAGTATGTTCCTCAATATGCGCAACAAGGACAAGCAAGTTATTATGCGCCACAATGACAAAAACAAGCAAATGTGCAAATGCAAATGCAACAACCTCAAGTAAAATATCAACCCCAGATGCACATGGCCATTCCATCTTAGTTAACACAACAAAATGTTCAAAGAATGGCAATCCCTCAGCAACAAGAACAATATCAGAATATATGCATGTCGAAGACACCAAAGACAATGATTTCGAAACATCAACAACCACTTGGGGGCACTGCGTATCAACAAAGAGGACATCTAGGGATGAATTATGAACCTCCAAAGATCTTGCAATCAGATCTATTAATGCAAAAACTTGAGAAAATGTAATGATAAATCGAGGTATTATAAACCAAAAGTACAAAGAAGTTACATATAGAGCAAGACTTGTGTCCTAATCTATTTGATTAAATCTTGTACATGCCTCCATTTTATAAACATTTTGAAGCACCAAATTTTGAGAAATATCAAAGAAAGGGTAATCCAATCGATCATATTCGATCTCTTTATGCGGAATGCACTAAAGTAATTTATGATGAAACGTATCTGATGCGCCTTTTTCCACGAAGTCTCATAGGACAAGCTATGGATTGGTACTCACATTTACCTGGTAATATCAAATATTGGCATGAATTGGATGAAAATTTCATCTCTCATTTTGCATTCAACATCGATAATGAGATAACTATGTTGGATCTATGCAAAACAAAGAAAAAGCTAGGAGAACCTTTGATGACATTTTTACAGAGATGGCGAAGCTTGGTTAGTCAATGTTCTCTTGATATACCGGAGGAACAACAAGTTAATCTTTTTATTTAGAACTTGGTCCCTAAAATGATGTATGAGTTGAAGATAAAGAGTCCAAGTACTATACAAAAATCTCATTAAAAAAGGAATTAACATTGAGAATGATCTCATTACTAAGGGAGTAATCAAAGTCAATATGAATAATAACTCAAACAGCTCAGGTAACAAGAATAAGTTTTGGTCCAAGAATAAGAATGTCACTAATGATGGTGAATTTGATGAAAGGACAATAAGCATGAATCAATCTAAAATTGTTATAAGAGGACCAAGTTCTTTTAATTCTCTAGCTTCTCAATAGACTCAACAAACCCCAAACCAAATGAGTAATGTAATCCAACAACCACAAAATCAATAACGTAATCGGCAACAACAAGGCCAACAACAAGGTCAGCAACGTAGACCTTTTAGGTCAAGAGATGGGCCTCCTCGATAGTTTACACCATTGGGAGAGCCCATTGAATCAATTATGCAGCAACTAATCCAAGCCAATTTCATTAAGTTATCAGATATCAAAGAGGAACCAACAGTAAAACCACATTGGTGGAATGATAATACATATTGTGAATATCATCGGTCCAAGGGACATAAAACTACATCATGTTTTCAATTGAATCTTATCCAAGATTTTCTTGATCAAGGTGTGATAGAGGTAGATCCATCTGTCGGAACTTCTAACGATGATCATACAATTTTTAAGACTCCCTTACTTGATCATGACAAGGAAAAGGCCTCATCTTCAAATTCAAAAGCCAATCTGAATTACACCAACTCATGTCATAACAATGTCATTAATTTCTTTCATGCATTAGATGACTACGTGTCAACTACAAGGGTCAAACACCAAGATTCTTCCTGTGTAGTAACTACTCGTTGATTTAAAATAGTCTTGAAAGGAGCACCTTCTAATCCTCCTAAACCACCTCAACAAGTTAGTGCAATCTCCTTGATCACTTGGAAAAACACCTGCACAAATATCTATTCATGAGTTGTTGCAACTGTCTCCCATGCATCGTGTTGTCTTAGACAAAGCCCTGACCGAGTCAACTGTACCTATTGATATTGATGTTGACCAATTTCAAGCTCGAATAGGACACCTTGTTGTTTCCCAACATGTGGAATTTTCTTATAATGACATCCCTCCTGATAAATCCCATCATAATGATCCTTTGCCCCTTGAATTTTTTGTCCAAAACTACAAAATCAGATGAGTCTTGATATTCGACAGTCCTGAACATTTGTACTTTGATAGTCATCATTGCTCTTAGTTATAATAAAAGTGGTATAGACCCTACCAAAAATATAACAATAAAATCCTATGATGATGGAGAATGCCCATCCAAAGGAGAGATCATTTTGCCTATCAAAGTGGGTCTGGTGATAGAGACAACTTTGTTGCAGGTTCTAGACCTCGACCTACCTCACAATATGATTCTTGGTCATTTGTGGATCCACGCTATGAAAGAAGTTCTTTCTTCCTATCACCAAAGTCTAAAATATCCATACAATGGAACCAAGATAACCATCCCAAGAGATCCTAACCCATTTCAATTTTGTGTCGACCTAAAAGATACTCCACAACAACAGGTGTCAGTCAACACAGAGGCATTTTCACCTAATTATGTGGATCACAATGCCTTGTTAGAGTCCGTCAAAGGTGGGATGAAAATAGAAGATCAAGGCTATGGAGAATATTCCATAGCCCAAACATTCCTTATTGGCAAGCTACCTATGTCACCTAAATCACATGGAAAGCCACATTTGTTGAAAAAGGAACCCAAGACAATCATCCAATATCAACCCCCCACCACATTCACAAAATGGGGTGAGCTAAACAAAGAAACCTTAGATGATGATGTATCAACTTGGCTTTATAAGGATGAGGTAGACACAACAGATACTCCACCTATCAAATTTCCAATAGAACGGTATGGAAAAGGGTTTACCATCATGCACAAAAAGGGATATGATGGATATAGTTGTTTGGGACCGGACAGGAAAGGAAGATTGCAGCCTACCATCCCCGAGATCCAACATAGAACTTTGGGGTTAGGTTTCATACCATTGTGAATTGGAACCTCATCTACCAAAGTGCTTTTATGTGAAAAGGGGCATGATTTTGATGATGAAACAATACCTGAGGACACCCATCTTGGAGCTCCTATGCCCTAGATAATGTCTTCATTGACCCTAATGATTTGCCTATGGAAGACAAACATGAAATTCTTCCTCCTATCATAACCCATCCAAAAGCCTGGATACAAACATTTTGGGATCCAAGCACTGAATCCCACATGAGAAGTTCATATAGTGACACTACTAATATCCATGTCTTCACTATCTTGACCCAAACCTCCTTGAACCCGATGATGACATTCCCCTTGTATACCCATAGCTTATCCAATGGGACCACAAAGGACCACTTAAACTAGATTGTTTTCAGAACGATGAGGCAATTGCAGAATTTCATGAACTTAAAGAAGGGATACCACAAGGTGATCATAAAGTCAGATTTTCTATTGATTTAGATTTCACAACATACTTTGGGGAGTCAACTCCATCTTCCAGTCGCAAAAATGAAAAAGAAAAGAAAAAAGAAAAAAATCATAACAATGGATCTTTGGGTGAAAACCGTAAGGCACCCTTTGACCATGAAAAAGTAAAAACAAAGGATGTACCTACGGGTGAAAACCTCTCTGACGCACCCGAAGGTGGAAGATTGGATATCCCCTTGTCAAGTCAGGATAAGTCAACATTATCGGTGGACATGACCAAAGAAATAAACTTGGGTACACCTGACAACCCTAAGGTCATTCATTTTTCCGCTTCCGTATCAGAACAAGAGAGAATATACTTTGTCATCTTTTTCCTTGAGAAGTAGATCAATTTTGCATGGTCTTACGCAAACATGCCCGAACTTGATTCAGAATTAGTCCTTCATCACTTGCCATTTAAACCAAGTGCCTAGCCCATCAAACAAAAACTCAAAAACATGCATCTGCATGTGGCCCTATTATTCAAAGCAAAACTCAAGAAATTGTTGGATGTGGGCTTTATCAGACTAATTGATTATGCAGAGTGGATCTCAAATTTGGTACCAGTCAGCGAAGCAACTGGGGGCATAAAATCTGCACAGACTTTAGGGATTTGAACAAAGCATGTCCTAAAGATGATTTTCCTCTACCTAATATAGATATCATTGTGGATATGACTGTTGGCTATGAAATGTTGTCATTAATGGATGGATTTTCCAAATATAATCAAATTCATATTTCTCCCGAAGATCAGCATAAGACTGCATTCATATGTTCTTGAGGTACCTACTACTGGAATGTGATGTCGTTTGACCTTAAAAATGTCGGAGCAACATACCAGAGAGACATGACAACAATTTTCTATGATGTTATGCATACTTTGATGGAGGACTATGTTGATGATCTATTATGCAAACCACTTACAAGAGATAGTCATCTTGGCATTCTTGGCCCAATTTTTGACTGTATGGAATAATATAAGCTCAGACTTAATCCAAAGAAGTGTGTCTTTGGGGTAACATATGGAAAACTATTAGGATATATTGTTTCTCATAGAGGCATCGAATTAGATCCTGCAAAAGTCAAAGCAATAATGGATATGCCTCCACCTACAAATCTTCGTCAGCTGAGAAGCCTTTAAGGGAAACTACAATCAATTTAGAGATTCATAGCATAACAAGCAGACAAGTGTCACCCCTTTCAACATTTGTTACACAAAGGGGTAGTTTTCAAATGGATTGAACATTGTCAACAAGCATTCCAAGCTCTCACGTATTATCTCCTATCACCACCTATATTAATGCCTCCCATAGAAGGAAAGCCATTCATTTTATATATCTCTACAATTGACACAATACTTGGAGCTCTATTGGCCCAACATGATGAACAAGGAAAAGAGAGAGCTATTTACTATATCAGTCGAGCATTAGTGGGCTATGAGATAAATTATTCCACCATTGAACGAGCATGCTTAGCAGTAGTATTTGTAGTTCAAAATCTACAACATTATATGTTAAATCACAAGACACTGTTAGTAGAAAATATTGATCCATTGAAATATTTGTTGAGCAAAACAACTCTGATAGGCGGACTATAAAAATGGGTCATGATTCTGAGTGAGTTTGATATTGAGTACACTGAAAGAAAAACAATAAAATGATAAGTTATAGCCGATCAGCTCGCAGATGCACCTATTCAAGATGACCATCCAATGTTGACGGATTTTTCAAATGAATCAATCTTTGTTGTCAATCCCTCTAATGAATGGCGATTATACTTTGATGAATCCCATACAAGATTTGGCTTGGGAGCTGGTATAATTTTTGTCACCCCTCAAGGTGACTCTATTCCAAAGTCTTACAAGATAACTTTTGATTGCACCAATAATATTGCAGAGTCCGAGGCATTGGTTACAGGGCTCTAAATAACAATTCAGTGGCATATTATGCATCTGCAGGTCTATGGTGATTCTTAACTTGTCCTTAGACAAGTAAATGATGAATATGATACAAAAGATGAGAAACATGTTCCTTATAAGCAAATGGTGGAATTCTTCAAGAAAAAGTTCACTCTTATCCAATTTAATCAAGTTCCTTGAGAATAAAACAAACCAACAGACGCTATGGCCAATATCACTTCCATGCTAGATATGCCTCACAACATGGGCAGATGCAAATTTCTGGTGGAATAGCTACTAATGTCTTCTTTTGAGATCCCACCATCAAATTAGTGTGTGTCCTCGTTGGTCCTAATTCCTTATGGTATCATGATAATTATGACTATCTAAAATCCCAAACCATACCCCCAAAACTTTCCTCCAACCAACGTCGAGCCTTTATACGACAAGCTGCCAAATACATCATCATCGGTGATACCCTTTACCGCCGCTCTTTTGACCTTACCCTCCTCAAGTGTTTAGATTCTGACGAAGCACAAACGACTTTACACGAAGTTCATGATGGTATATGCAAGGGCCATTTCAATGGTCTTAACCTAGATAAAAAGTTGGTCCAAGCTGGATATTATTGGCCAACAATGGAAAAGGAGGCCCATGATTTTACTAAAAAGTGCTATAAATGCCAGATGCATGTAGGTTACATTCATGCACCAGCACAAGAGATTCAACCTATTATATATGTGTGGCCCTTTTCTCAATGGGGGTTGGACCTCATTGGTAAGATGCATCTGACATCAACAAATGGACATAAATTTATTATAACTGCAACATAATACTTCATCAAGTGGATAGAGGCTATACATACCAATATCATTGGCATACAGATTTCCAAGTCCATCTTGAACTATATCATATGTCTATATGGAATCCCTCTTTTTATAGTCATTAAAAATGGTCGTCCAATTAATAATACAGATGTCAGAGAACTCTGTGAGAAGTTTCACATTTAGCATTGCTTCTCAACTCCATATTATCCACAGAGTAATGGCCAAGATGATGCATCTAATAAAACTTTAATCAAGATACTCAAAAAGGTTGTCAATGACATTGGTCAGGATTGGCATGTGCAGCTAAATCCAACTTTCTGGGCCTATCACACTTCTATCTGAACTCCTACTGGTGCAACATCTTATTCCTTGTTGTATGGTGCAGAAGCTATTTTACCTTTGGAGGTCGAGATTCCATCATTGTGAGTCTCTCTACAACACCTGATAAATGATGAATCATATAGAGTTTCTAGGTTGCATCAGCTTGAGATGTTACATGAACGATGTCAGACAACTTTGACACATTTACGAGCATATCAAAACCGTCTTTATCGCACCTATAATAAGAAAGTCAGAGGGCGAAACTTCAAAGTGGGAGACTTGGTCCTAAAAGCTAACCCTAAGAATTCACCTGAGATTATCAAAGAAAAAATTGAACCTAATTAGGTTGGGCCTTTCATTCTCAATGCAACATATGGCTCAAGTGCATATCAACTTGCCACCCCGAAGGGTGAACCACTATTAGATCCTGGGAATAACATACATCTCCAAAAGTATTATACATAATTTTCTTTCAGCAGTTCTCCAATATGATCTTGGAAAAATGACAACAAAAAAATAAAAAATACAAAAAAAAAAAGTAAAAACAATTGAAATAAAAAATAAAAAATTTGAAAAAGTCAAAATACAAAAAAAAAGAGTAAAGAAAAATCATTCGCCCTCTAATGAAAACCTGGCAAACAGACGCTTTGGGCAAGTACTATGGTGAAAACCTAGCAAATAGGCACTTTGGGAAAGTATTGTGGTGAAAACTTGGCAAACATGCGCCACGTGTAGCAAGGTCGTTATTCCATCGTCTATCTCGATTCTATCTATATATAGAAATAAGCTCTAACACATCTATCCCTTCTGATTTGACCTAATATCCTTGTCTAGGCCTGCGATTGGTCAACATCCATGTATGTTTCCTGTCAATTACCAATCCTTGTACATATGTTTTATGTCCTGGACACTGTACATATTTCAGTACTAAATTGGGGGCAAATCTCTTGTCATGATCAATTGACGATGTTATGATTATGAACAGCTCGAAAGCTACGACATGTACATACCTATAAAGTCTTGAAAAAATTCTAAAAAATCATAAAAAGTCCTAAAAAAATTCCAAAAAAAAAAAAAAATGTTCTGAAACAATCAAAAAATTTGAAAAATGTCTTGAAAATAAAATCACAAAAAATCAAATAAAGTCTTGAAAAAAATTCCAAAAAAAATCAAATAATATCCTGAAATATCACAAAACAAAAAAATTGAAAAATATCCTGAAAAAACCAAAAACATCGTAAAATGTCCTTAAAAAAACATAAAAAATTAAAAATTTCAAAACCCTAAAAATTGGAAAATATAAAAAATCCAAAAACAATTGCTTTTGTTTCGTTAATAAACTGTTCCTTTTGTACATAGACAGACATTTGAGTAGATGTCAAACTATTCAACCGAGCAAACATTCCAACTGATCCGATTGTCTTATGAATCAACAACATCAACATTATCAGTCCTTTGTCAAACATTATCATGGGTCTTATACAGGATGTGGTATACTCAAAACCGGATTGTGTCATGTCTTAAACGAGGTACTGCATTCCCTAAAACCAGACAACATGATCGTCCTTTCGTCACAACATTATCACTTTGGAAACAAAGATCTGAATGTTTGTTTGACATGTTTCAATTTGTGAGTCTTATCTTTCATTAATTTATCTTTGATCACGTTTCTATGCTACTCGATGATGTCACCGAGTGATTTAGAGTGGTCGGGATGGCTCATGGTTCTTTTTTGTTTTTGTCTTCTATTTGTGGATTATTTCTAGCATTCTGGGGCAAGTATGTCTTGGGTGTCTGTGATAAGTACGTTCTCTTTGTGAACGCCACAGATATCTCGACCCTTGACACATGTAATCCCTTTGGATGTTTTGATACATTCCTTGTCTGCGATGTGTTTGTTTTACGCAAAGGGATTGCATTATCGCTCTGACCTTCCATGTCAAGTGCACTACATCCATTTTTCTAAAAAAAAAAAAGGCTCTTATTCCATAAAGTGCACTTCAAGAAGCAAGGTTTCATAATTTACTAACTTTTCTTCATCTAATTTCTTCTTCGTCTAATATTTCTTTAGTCTGTCTACATGTTGATAAATTGGTTTCTCATTTGGATTTTTCGTCCAATTTCTCTAGGGGGCACCCATATACCTCATTATCACTGGTGCAACAATATTATTCTTTGAAACAACGCTCAAAATCACATTATCTCAAAGGGGCAAAATGTAGAAACTAAAAATTGGTTTATGCCTGCATCGCTAAATCTTAATTTTTAACATGTCTTTTATGTCACATTTGATTTTCATCATGTGTGGACATTGGGTCATTCTTCCTATTCAATCTGATTCCTTTCCAACCCTAACAAAACTATTCAATCATACTTGGCCCTAAATAATCATGATTGGCAATTTTATCGTTTGATCATTTAGTCCTAAATCAACCTTTATTGATAATTATTTAGTCATTAATTATCAATCTCTTCAACTTTTTTATCAATTCCTTTTCGATTATCTTTAATCAAATTCCTTCAGTCTTATGTCAATCAATTATCAATTTAAACCAATTGCAATGTCAGAATTAATCATTTTGACATCTCATTTGCCTTTATTGCGTTCTATCATCTTGTCATTATCATCATTATCAATTTCCTTGTTTTATCAAAACACCTTTGGATTATGGTATTTTTTTATCATTTTTCCTTGTCAATTGTCATCAATTTTGTTAATATTGTCAATCAGCCATTTTATTTTAGTCATAATTTGGGCCTAATTTGATATTGGGGTTGGAATCCTATAATTATTTCATCAATTTCTTCATATCATTCATGTCATCTTTATTAACATTTCTTCCTAGGTAAATGTCATTTACTCCTCTTATCCTAAGTTCGCAATTATTTATATTTTATTTATTTAATTGGCTAATTTAGAAATGAGGAAAATTTAATAATTTATAATTATTAATTTCCACCTCATTTCCTTTCTTCACTTAACTCTTCCACCTTCCACAAAGCACCTCACTTCGCTTTTCATTTATGAAAAGTTTCTCTTTTTGTTTTTTGTTAGAAAATAAAAGCTTCTCTTTTTTTCTTTTTGTTCGAAAATGAGGGTTTCCTATTTACCTCCACTTAACTCTTCTTTCTGACTAACATGAGTCGTTGATCATTTTTTTATCAGAATCGTCTATTTTGATCTTCTTCCTCTATAAATTTGAGACATTTTCCTTTTATTAGACACCTTGAACACTTTACATATGTGATTATTCTTGTACTTTTGCTTTCATTTTCATATCTTCAAGTATTCTCATCTATCACACTTTTTCCCTTGCTTTGTTTGAATTCATAATGGATTGAGCCAACATAACAACATAATTAGAGAAGAAAGAAGGAGCAACGAGGCCTCCATCTAATGGAGTAAAATTGGTTTGATTTGCTTTAGTTTATTTTACTTCTTTTGATGACCTTGTTGTATGTGTTCAATTGGTTTTTGGTTGATGATTCTAACCAATTGACATGCGCACACATGCATTTCATCTAGATAATGTAGCTACTCATTCTTCAAGTAGTCATCTTGTAGATCATGTAGTTGCTGAGATCCAATTCATAGATTCACAAGGTCCTTGAAGATAGAGGACAATGGGACGACATCAAGGAGGAGTTTACTATTTTTGTTTGTTAATTGTTTCCTTGGTATAATGTTCCATTGAATGTGTGTTTGTAATTGATTGACCCAACTATTTTGAACACATTTTTTTGGTGCCCACCGTGGGGCTTTGCTCCACTTTTAATATTTTTCTTGCAAGCTTTTCTTGACAATATCTCAAAAATTAGTTTAGCACATCGATGATAAATTCTAGCACCTAGAACCTTTATTTCAATGCATATGTCACCCAGAATAGTGCATACCTATCACGTTTCAGCGTATTTACAGGATTCAACACTATTTATCTACTTTTTATATTTTAGTACATATAAGAAACAAAATAGCGTACATTAAGAGCTTCTTTTAGCGCATTGGTTTGTTTAATTAGCGCATAGGATTAACATAATAGCGTATAGATGCTCTATTTTAGCGCATTCATTTTTTATTATAAAATTTTGATTTTCAAGACTAATTTGGATCTTTCCATCTTGCAAGTACGTTAATACATTGTTAAAGACTAAAATCTAAAACTACTAACAATATCTGGAGGGGCTGGAGTTGTTTTCATTCATTAAATTATGAATCTAGCTTTAATTAGGTGGTTAAAGAACATCATGTCCTATGTATCTGAGATGATAGGTGAGTATGCTCTCACCTTCATTGGGTTATTAGAAAACTAGACTCATTGAATTTTCATTTCAAGTAGTGCATTACCTTAGAAGGCCTAGCCCATAAGGTCGAGTGAGAGGGGAATGACCTAAGTGGGAATGGCTAAAGAAGTTCATCCAACCCACTATAAAATAAAAGTGGTCTTGATGAAAGTTGAGATCAACGGAAGCGCTCAGGAATAGTTCTCCTTCGTACCTTCGAGTATATAAAACCTTGGTTCTCAAGGCTGAGAGACCTCTTCACAGAGTTTATATCCCAACGCTCGGAATGGATGCCCTTACTAGTACCATTAGATTAGAAGCCACCTTTTTAAGCCTTAGTGTGATAATTTCAATGCAAGGGGATAGCTGGTTTTCCCCCCAAGACACTCACCATTTGGTTCCTTGGAGGAGAGGCACAAATCCTCAGCTTTGTATAAACTACTTGTAGTCTTACAAGGAGAGGGTGATCGGGAAATCCTTCCAGTCCTGGAGGCCCCTATCTGCTGTCTCTCGACAACAACAAAAGTGGGTATCCCCTCTTAGGGTGCTTACACTTGTGTCACAGAGATTCTAGGCTGCGAGTTGAGCTATCACATTGTATCAAATCTTAAGGGTAGAACTGCATGAAGTGTCTTCTATGTGTTATACCCGTGAAAATTTGGGCTTTCTTTGATCTCTAAACATACACTAAAATGTTTAATTTATAGGAAAAAACAACTAATTGAATACTAAATTCTCTGTTTATAAATCATTAATCAGAAAATCTCCATTGAAACACACAAAATTGAATCTGAAATAACATCAAACTATCAAACTATTTAACACTAAACATCATAGAGAAATTTAGCGCATCACTGTCATAGAATAACACATTAACAGAAAACATTACAGCATCAGAGTCTTATACTAGCGCATGAACTGAAAACAATAGCGCACAATGATCACACAACAATGCATAACCTTCAAAGGTTAACGCATCCTTATCACAAAACAACACATTGCCAACACATATTAGTGCATCAGAATCCCACGTTAGCACATACATACCCCATATTAGTGCATAGATAGAAAATATTAGTGCATCCCATAAACAAAATAACACATTACAGAAACCCACACTAGCACATTAACAGGACAACATAATGCATAGATAGTACAAACCAGTGCATTGATTGAACAGTGTAGTGTATCCATACTCTGTTTTAGCATATTGACATTTTTGCAGACCAGACAGAGAGCAGAGTATGACATTTCATGGAAATTAAAACACATATTTAGTACCTTCAGTTTCATCATCCTCAAATCAATTCAAATTGGAAAAAATATGTCTTACAAGTGAATCCATAATTAATGAAGTTTATGATCAAATATCATAAAGTGCATATAGTTGACATCTCTGATCTTTGATTTTTTAGCATAGTCTCTTCATTAGGATCTATCATCCTTTATCACGAAACAAAGGCTTTTAAATTAGATCAACCTAGTCTGATCAATAAGATATTTCCTATATGACTTGGCTAAATCACATCAAAACTTGTACTCTAAACACCGATCAAAAGCTTAAAAATCATAATCCCTTGTATGTCGATTTTGACTAGATACTAGACAAAGAGACTTAGACAACAAAAACAAAAATAGAAAGCTACAATGGAAAAATAAATTCCTTTTAGATCATGCAATCAAGATGATGATGATGAAGAAATATCGGAAGAAACAATTAGGGAAGCGCAACAAGATTCCAGATTTGGGAAATTCATGGAAAAGGTGTTAGAGTTTGATAAAGAGAAATATTTTTTGATGTTGACAAATCTGGGTGTGAAATTGCCTCAATACTTCGATGTAACACGTTTAAAACAAACTGAAAAGACAAGTGAATTTCAAAACAACACCACTTGAACACATGGTGACAAAAGCAAAGATAATAGAAACAGTGGGACAAGAAATAATATGGACAATCCTCTCTTGGTACTAACACAACAAATACAAATACTCCAACAACAAATACAATATATGCAAAGGGGAACCACCAAGAAATACTCATTGGAAGATACTTATCCATATCTATTTGACAGGAGTTTGAACATTATACCATTTCCACCAAACTGTGAAATTCCCAAATACGATAAATACAATGGTAAGATTGATCCCCAAGATCACATAAGGGAATTTTGCACAATGAGCATGGAATTGGCACACAATGAGACATATCTCAGGAGATTATTTCCAAAGAGTTTAGGTGGACAAGCTATGAAGTGGTTTTCAAAACTGCCACCTGGTATTAGATCATTCTAAGAACTTGTGGATAAATTTTTCTCTCAATATTCATACAACATTCAACATGAGATTACCATGCTTGATTTATGCAACACAAAACTGAAAAATGGAGAACCATTCATGACATTCTTGCAAAGATGGAGACGGTTGTTTGCTAGATATTCTCACATTGTGCCTGATAACGAGAAGATGGACATTTTCATTGACAACCTAAACAGTGAAATGAATTATAGACTTAAATTACAATGTCCTTCAAGTTTCGAAAAAATGATTGAGAATGGAATCAAGATCGAAGAGGCTTTGGTCAAAAGAGGAGTACTAAAACTTTATAAAGAAGGAGAAAATTCTTCTAAACAACAATAATAAACCAAAGTTTTGGACCAAAAATAGGAACATTGTCAATGATGGAGTGGTGGATGTTGACAACTTAAAACCAAATAAAACCCATCTTTAATCTATCAAGTCATACATCGGTGGTTAATCAAGATAATAACAAACATAAACTGTATTTTCCTAACTTTCACAGAAAATTCACACCCATTGGTGAACCACTCAAATCCGCCTAATGACAACCATTATTGCTATCATCATCGAAGTAAAGGTCATCAAAAGAATGATTGACAAAGATTGAACCATGCCATTCAAGACTTGATATATAATGAGGTAATAACGGTGGATGGGCATAAAATAAATGAGTCACACACTGCATTTAAAAATCCACTCCCAAATTATGAGAAGGGTGAGACATCAGCACCAAGAGATAACAAGGGCAAAAAAAAGTTATTTATGCTCACACCTATGACAATGTGGTTAATGTTATTATGGTTAAAGAGAAACCAAAACCTCAACCGGCAAATGCAATCACACAAGCAAAGCTAAGGTAACGTTGTCGGGTCCAACAACTAATGTACTATGTAGACATCTAAAATTAATTAAAATAATATTTAATTAATTTAAGCCTATCAACATAATTAATTAATTTAATTGTGTTGGTCCCTTTTTTCGTAAAATTAATTAAATCAAATTTAATTAATTTTATCATTATAGTCCTATAATTAATTTATCAAAATTAATTATTCCCTCATTCTTCTAAAATCAAATATCATTTATTTCTTCTAAACCTTTCTTAGTTAATTAATTTCAAGATTAGTTAAGCTAATCATGCGATTCCTACAAATCACTTCTTCTAATCCTCACTTAGCCTAATTAATTCTTCTAGAAGCCCGAATATCATTATTCCTCAATTTTATATTCATCCACTCATTCTCTCTCCTCATGTCACATCCTCCTAACCTTCCCACTTGCACTCTAATCACTCATTAAGCCACCTAATCAATCTCCTTAATCATTTGCACATCCTTAATCACCTTGATCCTTTCAAAGAAATTCAAATTCTTTGAATCTTCTCATGCCTCCTCTTCCCAAAGAATTTTTAATTGCTTTATCCATTTAGTCTTCCCACACATCCTCTTATTTTGGAATTTTTAATTCCTCTCCCCTTTCTCCAAGGAATTTTTAATTCCTTTTTCTCTTCCCAATATGCTTGGAAGCTCTTCCCCATGTACCTTTAGAGGTGTGGAGACAATAAATGCCTTTATGGTATATCTCTTGAATCCCACACCTTGTCCTCTCAATCCTCTCCTCCATTCCAAATCAATCTCAACCCTTAATTTTGAAATTAATATTGGCCCTCCATTTTGACATCTTCCAATCTATAAATTGGAGTCTCCTCTCCTCACAAATCATCCTCTTTTCGTCTAATCTTATGTTGTCCATTTGAGATCGAAAATCATCCATCATGCCAAAATATTGCCTCATAATCCAATCCATTATCCACCATGCTTAGTCTTTGAATCATATCCCATCTTTTTGTTTAGTGGAGAGAAATCCAAAATCCTATGAAAGAGCCAATCCAATCAAATGGAGAAGGGGCACATTCTTCACTTCACTGAAAACTCAATCCGAGGAGCAAGAGAAGATCATTGTGAAGGTATAAATGATTTTATTTTATGCATTATTAAATGTTTTATGTTTAGTTGACATGCTCAAGAAAATAAAAAATATGATCCAAAAGAAAGAAATATCCAAAAAGCCACAAAGGCCCATGAAGAAAAAATCAAAAACTATGTGGATTCCCAAGCTACTCATAGAAGAAATGCACCTCAAAGTAAAATCCAAATTGGCATCTAAACTAGCTAATCCAAAAGCTTCCTCCACTCATAAATCTTCCAATCCTCCATCTAAAAGTCCCTCATCTTCAAAATCTATTTTAGACCCTTATTCCCTAAAATCCAATATCTCACGTCCATCATCCCCTTCATTTATTTTGGCTCATCATGTCCCAATATCCATAATGTATCCTCCATATAATTCAAAATCCTCTCCTCCATAATTTCACCACCCCTCAAGGTGTGTGCCATTGTTGATCTTCCCAACATCCCCATCCATTTTTTCACAAATCTTCCAACACCCCATCCATTACCCAACATCCTTTTTTCATAATCCCATCCCCTTAATCCAATCCTTTGCATAAATCCTTATCCCCTTTCTTCTTCCATCCATTCAATCTCCTCATCTACCTCTACCAACATCTATGAGCATACCTCCAATTATCTTGGTTTAATATAGTACATCTAAAGGATACCATCGGTGGAACTAGATGCTTGAGTCCTTCCTCCATCTCCCTTTCAGGCATCCACTATCTTCCACATCCCCTTATCCATATCCTTATCCTAATTCATATCCATTAAAACTATTTCCAAAAAAAAAAAATTTAAAATCAAAAATCAAAAAGAAAAAGAGTAAAGAAAAAAAAAAAAAAAAGTCCATCCAATGGTGAAAACCACTTCTTGTTGCACCTTGGGTAAGTACCATGATGAAAACTTGATAAACAAGAGTCATGTGTAATCCCCTCATCCTCTTGCACTCTACACTTGGGGGAAAGCTTCACCCAAGCCATCCTACCATTCACATCATCCATATCCCTTATCCTCTATCCACATCCTATCTAAGTCCATTCCCCTTTCCTATCCTTTATCTTGACTATCATATTCATATCCTCCATCTCATATCCCTCATCTTATCCAAATCCATCCTTCAATCCATACCTTTGATCTTGATCACGATAGAGGCAAAATAATATCAATGCATGCTTTAGAAAATGCAAGCCTTAATTCCTCTCCCATCCATATCCCCTACACTTTATCCTTACATCTCATACATCTTTATCCACCATTCTTATATCCTTAAATTGCACTACCCTTAGTGGGGAATTTTTCTCCTTTGCAAAATAGTTGTTGGATCCCCATCCCACATATCCTCCATCCTTTAGTCCTCCATATCCTATCACTATCCATCTACTTAATCTCTCCATTTCCTATCCAAGCAATCTCTCCATCCATTCCATCCTTGTACCAAGCCTTGGTTCTCCCTTGTCATTGGTCCCACTCCCTTTATTCTATTTCCACACTCTAATCCCATCATATTATATCATATTCCCCATCCATCCTATCATGTTCAATCGTTAATTCCCCTCTTATGTTATCCAATCTATTTATGATCCTTATCACACTGAGCTTTATCCAATCAAACTGAGTTTTATCCCATTTACACTAAGCTTTCCCCATCACTCTAAGCTTTTCCCATCTATCTAAGCTTATATTGATTTGTGCATAATCCAAACACCCATCCATAGTGTGCTAATCAAATCTCAAGGAAAATACTCCCATCTGCAAATCCTGTACAACCATCTTGTCTTTTGTTATCCTTAAATTTATCTACACCCTACCCATTGGGATGCATCCTTCCCATGTATGGCAACTTATCCAAATCCATCACCCGCCCATTGGGATGTATCCTTCACATATTTGACAATCTATCCAAATCCATGTCCTACTCTTGGAAAAAGATGCCAGTTGGTCATGTGCATATTGTTTGCATGATTGAAATTTTCGCTTTGGTTTTTATCTTATGTCTTAGGACTATACCTGTTCAGGGCCGCCTTGATCACCTATATCTCGGTATGTCTTGGTTGGTGTATAATGGGGCATAGTTTTGTGGTATGACATGTTTGATGGTTTATTTTGTACGATCCTACAGTCTCACATGTACACCATCATCGGTGTTTGTGAACCTGTGTGCATTGAGATACCTATTGTATGAGAGTCTAGTCCATGCATCAAATATTCACAACATCTTGACATCTATAGTTAGTGGTGTAGATAGTCCATTGAAAAATCAAATCTAGGTTTGCTCTCCACATCTACCCAACAAGAAATCCCATCCACTTACTTCCTTTTGTTCATTCATCTCATTTCATCCATTTATCTTGGAGACTACAATTCATTCATTCCCCCTTCATCATCCTTATCCTTTTTACATCATTTCATCCTCAATTATCTAGTCCTATAATCCATTTCGAGAGCACAATCATGTTCTTAGAATCCACATGTCCTCTCAAGGGGGCATGCCACTACCTCCTCATCATCCTTCCTCATCTCACCTATGACCGGGGAATCATGCTACTAGTCCTTATCCTTTCCATCCACTATGTTTTATTCTTCTTTGATATAACATCACTTCATGACACTATATCAAAGGGGCAAAATGTAGACATCTAAAATTAATTAAATTTAATTAATTTAAGTCTATCAACATAATTAATTAATTTAATTGTGTTGGTCCCTTTCTTCTTGAAATCAATTAAATCAAATTTAATTAATTTTATCACTATATAGTCCTATAATTAATTTATCAAAATTAATTATTCCCTCATTCTTCTAAAATCAAATATCATTTCTTTCTTCTAAACCCTGCTTAGTTAATTATTTTCAAAATTAATTAAGCTAATCATGTGATTCATATAAATCACTTCTTATAATCCTCACTTGTCTTAATTAATTCTTCTAGAAGCTTGATTATCAATATTCCTCAAATTCATATTCCTCCACTCATTCTCTCTCCTAATGTCACATCCTCCTAACTTTCCCACTTGCACTCTAATCACTCATTAAGCCACCTAATCAATCTCCTTAATCATTTTCACATCCCTAATCACCTTGATCCTTTCAAAGAAATTCAAATTCTTTGAATCTTCCCATGCCTCCTCTTCCCAATTAATTTTTAATTCCTTTATCCATTTAGTCTTCCCACACATCCTCTTATTTTGGAATTTTTAATTCCTCTCCCCTTTCTCCAAGGAATTTTTAATTCCTTTTTCTCTTCCGAATGTACTTGGGAGCTCTTCCCCATGTACCTTGAGAGGTGTGGAGATAAGAAATGCCTTTATGGCATATCTCTTTAATCCCACACCTTGTCCTCTCAATCCTCTCCTCCATTTCAAATCAATCTCAACCCTTCATTTTTAAATCAATCTTGGCCCTCCATTTTGGTCTCTTCCAATCTATAAATTGGAGTCTCCTCTCCTCACAAATCATCCACTTTTCATCTAATCTTATTTTATCCATTTCAGATCCAAAATCATCCATCATGCCATCAGAATGCCAAAATCTTGCCTCATAATCCAATCCATTATCCATCATGCTTAGTCTTTGAATCATATCTCATATTTTTGTGTAGTGGAGAGAAATCCAAAATCCTATGAAAGAGCCAATCCAATCAAGTGGAGAAGGGGCACATTCTTCACTTCACCGAAGGCTCAATCTGAGGAGCAATAGAAGATCATTGTGAAGGTATAAATGGTTTTATTTAATGCATGATTGAATGTTTTATGTTTATTTGATTTCAAATTAAATTTTAAATTAACCATTAGCCTTCACATTTATTTTCCCTTGGTTCATTTCATCGTCTTCTAATCAATTCAACATATTGGATTAGCTACAAAAGATGCATGCACAAATTTCCATATTAGAGCTTTTAAAACTTTCACCGAAACATAAGGAAATTCTAGAAAAAGCTCTATTGGATACTATTGTCCCTAATGATTTGGGTGTCGATCAATTCTAAGCCATGGTGGGACATTTAACTACTCCTCATTGTTTATCCTTCATAGAATATTATGACATGTCCTTACAACATCCCCATAACGCTCCTCTCTATATTGAAGTTCTCATTAACAAAAAATGAGTCAAACATGTCCTAATAGATGGAGGAGTTGGTTTAAACATTTGCTCATTAAGTCTTGTTCATGAACTAGGATTTTCTGAAAAGGTAGTTGATCCTCAGAAAAGGATCACAATAAAAGTGTATGATGAAGAAGAACGCCCTTCCAAAGGGATAGTGGTGTTACCCATTAGAGTAGGACCCATACAGAAAGATACACTTTGTCAAGTTTTGGACCTAAATTTATCTTATAACATACTTTTGGGAAAACTGTGGATTCATGATATGCGGGTTGTTCCATCAACTTACCACCAGTGTTTAAAATTTCCTTATAATGGACAAGAAATAACAATTACAACAAATTCCAATCCATTCCAATATTGTTGTAATCTAAAACTGTAATACCCTAAAATGGTCATCTAAACCATGGGCTTCTAATCTCGACAACATCACCAAGGTCCTAACCAAAGGCAATTAAATCAATCTTGAGCACTTTATTAATTATTTAATCATCAAATATTGCATGGCAAGTCAATTACTCAATATTAATTAAATATTTATTTAATTAATTAAATCATTCCAAGAATATCATTTTGATCAATTATCTTATTTCATTTATTAAATATCCTAGCATATTTAATTAATTAATAAATTTGCCATTTAATCATGCAAAAAGGAATTAATTTATTGTAAAAGAGGAATTAATTACAAAGCAAGAGTTAAATTGAAAATAAAATAAAAGAATTGAAAGAGAAATCAAACTTGAGATATTATTTCTTCTTCTAAATTTAGAACCTGAAATCAGAAAATAAATTAATTTAATTATTAATTATTCTCTAAAATTAGAACTCAAAGCTTTTCAGAAAAAGAAGTTAAGTTGCATTAAAAGACTCTTTTCTTGAATAAATCAAAGAATTGTCTATTTTTATCACAGATGCATGGAATTAATTAATTCTTATTTCTAATGCAACTTGAACTTCCTATCTAAATGCATTTCAATTAAACTATAATTGAAATCTATCTCAAGGTTAACTGAACCTAATTTCTCAATTATTTTCAATTGATCATAAATTGAGCTTTTTCATTATCTCTCTTGAGAATTCTCTATAAATTCAACCTTTAGCTCTCATTCAAAACACCCTAGAGATATTTGAGAACGCACTTGGAGAATATTATTATGCTGGTTTTGCTCTGGAGTCATTGAATACATTGTGCTTTTTTAATTATTTGCATCCATATTGCTTGAATCCATTATTGCTTGAATCCATATTGCTTGAATCCATATTGCTTGAATTCATTTTTGCTTGAATTATTCATCCATCTTGCATCTGTTTTGCTTGTTTATCATTATCATATAGATTAAATCTTTCGTCTTGGTGTAGTCTAGTCACTGGTATTGCTTATCAAAATCTGAGAGCAATCTTATACTCGCATCTTTTAGAAGGCAATTAGTCAATTTGTTATGGTTTATTATTTATTGATTATTGATTTACTAACCATACATGTAATGACTTAATTGAAGTGTTGTACATGCAACTATCAGACTCTTTTCACTTTTTCACACACACATTTCTGGCGCCCACCGTGGGGCAGAAGACTACATTTTTTGGCCTCCAAGACTGACTTTTTTTTTTTGTTATTTTTTCATATTTTTGACTTTTTGGATTTTCATCCATACAGTCTGCATAATATCGTATGACATTTCTCACATGCCAGAATGACAAACTGCAGGTGTCGTACGAACTAGAATCCTATATCATAGGATCTGGTAAAAACTATAGTACGATTTTGTATTTTTCCTAGTTAAAAATAAAAATAAATTTTTTTATGATTCTGGTTTTCTTTTCAAATTGATTATACTGATGACTGACCTTGGTTGTTTATCTGTCTATCTGAGAATTTTTCACAGCCTAATCAATTTTTGCAAAACACTTGTCGAAGAATATGCTTGTCGCACAAAGACAATATGACTATTGATTCGTTGTCTTTGCAGGTTGCCTGAGAAGAATCGACCAAACATCATGTATTCTTTAAATTCATTTTTAGGCACCTAAATTGGTATCTGGTTAAAGAACAAATCTATATTTTGTGTTTTAAGTAAATTCTGAGAGGTAGGAGAGTATGCTCTTGTCTTTTTAGATAATCAAAAATCCAGACCCTTGAGGCTTTTTCTTGGTTTGAGATTTGTACATCTTTAGTAGGCCTGCCCTCCCAAGGAGCTTAAAAACTCTTAAAGTCGTTACGGCCGGTGTGAGGGGAACGACCTAAGTGGGAACAGCTAAATGCCAAGTACTCCGACCCATTATAAAATAAATTTGATTTGATGAAAATCAAGTAAACGACAGTGCTTGGGAATAGCTCTCCTCAATACCTTTGGGTATATTAAACCTTGGTTTTCAAGGCTAGGAGACCTCTTAATTGAGTTTATACCTCGACACGTCAAACGAACCCCTTACTAAATCCAATTAAAAATTAGAAGCTACCTGGTTCACCTCCGAAAGGGGGATAATCTTTGTGCAAGAGAGATAGTAACTCTCCCAAGATACTTGTCATTTCGTGCCCCCATTAGCATTTGGAGTCGGATAATATGGCATTGAGAATCCATTGCGTGAGACTCAGTGGTCATATTCTGATTAGCTATTGGGTGTGTACCTGACTACAAGCAAAGGTTTTCCTCTCTCACCAAATTTCGTAGGGTTTGCATGTTGTGATTGGAGTTACTATTCATGTTACGTGTTTTCTGTGTTTTCATCCCTCAAACTAAAACTGAAATATCAAAAACTGGAGAAAACAAGAAACAACTCAGTGATCAAAAACTATGTCCATGTCAGAACTAGTCTATCCTGAGTTGAAATTATGTCCAAAACTAGTCTATCATAGTCAAAAATTAGTCCATCTCGAAATTGGTCATACTTGATTGTCATACTCAGCTATTGAAAACTTAGAATTTAGTCTTTGTCCTATGGACAGTCGTACGAATTTGATCATTTATCATCCTGCTTCATATCCTGTGTCGTACGAGTCTAGTTATTTATCATCTAAGCCCTATTATCGTGTCGTACGAATCCTAAAAGTCTGTCGTCTGATTTTGAATCCTGTGTTGTACGATAAAAAAAATTGCACTGAATATTCTGTCATCCTAGACATACCCATCTGTCATACGGTACTAGACAACAACTCGTACGAAACACTGTAGTTGTCGTCCTGAAGCTATTCAATTGTCGTCCAACTCATTAAAACCTGTCGTACGAATCTCTGATTTTATCATAACAGAACAATCAAACTTGCCTAAAACAAATCTACAGCGAGCATAATATTGGTTATCATCATCCTAAGTATAAACGGATCAAGACAGTGTACCTCTACCATTTGTGTTGCACGATTTGGTCGATCATCTTTCAAATAGTTCAAACAACTACTTATCAAACTTAAGTCACTTAGATAACGTCTTATACAGGATAGATCGTTCCTGAAACTAGACTGAATCTTAGTCACTATTCTCGAATCAACTTAGATAAACATCTTATATAGGATAGATCTTTCCTGAAACCAGACTAAATCTTATTTGCTTCTCTCAAACAAATACGTTAACCGAACAACTAGCTCTGAATTTCACCTTGACCTCTACATCACAAATAGCTTTAGGTCACACTAATCCATAGAAATGCCTACTCAAACCAGGAGTTCTCGTAAGAAAGAGGCCAAAAGGAAAGGACAAAACTTCACATATCAAGATAACCCATATTACGTGAAGGACCCACTCACTGATAAACCTTCATCATCAGGGGTACCAATTTTTGATGAACCTGAATCTCCCACAATACATGAGACAGAACACAATGACAAAGACAACCTTAGTATTCCCAAAACTAATAATGATTCCTCATCAAGTGAAGCTAAAGATTCTGAGCCTCCAAAAAAAGATATTCATAAATGTCAAAAGCATAAGGATTTCCAAAAAATGATGAAGGTTATCATGGCTAGAGAAAAAGAAGACTATTTGCTAGAGCTAGCAAAACAAGGTGCCAAACTTCCTACTGGATATGATGTTCAAACCCTCATCACTAAAAAGGAAGAATCACCTATAATGATGGTCCACAGACAATTACTAGCCTTGTGGACTGAGATCACGGAACTAAAAAACAAGGATAAATCCCCAAAACAATATTCTCTGGAGACAATATGCCCATTTCCATTTGAAAAAAACCTATACATGCCTCCATTCCCTTCACGAGTTGAGATCACAAAATTTGACAAATATAATGGTACCTTAGATCCTCAAGATCATGTCAGGGAATTTTGTGATGCCCGTATGGAGTTCATGCATGATAAAAAGTATCTCATGCGCCTTTTTCCGAGGAGTTTGGGGGGACAAGCTATGGAATGGTTCTCAAGTCTACCTAAAGTGATTAAAACTTTTGAAGAACTAATCCAACTATTTTTACAACAACACTCATACAACACTCGACATCCTGTGACTATGATCGAGCTTTGCAATACTAAACAGAAAATAGGGGAGCCTTTTCTTACTTTCCTCCAACGTTGGAGAAAGATGTTCTCTAGGTATTCATGACCTATCCCAGATGCTGAGAAAATGGATATATTCATCAATAATTTGGTCCCTAAATTGAAATATAGTATCCAAATGCAAGTACACCCATCATTTAACAAAATGGTAGATAATGCTATTCGAATGGAAGATGTGCTTATAAAGAAAGGAGATATCTCACCTTGGAAAGAAACACAACCAGGATCTAGCTCTAAAAATAAAAACAAGTATTGGAAGTATGGCAAAGACAACAATAAGAACATTGTTAATGGCGGAGTAGTAGACACTGTTAAAACCAACTCAAAGCCCATGATATTCAACTTGGCTAGTGGCACATAAGCACTCAAAGCAGCTAAAGTTGCAGTAGAAAATCCTCCAAAGAAAACAAAAGAGTGGTTCAAAGAGAAACCTTGGCTTTCCAAACCTAACCGTGATTTCACTCCTCTTGAGGAATCATATGAATCCCCTTTCAAAACTGTATTGGCAAACAACCTGATAACATTACTAGACAATTCTAATAACTCAATGATGAGTAGTGAGTACCAATCAGTACTGAGAGGGGGGGGGTGAATCAATACAAGCACAAACTTTTCCTAAACCTATTTGATTGCATACTATTAACTACTGGCAATCCCTAACACCGGTCCAAACCAAACTACTACCGATTAAACACAGTGCAACTGTGAAAGACATGAACCAGTCAATCTTCTTAATTTTTCATACAACCTACTCCCTCATTTCCACTTTGTCCTTATGCATAAATAGATAATCTATCATCAGAGATATAATAACTAGCTAGATCAACATGATTCACCGCTTGACAAAAAACAACAAAGCATCACATGAAAAGGACATCACACATAACACATATTTTTCACGTGGAAACCCAACTAGGAAAAACCACAGTGGGGATGAATACCCACAAGTTGTTTTGAACTCTTTAGAAGTCCGCTTTGTTAGAAGCCTAGTATGGTTAAAGACTATTACAATAGGTTCCATTAGGAACCAATCATGTTAGGGATCACCCGGTTAAGGGATGGCTAGAATACCCGGTTAAGGGTTAAAACCTGTTAGAGGTTACCTTGTTAAAGGATTTTATGAACTCAATGGCTTTGAGTCACCCTGTTAAAGGATTTACAGCAAGCTGGTTAAAGCTACCCTGTTAAGGGATTTTCCAACTATTGAAGTGATTAGATATCAACGGGTATTACAATGATCTGGTAATAGCACTCAATGCCAAAGTAGATCTGCTTTAGTTCCTTCCTTCTGCACACACTATGCAGGTATCAATCCTCTCAACTAGTCTGGAAAGAATCACGTATCTCTACACATAGATACACACACAAAATTTGCAAACAACCTCAACATGAAACATCATATCGACCTTATAGGAAACAAATAGGTCAGTAGCATAAACCCTAAACCCTAAACACTTAGGTTGAGAAATTTAGTCGGTTCAATCCTGACCATTGAACACTATGTATTTGAATACAATGGTCTTGAACAGATCTCAAGACATTCTCCATCATTCATTCTTCGCTGCTCCTTGGAGGTGATAACCCATCACGCATTCTCCACCGATTGCAGAGACTTTGCACATTCCCGAGGTAGATAGGGTCAATCTCCTTCATGCAAGATCCTTCACGTGCATGAGGCTGACATGGCAACATGATCTAATCTCCATTACAATGCTAACTCATCACACAATGCCATCAGTTGAAACACACAGGCTCGAAACACTTCAACCGGAAACCCTGAAGCTGAGACTACCAACCGGTAGTTATGCCATATGAACCCTAGATACAAAACATTCCTTATACCGGTTCTCATTCTGACATACCAGTTCCAGTTCACAACATCATACCGGTTCTCTTTGTCAGACGCTTAACTTCAATAATCTTGTTCACTCTTCATCATGTTACCAGTTTACTCTTTAGCATATTACCGGTTCTCTTTCAGCATATTGACATCAATGATAACATAATATCATCATGTCAACATATTCTGCACATATGCCATAAATCTCCTCCTTTGGCATTGATGGCAATATACAAAGATATCTCTCTTTCTGCATCACATCTTCTCCTTAATACTGCAGATATCTTTTCCACTTCACATTCACATCTTCTCCCCCTTTGACAACAATGCCAAAGTGGAGGCACAAGCTTCCCTGTTCCACTATGTTGCTCCCCCTGAGGAGTAGCATCCTTCAACACATCAATCCTGAAAAGATATAGCGAAGTAAGATCTGATTGATGTGGAGCACAAACCTTTAGATTACCTCTTGAAGGGGCAGCACCCCTAACTCACCTCTTAGATAGGTAAAGGTAGCCTTCGGTAGAGGCTTGGTGAATATGTCTGCTAACTGCTCCTTACTGAAAAAATGTTCCAATACCACCTCTTTGTTCTGAACCTTTTCCCTCAAGAAATGATACTTGAGTTCAAAGTGCTTGGTTCTAGCATGTAAAACTAGATTCTTGGATATGTTAATTGCACTTGTATTGTCATAGAATATACTTACCAGTTCAAATACAGGAACTTTGAAGCCATTCAATACATGCTTCATCCAAATAGTTTCGGTGCAGTTCATAAAAGTTGCAACATACTCTGCTTCTGTTGTAGACTGAGAGATACAACTCTGTTTTTTACTCATCCATGAGACCAGTCTTCCACCAAGAAAGAATGCGCCACCGGTTGTGCTCTTTCGGTTATCTACATTACAAGCCCAATCAGCATCTGTGAACACTTTTAGGTTGAAATCATTATTGTATGGATACCATAACCCATAGTCAATAGTTCCCTTCAGATATCTAACAATTCGCTTGATTGCTACCAAGTGGGATTCTCTTTGGATTTGTTGAAACCGAGCGGTAATACCCACTGCATGTGCAATGTCTGGTCTGCTATGCAGTACATAATGCAACTTACCAATCATTGATCGACATTCCTTCTCATTTACCAATTCCGAGTCATCCTCTTTTGATAGTTTACAATCGGTCACCATTGGTGTACCAACCGGTTTACTGCCTTCCATGCCAAAGGTCTTCAACACCTCTTTGACATACTTGGACTGAGTAATAAAGATTCCATTTTTCATTTGCTGAATCTGTAGTCCAATGAAGAACTTAATTTCCCCTATGAGTGACATTTCAAACTCCTTTTTCATCTCATCCGCAAAGTAATGACTCATCTTGTCATCTCCACCAAAGATTATGTCATCAACAAATACTTTGCAGATCAGAATCTAATCTCCTTTTGATTTCAAGTAGGTAGTGTTGTTTTCACTTGTTCTTTCAAATCTAATCTTCACAAGATGGGAATGCAAGCATTCATACCATTCTCTTGGTGCCTGCTTCAGTACATATAAGGCTTTATGTAGCCTACACACCATGTTACTATCTTTGATAGGGCAAACCCATCTGGTTTCTCTATATACACCTCCTCTTCAAGTATTCCATTTAAAAATGCAGATTTTACATCCATTTGGTATACCTTGAATCCTTTAAAAGTTGCATATGCAAGAAGCATACAAACTCCTTCCAATCTTGCTACATGAGCAAAGGTTTCACCATAGTCTTCTCCTTCTTCTTGGGCATATCCTTTACATACTAGTCTGGCTTTGTTCCTTACCACTGTGCCATCCTCATTTAGCTTATTTCTGAAAACCCATTTGGTTCCAATGACATTTTATGCTCCGGTCTGGGTACCAAAGACCATGTGCCATTCTTTTCTATCTGGTCAAGTTCCTCCTCCATTGCCTTGATCCAGTCGTCATCTTTATGTGCCTCTTTGAATGATTTAGGCTCAAATTCAGAGATCATACATGAGCTTTCTCTGACCTTTCTTCTTGTAAGAATTCATGCATCTTTGTCTCCTATGATCTTCTTTGGATCATGATTGAGTTTGACATACCTAGGTATATTCTTAACAGCTTCCTCTTGCTTTTCTTCATCATCCTTATCTTCATCAGCATTTACCGGTGTAGGAGCACAGTTGCTGGTACTGGGTTGATTTGCAATCGGTTCCCAAAAGGTTACTATCAGTTCATCTCCTACATGCTATCTGTCAGTTTCCTCTGATTTCTTAGAGTTTTAATCAACCCTGACATTGATGCTTTCAACAATTCTTTGAGTCCTATTGTTGAAACATTTGAGAGCTTTGCTCTTAGTCGAATACCCTAGGAATATTCCCTCATCACATTTAGCATCAAACTTACTCTGATGTTCACTCCTCTTGATATAAAATTTACTACCAAACACTCTGAAGTAGCTTACCACTGGTGTCTTACCGGTCCAATACTCATAAGGAGTCTTATCCTTTCCTTTCTTGATGAGTACTCGATTCATTGTGTATACTGCGATGCTCACCGCTTCTCTCCAAAAGGTGTGAGTGACCTTTCCTTGGATCAACATAGTTCTAACCACTTCAACCACAGTCCAGTTGTTTCTCTCTGCTAAGCCATACTATTGTGGAGTCTGAGGGGCAGATAGTTGCCTCTTGATGCCATTCTCTTCACAATATTTGTTGAATTCACCAGAAGTGAATTCCCCTCTTTGATCAGTTCTAAGGCATTTGATTCTTCTACCACTTTACTTTTCTACCAGTGCTCTGAAAGCTTTGAACTTTCCAAAGGCTTTAGACTTGTCCTTCAAGAATGTGACCCACATCATTCTTGAGAAATCATCTATGAGAATCATAATGTACCTATCTTCCTACACACTCCTAGTTTTCATAGGACCACACAAATCAGTGTGCACAAGATCAAGTAAATTGTCAGCAGTGAAAGATTTACCTTTGAAGGTTGAGGAAGACATTTTCCCTAGTTGACATTCTCTACACAAAGGATTTTCCGGTTTGCTCAGCATCGGCAGTCCTCTAACTGCCTTGGTCTTACTAGCCTTTTCTATGTTGTCAAAGTTTACATGGCAGAGTCTCCTATGCCATATCTAGCTATCATCAAACTTAGCCATAAGACATGTACTTGTATTTGCATTCAGCTGAAATAAGTTACCTTTGGTCTGCATACCGGTGGCCATCAGTTCACCATTCTTTCCTTTGATTTTGTAGACTCCATTTTTGAATTCCAGAGTGAGTCCACTATCATTCAGCTGGGCAACACTCAATAGATTATGTCTGAGACCTTCCACCCAATACATATTGTCAACACTGCTCTTTCCATTTAGAGAGATGGACCCTCTCCCTTTGACCATACATGGTGGATCATTACCAAAGTGAATCACCCCACCATCATACTCTTCCAGAGATATTAAACTTGCTCTGGTCACCAGTCATATGGTGAGAACAACCACTATCAATAATCCACTCATTAGAATTATCAAAGTGGGAGACAAGAGCCTTTTTGTCTAACACATTCTCCTTGACTACAACAAACACAATATCTTCATTTTCTTTGTCTTCTGATTCCTCATCTGTGACACCTTCATCAATTGCTACAAAACAGTTTATTCGGTTTCCTCCTTTGAATTTCTTGAACCTTTCCTGTTTGTCCTTGTTGTCACCATTAGGACAGTTTATAGCAATGTGTCCTATCTAGTTACAAGAGAAGCATTTCAAAGGAAGCTTACCTCTATATTTTTTGGTTCCCTTAGGAAGTCTCTTGGCAAGAAGAGCTTCAAATTCCATCAGAATCTCCTCATCATCCATTTATCTGCTCTGTCTTGGTTCATCGATGGTGCTTGCTTCTTTTCCTTTTCTGGATGGTGCAGCAGATGCTTTAAAAGCTTATTCAGTCTTCTGCACACTGCCATCAAAACTATTTAGCTCATAGGTTGTCAACTTTGCAATGATGGAGTCTAGGGATACCTTAGTCTTGTCTATTGATCTCAACTCTTGAATAGCAGCAACCCTTATTGCATAGACCGGTAATAAGGATCTCAAAACTTTGCTAACAACAGTGGAATCTTCCATTTTACCACCTGCACTCTTGATATCTCCAACAACTATTTTGATTCTTATTCCATATTGTTGAATGGTCTCACCTTCAACCATCCACATGTCTTCAAACTTCCCTCTAAGGCTTTCTTCCTTATCTTGTTTTACATGCTCATCACCGCCATAGATATTCTCAAGAGTATCCCATACTTCTTTGGGATTTTCTTTATCTTGGACATCAATAAACTCAATGACAGATAAACTATTGATTAGGGATTCCATGACTTTCCCATTCTCATGAATCTCTCTCTTTTGGTCATCGGTGAGAGTACCGGTAGGGATAACATAAACATTCTCAACATAGCTCCAATATTGAGCACCCATGCTTCTGATGTATATCTTCATTCTGTCCTTCCATATTTTAAAGTTATCTTTGTTGAACTTTGGACCTTCCCTCTTCATCATTACAATAGTATCTTTCCCTCAAGCAGTTAAGCTTACAACACAGAGGACCTGGAGGATGCTCTGATACCAATTGATAACTCAATGATGAATAGTGAGTACCAAACCGGTACTGAGAGGGGGGGTGAATTAGTATAGGCAAAAACTTTTCCTGAACCTGTTTGATTGCATACTGTAAACTACTGGCAATCCCTAACACTGGTCCAAACCAAACTACTACCGGTTAAACACAGTGCAACTGTGAAAGACATGAGCTGGTCAATCTTCTTAACTTTTCATACAACCTACTCCCTCATTTCCACTTTGTCCTTATGCATAAATAGATAATCTATCATCAGAGATATAATAACTAGCTAGATCAACATGATTCACCGCTTGACAAAAAACAACAAAGCATCACATGAAAAGGACATCACACATAACACATATTTTTCACGTGGAAACCCAACTGGGAAAAACCACAGTGGGGATGAATACCCACAAGTTGTTTTGAACTCTTTAGAAGTCCGCTCTGTCAGAAGCCTAGTTCAGTTAAAGACTGTTACAACAGGTTCTATTAGGAACCAATCCTGTTAGGGATCACCCGGTTAAGGGATGGCTAGAATACCTAGTTAAGGGTTAAACCCTGTTAGAGGTTACCTTGTTAAAGGATTTTATGAACTCAACGGCTTTGAGTCACCTTGTTAAAGGATTTACAGCAAGCTGGTTAAAGCTACCATGTTAAGGGATTTTCCAACTATTGAAGTGATTAGAGATCAACAGGTATTATAATGATCTGGTAATAGCACTCAATGCCAAAGTAGATCCGCTTTAGTTCCTTCCTTCTGCACACACACTATGTAGGTATCAATCCTCTCAACTGGTCTAGCAAGAATCACGTATCTCTGCACATAGATACACACACAACATTAGCCAACAACCTCAGCATGAAACATCACATCGACCTTATAGGAAACAAATAGGTCGGTAGCATAAACCCTAAACCCTAAACACTTAGGTTGAGAAATTTAGTCGGTTCAATCCTGACCATTCAACACTATGCATTTGAATACAACGGTCTTGAACATATCTCAAGATATTCTCCATCGTTCATTCTTTGCTACTCCTTGGAGGTGATAACCCATCACGCATTCTCCACTAATTGCAAAGACAGCGCACATTCCCGAAATAGATAGGATCAATCTCCTTCATGCAAGATCCTTCACGTGCACGAGGCTGATGTGGCAACATGGTCTGATCTCCATTACAATGCTAACTCATCACACAATGCCATCGATTGAAACACACAGGCTCGAAACACTTCAACTGGAAACCCTGAAGCTAAGACTACCAACCGGTAGTTATGCCATATGAACCCTAGATACAAAATATTCCTTATACCGGTTCTCGTTTTGACATACCGGTTCTAGTTCACAGCATCATACCGGTTCACTTGGACAAGCATATCGCTTCACTTTTTCACATATGCCGGTTCACAACATCATACCGGTTCTCTTTGTCAGTTGCTTAACTTCAATAATCCTCTTCACTCTTCATCATGTTACCAGTTTACTCTTCAGCATATTACCGGTTCTCTTTCAACATATTGACATCAATGACAACACAATATCATCATGTCAACATATTATGCACATATGCCAACAAATTCTAGTCCATATGATCCCGAAGTCAAACCAAAATGGTGGAGAGAAAATGAATATTGCAACTTCCATCATAATAAAGGTCATAACACAAACAACTGCAAGAAGCTCGAGCATGAGATTCAAGATCTCATAGACGCTGGTAAAATTGTTGTCGGGAATCACCCGACCAATGCTGATCACAAAGAATTCAAGGACCCTTTACCTGTTTACGAACAAGGTAAATCCTCAAAGACCAAAGGAGGTGCCAAAGTAAATTATACTTATACCAGCAATGATAATGTCATCAACATGATTGATCCTTCCCAATTTGAATATTGCAATGTGATTATAATCCAAGATAAACAAAATGAATCACGATATGCAAGAGCTATGACCCATTCTCAAAAGAAAGTATCTCTCCAAGGAGCTAGTTCTTCAACTCTGACTCAAGCAACATCAAACCTACCAGCCTCGTCAAACAAACAAAAAGAATCAACATTTGATAAATTTAAAAGGCTAACTTCAACATCATCCTTTGGATATAGCGTTGTTGAACAATTGAAAAGGACAAATGCTTAAATCTCAATCTTTGAATTACTAAAAATCTCTTCTGCTCACAAAGAGATCCTGGACAACGCCTTGCTCACCACTAATGTTCCAAAAGATTTAGACATTGATCGGTTTCAATCCATGGTGGGTCATCTAACTTCACCTCACTATCTGACCTTCTCTGAAGAAGATGACAACTCATTAAATCATCCATATAACCAGCCATTGCACATTGAAGCCATGATCCATAAACATAGAGTCAAATGTGTTTTGATAGATGGAGGCGCGGGGTTGAATATATGTACCTACAGTCTGCTTACACAACTAGGATTTTTTGAAAATGTCCTTGATCCAGGCAAGAAAATAACAATTAAAGCCTATGATAAAGAAGAAAGGACCTCTAAAGGTCTAGTATCATTACCAATCAGGGTGGGACCTGTAGAAAGAGATGTCATTTTCCAGGTACTTGACCTTCCTCTGTCATACAATATCTTACTGGGCAGGCCATGGATTCATGAAATGAAGGCAGTTCCATCTACATACCATCAATGCTTAAAATTTTTCTACAATGGAGTTGAAGTCGGTATTCCTGCTGACACAAATGTCCCATGTAATGTATTGACAAAAGGTGTTGATACTTTTGTACCTCATAATAGGGCAGCTTCTACAAATGAAAATCTGGAAGCTCTGATGAAAGACTTAGAAAATAAATTGAAGATTACAAATACCGGCATGGATGGCTACAAGATAGAACCGGTACTTTCATTAGTCTCTCTCCCTCCATCACCAAAACAGCTAGGCAAACCATCAAAGACTATGAGAACACAAACTTCAGCTCTGAATATCATATATGATAGTCTTTGTGTACAGACTTCTACTTCCATGGTAGATGAAATAGAAGAGGATGCAGTTCTTAAATGGATTTTCAAGGAAGATAGTCGAAACGAGGAGGTACGACATTGTGAGATTTCCTCAACTCAATATGGTCCTAGCTACAAGATGGTTCAACGCATGGGATATTCAGGTATTGGTCCCTTGGGTAAACATCAAGAGGGTATTATTGAACCGATTCAGCTACAAACAAAATCAAATGATAAGGTTGGACTGGGGTACAATCCAAAAAAGACATCAGACCAAAAACATGCTTCTAAGTCTAAGTGGCAGAAAAGGATATCGCCTTCAACATTACAGGAAACAAACACTCAACAAACTCAAGCAGAGTGTGTAAAAGAGAAAGAGGAATCAACAGTCAACACTCAAGCTCTGATGGTGTCAACTACAACAATTCAAGGAGTTGAAGTCCCGGAGGATATAAGAGATGAAGTAGAAAGAATCAGAGAATTGTTTGCACCACTGAAGGTTCCAATCACATACACTAGTAGGCAACAAGTAGAAGATTCAGAGACTGATTCAAATGAGTATGAATGGGGTCCAGATCACCTCTCAGATACATCCAATATAGAAACTCCAGAAGAGTCCAGTGATATCATAGATGATACTCAAGAGCTGATGCACTTAAAGCTAGAAAAGGAGATACAGGAAATCAGACGAAAAAGACAAGCAAACTATGAACAAGGGTTGAAGGAAGGAAGAATACCAAAAAAAATTTCATCCATTATATACCCCTCTAATAAGACAGAACAAATCAAGTATGGGATTACACAAGAAGAATTGGAAGCTATAGAAGAACTGATCATCAGTCCAGAGGAAGCTGAATGGAGTAGACAAAAGGGAATCATAGAAACATCAAGATCATATCAACAGGTGTGTTGGATACAAATGATAAATGAGATAGATCTTGAAGGAACCTGCAGCATTAAAGATGTTGGTGTTGATACCATACATATACTCACTAAATCACTTGAAGAAGACTCGAAAAATTCATCCGATGACTCTGTTGACTCTGACAATAGTCCTATTCTTGACAATATCTACTTAGCATCCAACTCTGAATCATCTAATGTAAATGATGAAAATTTGTCTATTGATCTTATTATTGTCGAACCATGGTATGAATTCCAGTCTGGCGTAGAGAAGGATGCTACAAGTATGTCTATTGGATTGGGTTAACTAAATATTAATGTACACTTTAATAATCATATTCTAGCTCTTCCTGGTCTCGAGACATTTATGCAAGGTATCTTTTTGGAACTCGACCTTTCGATCCCTAGTTGTGATAACAATACCGTGAACTCCCTCGAACCTATCCAAAATTTATCCTTAGTACATCCAGAACTAATTGACTGTACTTTACAAGACCAGCCCATGCATATACCTACTTTTGCCAATGACTATACGTTAGCCTATTATCTCAATGCAGTTGAACCTATGGACTCTTCCACCAGTGAACAAAGTGAAAACATGACTGAAATAGATATCAAGTATCTTAGTCGCAAAAATAAGAAAAATAAAAATAAAAGATCTAATGGCGAAAACCACATTGTGGCGGTGTCAGAATCTAAAAAAGAGAAAATAAAGGACGTACCTAAAGGTGAAAACCTCTCTAAGGTGCCTAAAGGTGAGATACTTGATATACTACCAAGTCACTTCTAGGAAAGGTCTTCTATATTGATTGAGCCAACTCAGCCAGTGAACATTGGGAGTCAAGAGACACCACACATCATTCATGTAGCTCAATCATTATCAATGGAAGAATTGACAAATTTCACTCATCTCTTTTCAGAAAAGAAGATCAATTTTGCATGGACATACTCTGATATGCCAAGCTTGGATCCTGATCTTATCATGCATCATATTTCTATCACACCAGGAGTTAAACCAGTCAAGCAAAAACTTTGTAAGTTGCACCCTCACGTGACACTACTAGTCAAAGCTAAGCTAGAAAAATTGCTAAGAGCGGGATTTATTAGAGCTATAGACTATGTGGAATGGATTTCAAACATAGTACATGTGTCAAAGGCAGACAAATCTATTAGGGTTTGCATAGACTTCAGAGATCTCAACAAAGCTTGTCTGAAGGATGACTTTCCATTACCAAACATTGATATGATAGTCGACATGACTGCTGGATATGAGATGTACTCACTAATGGATGAATTCTCTGGTTATAATCAGATCAAAATAGCTCCTGGAGATCAAGAAAAGATAGCTTTCACCTATGCATGGGGAGCCTTTTGCTGGAATGTCATGCCATTTGGGCTGAAGAACGCAGGAGCAACTTATCAAAGAGCAGTAGCAACTATATTTCATGATATGATGCATAAGAATATGGAAGACAATGTTGATAACACTTTAGTAAATACTATGAAGAGATCCACGCATATTCAAGACCTAGGCCCTATACTAGATAGAATGGAAAAATTCAAACTCTGGCTAAATCCAAAAAAGTGTGCATTTAGAGTGACATCTGGTAAACTACTTGGCTACATCATTTCAAAGAAGGGAATCAAGGTTGATCCTGAGAAGGTCCAAGCTATAATGGAAATGCTGCCTCCAAAGAACATCAGTCAAATGAGAAGTTTACAAGGACGTCTCCAATCAATCAGACACTTCATTTCTTAGCTGACAGACAAAGCTCAACCTTTCACAAAAGTATTGAGGAAAGGAGTAATATACAACTGGGATCAAGAATGTGAACAACACCTTCAGCAGATCAAAGAGTACTTGTCTAATCCACCAATACTGATGCCACCAATTCAGGGAAAACCATTGATCTTATACATATCAACCATTGATTCATCACTGGGGGAACTTCTGGCACAACATGATGAAAATAAAAGAGAGAGAGCTATATATTACATCAGCAAAACATTGGTGTCTTATGAAATGAACTACACTATAATAGAAAAAGCATGCTTGGCATTAGTTTTTGCATCACAAAAATTGAGACACTACATGTTAGCACATTTAGTCAAGTTGGTGGCTAAGATTGATCTACTCATGTATCTTCTCAACAAAGCAACACTCACCAGAAGATTGGCAAAATGGGTCATGGTACTTACAGAGTTTGATATTGAATATGTGAAACGCAAAGCCATAAAAGGATAGGTAATTGCAGATCAACTTTCTGAAGCTCCACTTGAAGACACTCAACCACTGCATATAGAGTTTCCAGATGAATCAATAATGCACCTTACTCAACAACCCTAGAAGATGTTCTTTGATGGGTCTTTCACTCAAAATGGTTTTGGTGTTGGAATACTATTTATTACTCCTCAGAAGTATTCAATCCCAAAGTCTTATAAGATTATGTTCCCTTGCACAAACAACATTGCAAATTATGAAGCTTTGGTAAATGGGATAAAGCTAGCTATAGAATGGAAGGTTGTAGAATTACATATCTATGGAGATTCTCAGTTGATCATCAATCAAATCAATGATACATATCAGACTCGAGATGAGAAATGGATGCCTTATAAGAGAATGGTGGATGATCTCAAGAAATATTTTACTTGTGTATCATTCCAGCAGATTCCAAGATCAACAAATAGAGCAGCAGATGCTATGGCCACCTTGGAATCTCTACTTGAGTTACAAAAATCCAATTTTTGCTTTGAATTCCTGGTGGAAGAGTTACATTACCCTGCCTATGATTCTCCAGAGACCCAGATAGCCTGTTCTATTATTGGATATGACTCGTCCCGATATAACCACATTTACTCTTATCTACGAGACCAAATTGTTCCACAAAATCTTACCCGTAATGAGAAAAGAAACCTAACCCGAAACGCTTCACGATACGTCATCATTGCTAGCGATCTATTTAGACGAGGTTTGGATGATACATTGCTTAGGTGTCTAGAAATTGAAGAGTCTAAATGTGCATTATCAAAAGTCCATGAAGGTATTTGTGGATCTCATTCGAGTGGTCTTACTTTAGCTCGGAAACTAATATGGGTTGGCTACTACTGGCCAGACATGGAGAAGGACGCTATAAAATTTTCTAAAACTTGTGAGAAATGTCAGCTACATGGAAATCTCATACATGCTCTAGCAAGGGATCTCATACCCTTCATTATACATTGGCCTTTTCGGCAATGGGCCTTTGATCTCATTGGTCAGATATATCCTACATCATCTAACAGACATAAATTTATCATAACTACTACTGAGTATTTCACTAAGTAGGTAGAAGCGGTCCGCTCATCAAAGCAACCGACAAACATGTAACTTTATTCATCCCAAACCATATCATTTGCAGGTATGGGATACCTTCATCCATTATGACTGACAATGGCGGACAATTCAAGAATAAATATCTGCATGAGCTCTGTGAGAAATTCAAAATTAGACAACACTGGTCATCTGTATATTACCCCCAAGGTAATGGACAAGCTGAGGCATCCAACAAAAACATACTGACTATCTTGCATAGAATAGTGAACAAATCTGGGAAGGATTGGCATCTGCATCTCAATCCTGCATTATGGGATTACAGAACAAGTATCAAAACACCTACTGGGGCTACACCTTTCTCTTTGGTGTATGGTTCTGAAGCAGTATTACCTATTGAAGTAGAAATACCATCTCTAAGAGTTTCTTTGCAAGGTCTTGTTACTGATGAAGACTATAGAATATCTAGATTGCAAGAACTCAAATTGTTGGATGAATATCGGCAAGTGGCGTTTGATCATCTCAGAGTGTATCAAAAGAGAATATCCAGAGGATATAACAAGAAGGTTCGACAAAGAGAATTTTAGGTTGGTGATCTAGTTTTGAGAGAAAATTCTAAAAATCAACAGTTTCGAGACAACAAAGGGAAGTTTGAACCCAACTGGTTGGGTCCCTACATCGTTACTGCAATATTTGGCTCTGTTGCCTATCAGCTTTCAACATCGGAAGGGGAACACCATCCATTTGAAGAAATTCTTCACTTAGCATTATTTGCTCTAGCAACCTGTACAGCTAAAAAATGTCCTAAAAAAAACTCATAAAAAATAAATAAATAAATAAAAGAAAGAAGAATCTCTCCCAAGTAGGTGAAAACCTAGCAAACAGGCACCTCTTGTACTCAACGCTCCATCTATCAATGCAATGTTGGCATTTCCCTCTTTCATGCATCTTTATTATTGCTTGTACATATTTCAGTCACTTTTGTGACATTCTGGTTCATTGGAACCCTCATGGCTTGAAACTGATTAATGTCCTAGTCTTAGGTTAATTGACAAAGCAATTTACATGTCCGAAGCAGTATCAACCAAGTCATCATTCCGTCAGTGAAACCTGGTCATCCACTCTGAGTCAGTTACCTGTCTCCTAACTACTGAAGAGTTTTATCACTAAGTACACAAGCAAAACAACAAAATTGAAAACAATCACTAAACAGTTTGAGCTATGAATGAAAATTTACTTTGTATGTTGTCTTTTATATTTATTTTCAATTATTATCCCTCTGAGTAACTCAAGGAAGTCTATCTTGACTAAGAGGAGCAAGGATTGGGGGCATAATATTTTCTTTGTTTTCTACTTGTAGGAATGATTCCAATGATCTTGAAACATCTTATAAGCTGGGTGTTTGTGATAAGAGCCTTCACAACAAGGTGAAATCACCACACATACCTCAACTCCACTTACTTGTATGCTACAGGGAGGTTCCCATCATTTCTTTGTCTGTTTTGAGGGAATTTCTTTATCACACAATCGGGGTCCCTTTGAAATCTATCCAAGGATATGAACGAAATAAGGGTCACTGCGGACAAGATAATTAATATTGCACATGAAAAGAAAGGAACTCTAATCTGTCTGTTATGTTTGTTATGCTCAATGATGAAACTTAAGCATTTTAAATCCAATGACTAGGTTTAGGTTGCATCTCATTTTGCATTTCATTATGTATTTTGTGAATTTAGAGTGATTTCGGTATGGTAATAATCTCTTTATATTCTGAATGAGAGTTGGATACATCATTTTTTCTTAGCTAAGTGGTCGCTTTTTCATCATTTCTCTGATCGAGTGCTTATGTTTTGAGATGTTAACTGCATACATAAGCATCTTATATAGATTCATATGTTTCATTTTACTCATTCACATTCATCTTATTACATAGAGAAAAAGAAAATTTGCATTGCTCATTACTCATTTTCATCATTTATTTGCATATCAAAAGAAACAAAAACAAACATTAATATTCATCTGCATTACATACATCCATGCTAAATAGATATGCGTACATATAGAATAAAGCATATATAGAAGACATCTCATAATCGATCAACACAAGTACTATGAAGTCCAATCAGATCTCGTATATATATATATATATATAAAATCATTAAGTCTTAGAGTACAAAATGATGTCAACTGACATCTACAAACTCCCATCGGAGCAAGAATCGTATAGGCTACAAAAAATGGGTGTGTCTACAAAACATCTCAGAGCTACAAAAAGAATATCTAGCTCTCGGCCTCTCCCTCATCGCCTAGTGGAGGAGGTGGAGCCTGCTGATCGGGATCCTGACGAGGTGCCTGAGCTCTCTTTGACCGTGCCATATACTGCAAGTACGGTACAACCTGTTGTGCTAATGGAACTGCTACACTATAAGCTACAACATAGTAGGCTGCCCGACTCATCTAATGAAGAACCTCTAGTCGCAAAGAGTCTCGCCTCTGCTAACTGATGGTCTCACTCTGCTAGCTGAGTCTATGATACTGTCAACTGTGACTGTAACCTTTCTATGCATGCTCTCATCGACCACGTTGTGTCAACCCCCTCATCCCTCACAAGCTCTCCGCCTCCATCTCCACCTCCAGCTCCGCCTCTAGCTCCCCCTGCTCCTCTGTTGGACCTGTCTCGGAGCTACTCGCTCCTCCTCAGCTCCACCCAGCCTCACACCAATACTCCCTAGGAATCCACCCTCTCCCCTTTGTTGTCTAACCCCAGCTGGAACCCTGCTACTAATAGCACCAGGATCGCCACCTGCTCGCCTCGGAGCCTTAGCTCTCTATCCCTGTCTTTGTCCCTATCCTTTTCCTTATGCGGGGGCATCATCCTCAATCTCCTCAATGTGAGGTGCCTTCTCAGCCAGATCAGTGAATCTATGGAATGGATGCTGCTAGAACCAATCTCTGTACTGGGGCAATACCCCTGCATTTGAAATGTCATCCAAGTAAACCCAGCGGAGTCGTTGTAATCCAGTCAACTCCTGCATACCCAAGGCATAAGATAACCTCGGTGCCCATTTCCACCTCTCCTCATTAGCATATCTCGCGTACGCAGTGAACTCCTGCGAGATCCCTTGAGGTCTGCCATACTGCCTCATCACTCGCGAAACCACAAATCGCTCTACAACAGTCTGTGATCTATCGATGAGTGGGCGTGTAACAAATAGATCTCTACATACAATCCTTCAGTCATCCCATGGCTCTAAACCCCTGTAAGGTCTCCATATCACGACTATCAAATAATCTAGCTGTCGTCTTTAAAAAAAATTCTTGCCCAGATGGGGCTGAGTGACATAACCTGAATATCTATATACAATAGGCTAACCAGGATCTCTGTCATCATCTAAAATCGCCCTGCATACTGGGAGGTGTTCCCAAGCCCATACCTGTAAGATCAAAACTCCATCAGCCATGCTCTTCCCCTCCATATAAACAATCTCATGCATCTCACGATACATGTGGGCCAATATACATGAACCCCAGCCTAATCTCTGAGGGGTCTTAATAAGTCTCTCCAACATCTTGTCCCATCCACAAAGAAATCTTTGCTCTCCTCTATCCGGCATAAGAAAACAGCAAATAAACCCTACTAAGACACAAGCCAGTGGAAAATCCTCACTGTACCTACTCATCATAACGTCCCAATTGATAGAACGTGTCAGAATGTCTGGATCTTTGAACACACGTCTGAAAGCCTGTAATCTAGGAAGATGTGTTGCATCATAATCTACCTTACCCCCAACAAAAAGGATATGAAGAATCCTGTAAATATCCTCGGGAGTGATGGTCATCTCCCCAACTGGCAAGTGGAAGGTGTTATGCTTAGAATGAAATCTCTCAACTAACGCTGTGAACATACTGTGATTCACACGGATATCAGGTAAACCAAGAAGGTGGGTGAAACCACACAAATTGATGTGTGCCTGATCAACATCTGACAACTATTGTACTGATGTCATAGTAGGTGGATAGACGCATCTGAAAAGAACATGAGGTAATCGAACCTACAAAAATCAAACAACGGAGTATCAGAAAACATTCCAAATAAGCCTACAAGAGAAGTAAAACATCAGGCAAATTCAACTACGTTAATTGCAAAATCAAAATTTCAAGTTTACACTTTCAAAAATCCTCACTGTTTTCCAAACGATAAAATACAGAAGGGCAAAAACTCGTACGAGTCAAGAATAGGCTTCATACGACAAAAGACTCCCATACGATACAGGACTAGACCTAGGACGACAAAATGGTATTTTTTTAATGGTGTCGTACGATACAAGGGTGAGCTTAGAATGACAAAACTTATAGGTTGAAACGACAAAATAAACTTTAACAATTTGTCATACGAGATAGGATCCTATCTCGCACGACAAAACGTGAAAGCCCGACTTCAACATGCCAAAAACTTGAAAAATCAATTAAAAAAATTCAAAATTGAAATGAATAGCTAGCTTAAGATAGATCACTTATCGTTGGCTCATAATTTCATGGTTGATTATGTCATCTTTGGCGCTTGAATCGATGCTCATGAGTGGGGACCACCATTTTTCCTCGCAGAAGGCTTTTTGAATTTTCAAACTTGGAGGGTTAAAATGAATTGAAAATGACACTTTTACCCCTTATATAGCCAAAACCCTAATTTTTCAACTTGCTCTGATGGACATGAAAATTGTACCCTTAGCTAATTCGCCCATTCTGATTCCATTTTCGGGATCAAAATCAAAATTTGAGATCATTTTGCTAGTCAATTTCACAAAATTTGGACCACTTAGCGCTTTTCATCAAAAGCTCATTCTTTCTTCAAGTTTCGCTCAATTTCTCATTGTAGACACCTAAAATTGTCCAGTCTAATTAAATAAATATCTTTATTTATTTAATTATCTAAGCCTAATTCTTCTATTAATTAAATAAATCTTTATTTATTTAATTAATTCATTTATCCTCTCTAGCCTTATTTCTCATTTAAATAAATATTTATTTATTTAAATTATCCTTTTTCCTAAATTAAATAAATATCTTATTTATTTAATTGATCCCACTTCTTCTATTAATTAAATAAATCTTTATTTATTTAATTAATTCATTAGCCTTTTCTACCTATGACACATGTCATTCATCTCTTAATTCCTACACTACCTACCCTCTCATTATTTTATTATTTCTTTTACCTACCCTCTAATCATAGCCGACCATTTATCTTTTACACCTCTCAATCTTATCCCTCCATTTCTTATAGTGTCTTCTATATAAGGAGATGCTTCCTTCATTATCAAACCCTAACTCAATCACGCACTGGACGACACTACGCCTTTTGCACTTTCATATGTGATACCACTTGCAACCACATTTTCGTTCTTTGTTGAGCTCTTGTGCACACACAAAATCTGAGAGCAAATATATCAAGCAAAATCAATGGAAATAGGAAGAATGGAGATCCAAACCCTATTGGACATGTGATGGTATAATCATTGTGATTTCATTTGATTTGCATTGTCTTAGGTAATCTTCGTATGTTATGGTGGATCTTTGTTGTTGTTAGGCTAGGGTTTTGTGGTTGAATTCGTTTAGTCTTTCAACATTGTTGTTATCCATTTTCACCATAAACATTTTGGAATGCCTGGTGGGACATGGATTTTTGTTAGATCTTTTTTTTTTTCAAGTTTTCCTAACCATATATTGCTGTTTTGTAAAACAATTTGGAGAATAACCTTGTGCAGCTAGGGTTTTGGACACAAAATCAAGATCTTGGAGAGATTCAATCATATCTCACAAACGGCTTGAAAATTTTGCACCAAATTTGTTTTTTAGGTTGAAGACAATATCAAGAGCTCTCAAAGAAAAATTCAGATCTATTGGAGCATATTTTAATTTTCTTTGAATTTTTTATGAATTTTCATAAAAAAATTAATTTTGAGAGAAAATGAGCAAATTTTTTGGATTTTTGTACATTTTTTAAAATCTCTCATAATTATACAGAGGATCTGTTCTTTGTGATTTTAATTTTGATGCAAAATATTTCCTAAAAAATCGGATCTTTAAAAATTAGGGTTTTTCATTATTTTGATCAGATCTCACAAACGGCTTTGAATTTTGGCATTTTTGTGTAGGTCAAAAAAATTCTCAGAGATTGGCAATAAAAAAATCAGATTTTTTGGAGCATATTGGAAATTTATATGAATTTTTTATGTATTTTCTTGAAAAATTAATTTTGAGAGCAAATGAACGAATTTTTCAGATTTTCTTACATTTTTGGAAATCTCTCATAATTATACACAGACTCTGGTTTTTTTAATTTTAAATTTGATGCAAAATCATTCCTCAAAAATCAAATCTTTGAAAATTAGGGTTTTACATTATTTTGCTCATATCTCACAAACTGTTCGGATTTGTTACATGAATTTTTTTATGCAGGTTTGGAAGACCCTCATAACAGTCCAGTAAAAATTTCAGATTTTTTGGATCAATTTTGCATTTTATATGAATTTTTTATGATTTTTCATAAAAAATTAATTTTTGGAGCAAATTAGCAATTTTTTTGGATTTTCTTACATTTCTGGAAATTTCTTGAAATTTTACAGGTGGTCTTTTTTTATGATGAATCAGATCTTTGAATTGGTCAAAAAAACTGCATTGTTAAAGGCCCCTATTTCTCAAAGTCTTTTGGATCTAAAATTTACCTAACTTGTGTGCTTACAGGAGGGGTATTATTGCAAAACTACTAACAAATCTTTGTTGCAGAATTTTGGCAAGGGTTTTTTATCTTTATTTTGTGCCTTATTTTCATAGACTAGCAAACACTTTAATTGGTGCACTAAAATTGAACTAGTGTCTTTTGTGTCTTGAGTAATAGGCTCTTTTTGTTTAATCTCTAGAGGGCCTGTCTCCTCGTGTGGTCATTAGGACTACTAGTGAGAAGAGAATGACCCAAGTGGTAGTGAGGAAAACCCACCTCTTCTGAACCACTATAAACAATTGTATCCATGGTGAAAACTATGGATAACGTGTGCTGATTAGTTCATACCGACACGATGTCTCCCCATCAACCCGTTTGATCAAATTTATTTGATTAGTTGTAGGGCGTAACTCCTACCGGTTGGGAGCCTTTTGTATTTACAAAGCTAAAAGTGCCACATGTATGGCCACACGAGCGGATGCCCTTACTAGCACCTTTTTGTTTTAGAAGCCAAAATCCTTCTAGTTGTTGGGTCAGGAGGTCGGACCTTTGGAGCGACCCACACACATACGGTTCTTAGTAGAGATACAAAGTTCACCACGGGGAGTTTTCGTGGGGACTGATGCTTGGCTGCCCCAAGAAGTAAGTGTCGAGGGTGGAGCTAGTGGGTTCAAGCATCTAAGTATCTGCTCTGAATAGCGTAGCCTCGGGGGAAACTCCATGTGAGATCAAAAACTATTGTCTTGGCCAACCATAAGAATTGTGCTTGACTTATTTTGAACAATCAAACATTCAAGACCAAACATCAAAACATTATGTCTTTTGTGTTTTCAAGTGTATGCAAAACAATTTTACATCAAACAACACACTTTTCTTTGAGTCATTTTGAGTCTAAACACTTGCAAACATTGAGTCCTCATCAACATTGTGTCATCTTGTCACGAAAAACAGTCAAAAAAATCAGATTTGCTCACAACAAACAACTTCACAAATTGGAAAAATTTACAATCCAACAAACAAGAACAGTCAGTTTCAGACTTATTGAGCTTCCTAGGTTATCTCTCTAGGTTTTCATCTAGCATTCAACCTACCTTTGGGTCTCACAAAGTCCATCATTGCTTTACATCTTGCATTACATTCACATTTGTCTAAACTTGAGTCAAAAGGTCACTTGCTTGTCCTCATCATACTTTGTCAACACACTACATACAACAACATTTTGCTAAGTGGTCCCTCATCAAGGTCTATCGCCTTTAGGTCTCATTTGGTCTTACTTAGAGTCAAGGTCAACTTACCTCATCAAGAGAAACTATCATCTCTTTGGAAGCCACACCTACTCTACTACATACATACTTGGTCTTACACTTTAGACATTGCAAGTACACCTCAGATTCATTTACATTCCATCCAACTCTTGGTCTTCCATACTTTTTCCATTTTCATCTAGTCTCATGCATCTTGGTCAAGACCTAGTTCATGGTTGAAACCCGTTCCCAAAAATCTAGGAGAGAAACTAAAGAGGCTCAAGAGTCTGCAAACATGAGTTCCTATGAATATGATAATGATATCTTTTTCAATTCTGATCATACTACATTACCTAACATGGATGCCTATAGAAACATTCCAAATGTTGAGAACATGGACACTACAAACAACAATGGTACACACAAAGACAATATGGACAATATTTCAGTATATTTGGAAGAAGTGGAAGACACTATTATGAATCCCCATTTCAATCGATTGGTTGAGGAAATAATGAGGAGAGAATAGTCAATACTTTCTACAAGTGATGGCACAAAGTGGAGCCAAGATCCCTCATGATTTTGACATGTCTCAAATAATGGAACATAGACCTTTGCAACAAACTCACTCCACCATGGATCAAAGGAGGCCTAATAGTGGAGGCAATAAAGGACCACATATGGTGCCTGAATCACCATCATCTTTGTTTCAAAAACCAGAGGTCCCATACACACATGGTCAAGCATATGATACTCACCTTCGCAGACCATTATGGAGGTCTTATGTAGAAAAATATACTCAATCACATACCAATGATAAGGATCAACCACCAACTCAATTGGATATCCAAAGGCATGCTCAAACACAAGGAAACCCCGTATCAAATTTGGGGGCAACACACTAGAACAAACTCATGACATTCCTATAGAGTATGGTATACATGGACAAAGAAGATATTATGTTCCTCATCATGACTCTATACCAAGTGGTCCATATACGCAACATCATTATAGACCTCCTCCATATGAACATGTGTATGATCAATATCATCCATTTATGCAACATGCTCCTCCTCCACCCAGTGGTTCAGGAATGGGATATGGTCCAAGAAGTCGATCTCCACCTAAGAACAATTTGGAACAACAAATCAAGGATTTACAAAAGAAAATGGAGTACATAAATACACTAAAGCCAACTTACACAATGAGAGACATATGTCCCTATCCATTTGACAAAAGCATTCCAATGCCTCCATTTCCTACACACTTTGTGACACCTAAGTTTGATAAGTACAGAGGAAAAGGGGATCCTAAGGCACATATAAGACAATTTTTCACAGCTTGCATTGAGGTAGCAGCAGAAGAGACATATTTGATGAGATTATTCCCATAGAGCTTAGGTGATAAAGCTATGGAATGGTTCTCCCAACTTCCACCTATAATTAAGTCATGGGGTGACTTAGCAGAGGCATTTATCCAACATTCTTCATACAACATAGAGATAGATATATCAGTCACTATTTTGTGCAACACCAAACAAAAGGATGGAGAATCTTTTTCATCATTTTACAAAGATGGAGGAATCTAGCTAGCAGATGCTCTTGTGAAATTCCACAGAAAAAAATGGTAGAGATGTTCACCCAGAATGTCCACAAAGACATTGGTTATGACTTAAGAAAATCTTGTTTGTCCACCTTCAAAGACGTCATTAAAAAAGGCTTAGCAACAGAGAAGGTCCTAATTGAACAAGGAGTCATCAAAATATTAAAGGAAAACAAGACGACTTTAAAGGAAAAGATAAGCCAAGATTTTGGAATAAAAACAAGAACACAATCAATGATGGTGTTGTGGATGCCAATATGGTACGACCCAAAATCATTTTTTCAGGATCAAGTTCTACAAACAATCAAGTGAATACTCAAACAACTTCCAAGTCATGAAGGAAGTACACCCCATTGGGAGAACCACTCGAATCAGTTTTCAAAAAGCTAGTGGCAAACAAGATAATCACAATTCCAGATTTTCCTCCATGTGAGCCAAAGGTCAAACCAAATTGGTGGAATGATGATGAATATTGTGAATTTCATAAGAGCAAAGGACATAAAATAGGAAATTGTCACCGATTGAAGAACATCATACAAGATCTCATTGATAGAGGTGACATTGAGATTGAAGGACATTCATCTAATCAAGAACAAGAGATGTTTAAGGAACCATTCCAAAAGCATGACAAGGGAAAAGCTAAAGCCACAAATGACCAAACCAACTATACCAGAGCATCTTATAACTATGATTCAACTATCAATCACATTTTGATGGATAATTATGTCTCTACCATTATCATCAAGGACAAAACACCTGAGAATTCTACCCAAAGACCCATGATTGTCCTAAAAGGCATTGGATCTTCTTCCGAACCTACCCCTGAATGTAATGTTACAACTCGTCAAGGTAAATTCACTTTGCAAGGTGCTCCAGCTAAAAATACTGCTTCCTCGACAACCAAGCCTGAGTATGACCTTGTAGAACAGTTAGGGAAGACACTCACGCTCATTTCCATCCTTGAGCTCTTACACATATCCCCCGCGCATAAAGCCATTCTTGACAAAATCTTGAGAGACACTTCTGTCCCTACTGATCTAAATGTGGACCAGCTTTAAGCCATGGTGGGATACCTTTCCGTTCCACACTCCCTTACATTCACAGAAGCCGATGATGCCTCTGTAAGTCAGCCACATAATGCACCTTTATACATTGAATCCTTCATACACAAACATCGAATAAAAGGAGTCCTGGTAGATGGAGGAGCAGGTCTAAACATTTGTACATTGAGCACTATTAAACAATTGGGATATTCTGATAAAGCTGTGAATTCTACAAACAAAATTACCATCAAGGCATATGATGATGAAGAACGTTCATCCAAGGGCGCAGTCACCTTACCTCTCAGAGTTGGGCCAGTTACGAAGGATGTGGTTTGTCAAGTCCTAGACCTAGATCTCAAATACAATATATTACTAGGACATCCTTGGATTCATGAAATGAGGGCAGTCTCATCTACATATCACCAATGCATTAATTTTACTCACAATGGAGTTGAGATAACAGTTAATGGTGATCCTAATCCATTCATATACTGCAATAACTTGAGACTAAAAACTGAGATGATTATTCCAAGTAATAGGGAAGTTGTCCCTTCTTTTGCATACATTGATCCTGAATCATTAAAACCTTCGACCTCAAAACAAGGTGAGCTTAAAGGCAAATTCCAGGACAAGGGCATGGGTGAATACACTTTGAATCAAACCATTTACTTACAACAAGTCATGAGTTCACCAAAAGAATATGGAAGACCACATCCTAATAAGCAGGTATCTATCATTGTACTCAAATGGGACCCTACCATCTTTCAAAGATGGGGTGAACTAGAAGAGAAAGACTTATACAAAATGATTTACAAAGACCCTAAAAATGATACACAAGATCACATCAGTATACCATGTGAAAAGTATGGCAAAGGGTTCAAGATCCTACAAAAATTTGGGTATGATGGCAAAAGCGCTCTTGGCTTAAGAAAGGAAGGCATCATTGAAACTTTGCAACCTGAATTGACATTCAAAAAGGAACGCTCGAAGGGACTTGGTTTCATGACTTCCAAGGTCCACACTCAAAGGACAAAAGAAGCATTACAAATCAAAGCTGCCAAAATTCAACAAGAGAATCGCTATTCCATAGACTCCAATGAATGGGAATGGGGTTGAGACAAATCCTCCAGTGACTATGAGCTCGCCGAGACATTTAGAGAACCAGGTGAACCCACAGAAGAAGAGGAATTTTATGGAAAATTCAAAGTTGGTCAAGAAACAATCTCAGAGGATCCCAAACAGTCCTTGCCTCTAGGTTCCAGGTCGAAATCACATAGAATGAGAACACCTATCCCAGAATGCGCTACTAGTGATGACAATTTGGATTCGTTCACGATCGAGATTGATGAGGAGAGTGCCAACGATGACCTTGATAACTACCTCGACATACCTAAATATAACTGCTTCTTCACTCTTAGCCCCGCTAACTTCAAAGACATCAAAGGCCTTCCCCTTGTTCACCACCAACTTATTGACTGGGACCATGAAGGACCTGCACAGTTTGACACATTCCAAAATGATGAAGCTTTTATTGACTATCTTGGCATATGAGATGATCTTCCCCCTGGGGACCATAAAGCGGGATACACTATAGAATTCAATAGCATGGCATATTTTGGTGAGGGTGTCGGGCCTTCCAGTCGCAAAAATATAAAAATAAAAACAAATCAAGGGTTTTATGGCGAAAACCACATTGTGGCGTTGTCTGACCCCAAAAAAGTAAAAAGAAAGGATGTATCTAGGGGCGAAAACCTCTCTGAGGCACCCGAAGATGGAAGGCTCGACATTCTCCTAGCATCATATGAGGAAAAGTCATCGATGTTGGTAGAGGAGACTATCAAAACAAACATTGGCACAGAAGAAGTTCCACACAACATATTCTTGGCTCAATCTTTGACAAAGTCAGAAAGGTCAAAATTCATAAGTTTCTTCACAGAACGTCAAATCAACTTTGCATGGTCATACGCTGAAATGCCTGGATTGGATCCAGATTTGGTAATGCATCATTTGACAGTTAAACTGGGGGCAAAACCAGTGAAATGGAAATTAAGAAAGATGCATCCACAAGTGGCATTATTAGTCAAAGTAGAGCTTGAGAAATTATTGGATGTCGGATTCATACACCCAATTGATTATCCCGAATGGATCTCCAACTTAGTGCCTGTCAGTAAACTAGATCGTAGTATCAGAATATGTACAGATTTTAGAGACATCAACAAAGCTTGTCCTAAGGATGATTTTCCATTACCAAATATTGACTTGATTGTCGATCTCACAGCAGGTCATGCGATGTTATCTTTGATGGATGGATTCTCTGGTTATAATCAAATAAAAATCACATCCGAGGATCAGCACAAAATAGCATTCACATGCCCTTGGGGAACTTTTTGTTGGAATGTCATGCCCTTTGGGCTAAAAAATGCAGGCGCTACATATCAAAGAGCCATGACTACTATCTTTCATGATCTCATGCACGTGACTGTGGAAGATTATGTTGACGACCTCTTGGGTAAATCAATAGATAGAGATACACATTTGGACATACTTTCAGTCATCTTTGATCGGTTGGAAAAGTATAAAGTACGATTAAACCCCAAGAAATGTGTCTTTGGAGTAACCTCTGGGAAGCTCCTGGGATTCATTGTATCAAAAAGAGGAATCGAAGCCGATCCAGCAAAAGTCAAGGCCATCCTAGAGATGCAACCACCAAGAACTATCAGTCAACTTCGATCTTTGCAAGAGAGACTCCAGTCCATACGAAGATTCATAGCACAACTTGTAGATAAGTGTAATCCTTTTCAGCACTTGCTACATAAAAACATCAAATTTAAATGGGATGATAATTGTCAACGAGCTTTCCAGACACTCAAAGATTATCCTCTGAATCCACTAGTTTTGATGCCACCAGTTCCAGATCAACCTCTATTACTATACATATCAACTACTTCAACAGCATTGGGAGCACTCTTAACACAACAAGTTGTTGAGGGAAAAGAAAAGGCAGTATACTATATCAGTCGCACATTGGTGGGATATGAGCTAAACTGCACACCAATTGAGCATGCATGTCTCGTTGTGGTCTTTGCTTCGCAGAAATTATGACATTACATGCTAACTCATAAGACTAAGTTGGTTGCAAGGATCGATCCATTGAAATACCTTCTCAATAAAGCAACACTTACTGGGCGACTAGCCAAATGGGTGATGCTCCTGAGTGAATTCAACATCGAGTATGTGGACAGAAAAGCAATAAAAGGACAAGCTATCGCAGATCAATTAGCAGATGCTCCCATGTTAGATGATGTTCCTCTAATTTTAGAATTTCCAGATGAATCCATTTTAACAGTGTCACATGCAAAGCCTTGGCAACTATACTTTGATGGCTCATACACACAACATGGGGCAGGAGTTGGCATCCTCTTCATAGCTCCTCAAGGGGATTCTATACCAAAATCATATCGATTATCATTTCCCTGCACTAATAACATAGCAGAATATGAGGCATTAACAACTGGATTACGGATTGCAGTTCAGTGGAAGATCCAGGAACTTCGTGTTTTTGGGGACTCTCAACTTGTAATTCATCAAGCAACTAATGACTACCAAACAAAGGATGAGAAATTAATGCCCTATAAAAGAATGGTGGATGACTTGAAACAATAGTTCACGAAGATAGACTTTGAGCAGATACCCAGAGAGCAGAATCAAGCTGTGGATGCCATGGCTTCAATTGCTTCACTAATTGATCTACCACCGAATGAGACCTGCTATGAGTTCTTGGTGGATAACCTTTTGGTTCCCTCATATAAAATCACTCCTACCAAGATGATATGTATTGTCGGTCCTGAGTCCCAGTTATATGGTGCCATTTTTGCATACCTTCGTGACAATATCCTACCTTCTGACCTATCCAATAACCAACGTCGCACTTTCATTCGCCAATCTTCTCGATACGTCATTTTAGCCGATATCTTATACTGTCGAGGTCTAGATGGCACTCTTCTTAGACGTTTATAAAGTGATGAAGCTCAGATTGCGTTACGTGAAGTACATGAAGGGATATGTGGTCCACATTCTAGTGGTCCTACCTTAGCCAAGAAATTCATTAGGACTAGATATTACTAGCCCAACATGGAAAAAGACTCATATTAGTTTGTCAAGAAATGTAAGCAGTGTCAACTTCATGGAGACCTCATCCATGCGCCAGCACAAGAACTTCAACCAATTACGACTCCTTGGCCCTTTTGTCAGTGGGGACTCGATCTCATAGGCAAGATTCACCCTCCATCTTCCAACAGTCATAAATTCATCATCACTACCATAGAGTATTTCACAATGGATTGAAGTGGTGCCTCTTACACAAGTCACTGGAAAACAAATTGCTACATTCATTCTCAACTATATCATTTGTCGATACGGTATTCCTATTTCCATCATCACTGATAACGGGCGTCCCTTAAAAAATCAGGATGTTCGTGAACTCTGTGACCGCTTCCATATTACCCATTGTTTCTCCACACCATATTACCCCCAAGGTAATGGTCAAGCTGAGGCGTCTAATAAAACAATCCTTAAAATCTTAAAAAAGACAGTCGATGACGTTGGCCGTAATTGGCATATCCAACTTAATCCCGCACTTTGGGCTTGCCACATAAGCCTCCGTACACCTACAGGAGCTACACCCTATTCACTTGTCTATGGCACTGAAGCTATCTTGCCTATTGAGGTCGAGTTACCCTCTTTACAAGTCTCTTTGCAAAACATTATCAGTGATGAAGACTACAGGGTCTCTCGCTTACAAGAACTTGAACTATTGGGTGAACGAAGACAAACTCTTTTTAATCATCTCAAGGCTTATCAACAATGAATGAGTCATAGCTACAATCATAAAGTCAAGCCTCACACATTTGAGGTAGGCAATTTGGTTCTCAGAGAAAATCCTAAAAATCAGCAAAACAGAGAGAAGAAGGGCAAATTTGAACCGAACTGGCTTGGTCCTTACATCATCACAGCAGCATATGGATCTAGTGCATATCAACTCTCAACCACAAAGGGTGAACCTTTGGAGGATCCTATCAACAGCATGCACCTTCACAGGTTTTACACATAGCTCTTCAGAGTATCCCAATTCAAAAATACAAAAAAAAAAAAAAAAAAAGTAAAGAAAAAATTTTCTGTCCTACGGTGAAAACCACTTTGGTGGTGCCCTAGGAAATTTCCATGGTGAAAACTAGGTCACCGACGCCATGTGTAGAGACATTTCTCCTCCCTCCTTCAGGATTCCATTTCATCCTTTCACTTTGCACACACTCACAACCTCTTCATTCATAATAAACTTACCCATTCCCATCATGGCTTGTTATTGATCTACCCAAGATTGGTTCTCCATTCATAATAAACATTCCTTTTCATCCCTTTCCATCCATAATAAATCAACTCCTATCTATGGCTAAGGCAAATCCTACATCTAGTGATGGGTGTGGAACTAAGAGCATCGCCTATTCTGAGGAGCACAGTTTCTTCCAGTTTTCTTCAGTCTATCCGCACACAATCCACAATAAAGCAGCATTTGCGTCACCAATCCGCAATAAAGTTTCATCTTGTCTGCAATAAAGTATCAGTTTCATGAATTCAGTCAGTTTCAGATGAGACACGATAGCAATAATGGACTTTCAACAAATCAAATCTTTCAACAGACTCAGACAACATATGGTTCAGTGCTATCTATCCTTTTTGTGAAAGTAAACATTGTGACCACGATTAAATAGACTTATACAAGTGACAAGAGACACTAAACTTGAGGACTGCAGCGGATGCTAGTGTCGAGTCTTGGTTTTCTTTTGATATTTATCTTTTGGTGACATGTCTTTTAGCTTTTCTGGGATGTCTTTGACTAGAGATTCTATCTCCAGGATGTCTTTGACTAGAAAGGCGAGGATGGGGTATCATCACCTATTTGTATTTGCTGCCTGTGGATTGTCTCTTAGTAATGCTATGACTTGTCCAAGGATATGAGGACACTATGAGTCTAGTGTGAACTATGGCATTCCTTGTTTGTGATTGTCTTATCTCCATGCAAACTGGTACAATGACTTTCTGGGTCGAACATATGTCTCAATTGTCATAACCTATTTTGCCATAATAAAGCTCAATGATGACAACCCATAAGAAGCTCTTTCACTTTCATATCTTCTATCTTCCATTCCCCTTTCTTGATTGACTTCCATCGTCCTTCTCGAGTCTGTGTAGCTCGCTATCACATGACTGAGTATAATGACACACCAAAAACATTTGCATTTTATGTAGTTGCACCTGCATTACCACATGTTAGAATTTCATACATACATATAGATATCACAATTGCATCACATCCTGCACACAACACATATTAGCACATTTTATATTTGCATTATCATATTCATTTGCATTTCATACATTCGCATTTGCATTGGCATAACATATTAAAAACATAAAAAATCAAAAATATTGCATTTCATTATGTACATATTTGCATCCATATCATAACCATCACATCAAAACATACATCATAGGAACATAAGCATCACATAGGTACACATGCATATAGCTACCGCAAAGATGAATCATCTCATATATATAATCATAAGTGTCATGATACAATGATGTCAAAATAGATATGGCTACACAATCACCCGAAGGTGTCTACATCATAATACAAAATGGTACAAAACTAATACATAGGGAGCCCTCTATGGCTATGATGAACTCCCTCCCTCGAAGCCACCTGGCCTCGACGAAGTCTAAGCCCTAGAAGGACCCACCCTAGGATCATCTCTCATGTCCCCTCTATCTTGTGGTGGTGGAGGACCCATAACCCCACCACTGGACACCTGTCTCCTTTGACTCCCTCTAGTAGTCGTCGTTGTCTGCGATGGTCTACGAAAGCAACTCGCCCACTACTCTGGTGGCACTGCCCCGTAGTATAGGTCTCGCCAATAACCTATCTCCTCCCCTGCTCACAGAACATAGGCATATCCAACCCCTGTGTTCTCTGTCGCCTGCCTCCCAGCCCTTAGTGTTGTCTCAGCCTCAATATAGCGTTGAATGGCCCGATCCCACTCCCACTCTGTGTCCCTCAGCTGTCTCCTGAGCCTATTTGTCTCCCTCTCCAGATCTTGGATCTCATCTACCTTTCCTTGGTAGATCTCCCTAAGCTCAAATAGCTCATCCTCCTCCTCCTCAACCCCCTGTCCCTGTGGCTCTGCCTATGGCTCCCCCTGTACTGGTGGTTGTGGTTGTGCCTCTGCCTCTGCCTATACCTGTACTTGCCTCTATCCTTGTCCCTGCACCTATCTAGGACCCTGTGCTACTGGCACCTATAATGGCAATCCACCATGACCCCTCACCACCCGAGCCTGTCTCTCCTCCCCACCCTCTCTCCAACTGCACCCCACCTCCTCTGTCGGCCTCTACCTCCACCATCTCCATCATCATCCTCATCCCCTCCACCATCTCCATCTATCTGCTCACCTAGCTCTGTCAGGAGTGGAAATGGATGCTCTACCCAATATGCAGTGTACTCTGCATCCAAAAATAATCTAACTTATTTTGAAGTAAATGATAACTTTTAGAACTTTTAACAATGAAATCAAAAAACACCAGTAACCCTGGCACAATAGATTGTTTACCAAAATCTGTGAGATGTTTGGCGCTGACAGCAGACAGTTGTCTTACAATCTCTAGACTAGCCACCCTGTTTGGCACTATAATTGCAAGCATGTATGGCTTTCCTTCATACCCAAATACCCTGATTTCTGTATGATTAAGGTGGCAATACCAGTCACCCTAGTTGTGATCAATCTGAGACTCTGGAGAGAAGTCTTTTGGTCTGAGGAATCTTTTGATTTCAAGAGACAAAGTATAATTTCTATGTTGTTCGAAGGCTGCACTAAGTGGTTTTACAAAATATTCCTGAAAGTGCCAATATTGGTTGTTTATAAATCTTTGATCCCATGCAAAAACCCACAACTGGACTGGTTTCTTCAAACCATTTTTATCATAAGCTCTGATGCTAAAATCGTCTGACCAGAAATTGAATTCTTGTCCACAATAAAGAATAATGTGCATTAATAAGGAATACAATGAGAAATGAACATTTACAAGGTCTCCTTTTAACTTTTCCAACCCATGATTTAGGGCTTCTGCAACATAAGTGGCATAGTCAAACGGCCTAGGGTCTTTTGATTGTAGATCAGCACATAGAACCATAACCCCAATATCCATGAGAGGATGAGCCTCTAAGCCTAATACTTGGGCTGCAGCATAGTATGTATACTTGAAATATGGATGGAATTGGTTGACATCAAAAGGCACCTTGTCATCTTTACTGAGAGGAACTAAGGACTTTCCCACTTTTGGCCAGTGAATGGGTAGTCTCCATGTCCTATAGATGTCCTCTAAATTGAAGAACTATTGCGACAGTTTCTGTATGTCAATTTTCTCTTCTACATCCCAGTCTAGATCAAACACCGTATCAATGGTCTGTTTGTTAATTACCACCATAGGATTCCCTTGGTAGTCACATATGGTTTTGGTTTTTGGATCATAACAATCTACTAGGGCTTTCATTAATTCGACATCCACAAATACATTCAGAACTACCAATTTCCCTAAATTTTTCTTCCACAGGTTACTCACGGGCTCAGGAGCATCCCTTCTCTTGTAACCAAATAAGAACAACTCATGTCCTCTGATTTCAGTCCATATGTCTCCTAGATGTTCAAATCTATCTTCCAACCCTTCCTCTTCACTTTTGATTTTTTTGGACCTCACACTGGACGTCGGGCACTGGTCTAGCAGATCCTGAGCTAAAGTTCTACCCTCCCTTTTTTGTCGTTTGGGTTTCTCTTCAGGGTTCAATTCCTTTCCTTTCCTACTCTTTTTAGAAGAAGAAGAGGGTTCCATAATTTCAATCAATGTGAGATATCACACTTACTTGGAGAATTGTCGAGCTCTTCTGACTGTTGTTTACGAATTTCAGCTAGCTCCTTGTAACTTTCCGTCTTTTGGCAACAATCTGGTTCTTATGAAAATTCGATCAATTCAGCTATAATTGTGTGGGCAACTTGTACAAAGTTAATGTCTCTATGTTTACAATGGCTACTCAAATGTTTAAACTTAATTGCAGATGTGACATCCTCAACTTGAGCTTTTAATTCCTTCGCGGGAAGTACTGTTTAGCTGAAATGATTGTGAATCGAGTTTTCGATGAAACCCTTGTCTTCGATTGAATGCTTTAATCTTTCATCGAAAGTTCATTTTCCTCGGTATCACCTCATCGGTGAATGGCCCTTGTCGAAAAACCATCTTCTAGTCTCCCCAAAATCATCCTCTCTTCAATGAAATCTTTTTCGATGAGTTATTCGTGAGTTTTATCGAAATCATATTTCAATGAGTTTCATACTTCGGTGAAAGTTCACGCGAGCCCTCTAAAATCTTTTTTTCTTCGATGTCCTTCTTTTATCGATGAAATCCCTCTGTTTTTATCGACATATTGTTATCGATAAGATTTGTTTTTCGATGAATTTTTTTTAAGTTTCCTCGGCAATTTTATTTCCTCGACTTCACCTTTTGTTGGCCTTTCGCTTTTCGATGAAACTGGAATATCGATGAGTGGTTTCTTTCATTTACCAAAAGAGATATTTTGTCGAAGTCATCTTAACTTATTGTTTTACACTTTATGTTTTATTTCGATGAAACTATTCTTTCAGTGAAACTCATTTTGAGATGCTCGACATGATATTTTTGGCCAATGATCTTTTAGCTTTCACGCCTTTGGGAAGATTTTTAAGTTCAAATATATTGTTCAACAGTGGCTCTAACTGAGGATGGAGGCATATTGCGTAATGCCTTCAAGAATTCAGAATCTCTGGTTTCTCAGAATGGAAAGAAAAATAAATACATGGTATTTTACAAGAATATTGTACATGCCGGTCTCAATCCCTTCTCCCCTTTTTTTTATTTTTTATTTTTTTCTTTTTTTTTTTCTTTTTTTTTTTAAGGAAAAGAAGGTCTTCAAGTATTGTCCATGCACAAGCAATTCATGATTTTCTCCTATTGTATTCTAAAGGAAATATGCATCCTCTCCAGCTTTATTTGTTATAATAAAAGGTCCAAGCCATAAGGCTTCAAACTTTCCATGCTTTCCTCTCTCCTGATTCCTTGCATCCCACATCAAGACCCAATCCCCTATTTCGAACTTTCTATGTGATGCCCTTTTGTCATGCAGTGTCTTCATTTGATTTTGGACTCTCACATTCTGTCTCTGAGCTTCAGCCCTTACTTCTTCAAGTTCAATCAATTGTACTAATCTTTCTTGTAGTGGATCCTCTAGTTCAATTTCCTCCTGAGTGATAAACCTCTGTACGGGCAATAAGTTATCTAAAGGCAATCTGGCTCTAGTTCCATAAACCAACTCAAATGGTGCCTTTCCTGTGGACTTTTTCATAGTTATTCTATCCGCCCATAATGCCAAAGTTAATTTGGAATCCCAAGCTTTCTTATTATTTCCTAGCAGTTTCTTAATAATTTTCAGGATATTTTTGTTGCTTGATTCCACCTGTCCATTCCCTTGAGGGTGGTAAGGAGACGAATGTGATATCTGAATACCATACTCTTTGTAAAACTCATTGAATTCCTCTGATCTGAAGCACATTCCATTATCAGTTATGATCTTTGCAGGGACACCAAATCTGGAGATAATATTATCCATTAGAAACTTAATTACTACTTTGCTAGTGGCTTGCTTAGTAGGTACAGCTTCCACCCATTTAGTCAAATAATCAGTAGCTACAAGTATCCATTTATGTCCTCCACTTGACTTATCTGAGATTTCGCCTATGAAGTCTATCCCCCATTGTTGAAATGGTTGTTCTACTTGCATGGATCTCAAGGGCAATGCCCCCTGATATTACAGCTTTCCAGAAATTTTTTGGCATGGCTCACACTTTCTAACATATGCATGTGCATCATTGAAAACAGTTGGCCAGAAATATCCACTCCTCAATATTTTGTGGGCAGTAGTTTTGGCAGAGAAGTGACCTCCACACATTCCACCATGCATTTCATGTAATACTCTTTCAGCTTGATTTTTGTCCAAACATAAGAGTAATATTCCATCCCGGTTCTTCCAGTACAAATCTCCATTGACTATCACATACTTGACAATTTTTAACTTGAGGGTCCTTTTTTGAGTATCTGTCATATGATCGGGACATTTCATGTATTTGAGATAGTACACAATGTCTGTGTACCAAGATGTGCGTTCAATGCTGAATTGGGCTTCTTCCCATTCAGTTTCATTTACTCGGGCTTCATCAATATCTATTCCTATCATGAGTCTGGCCAATCCTTGCCCCTTTATGACCTGTGATATCTTGATTTCTATATTGAACTCCTGCACTTGGTTGATCCACTTGCATCTCTTCCCGGTGACTTCAGTCTGTTTGAAGATATCTTTCACTGCTGCATTGGGAACGTATGCTATAACTTTAGCCCCTACTAAGTATGGTCTGAACTGCTTTACTGATTTAACCAGGGCATAAGCTTTCTTTTCATTCAATTCATATTTTATTTCTGAGGGGCTTAAGGACTTGCTAAAATATGCAATAGGCTGCTCATATCCTTCTTGATTCTTTTGTAGCAGCACTGCAGCTATTGTGTGATAGGAAGCGAATGAGAATATGATAAAAGGCTTGCTAAAGTCTAGAGAGATCAATACTGGAGCTTTTGAAATTTCTCTTTTGATGGCTATAAAGGAATCTATTGCTTCTGCAGTCCAATCTATTTGGGCTCCTTTCTTTAACATCCTTACTATAGGTTTTATTATGTCTGCAAAGTTTAGGATAAACCTTCTTACAAAATTTATTTGTCCCAAAAATGACTAGATGGCCTTGATAGTTCTAGGAATAGGAACCTCATTGATAGCTGCCACTCTTTCAGGGTCAATTTTCACCCCTTCCTTAGATTCTGTGTGTCCAAGTAGCTTTCCCTCTTCAACACCAAAGTGGCATTTTTTGGGATTCAAGGAAATCCCATATTCTAAAGCTTTCTTGAATACCTTTTCAAGATGACCACAATGATCCTCATCCTTCTTTGAGTATGCAGTTAGATCATCTTGGTATACTACCATGATTATATCAATTAATTCTGCAAAGGCAACATCCATTGCTCTCTGAAAAGTAGCACCAGCATTAGTCAATCCGAATGGCATTCGTGCATAGACATAAGTGCCCCATGGAGTTGTAAAGGTTGTTTTGTATTTTTTAGCCTCTTTGACTTTCACCTGATTATAACCTAAAAACCCATCCATCATGGACAATAACTCGCATCCCGTCACTTTCTGCAACATGTTATCCATATTTGGTAATGGATAATTATCTTTTAGGGATGATATATTAAGGTTTCTAAAGTCCACGCACAATCTAATGTCCCCATTCTTCTTTCTAACTGGCACTAAGTTAGAAACCCATGTGGAATATCTGCAGGGTTCAATAATTCCTGCGTCCTTCATTTTTATGATCTCTTCCCTCATTTTTGGTAACAAGGTTGGATTAATAGGTCTCTGCTTTTGTTTGAATGGTTTAGCTTCTGGCTTAAGTGGTATTTCATGTTGAAAAAGATCTTCCCTGTAAGCTTTGAGGTCTTCATAAGACCATGCAAACACATGTTTATACCTTTTAAGCAACATTATCAGTTGTTGCTTCATGGTAGGAGTTAATCTCTTCCCAATGACGACATCTCTAGGAGTCTCTTCACTCCCTAGATTGACTTGCTCCACATCACTTTCTCTGATAGCCGATCCTTTAGTTTCAATTACATCCCGAGTACTGAAAGTCCTCTCCAATGCTACTAGACCCCTTGGTAATTTGTTTTATTTTAGTTGTATAATTTCTTGTCCAAATAAAGTCTCTTTACCCTCAGTCTTTTCTACAAAATCATTGAAATTTATAGCCTGAGATTGATAATGATCAACACATTGTAAAAACTTTAGCAGGTCTGCATCATCTTGGAACACTTGCCAGTTGTACAAGTTATCAGGAACAGATGGTCTAAATTTTATTTCTACTTCAGATATCCCAATCAACATTATATCATTATCCTTCAATGAAACATTAGCCAAAAAGTCTGCCATGATGTTCTTTGATCTGTCTATCCAGTTTATTTGAAAAGCATCAAAAAGCTCTATAGTATCCCAGACAGCATTCCTATATTGTTTTAATCTCAAGTGTTTTGAGGCATATTTCTCCTTCACTTGTGAGACTATCAACTCCGAATCACCAAAGACACTGAGCAATTTAATTCCATGCTTAGCTGCTATGTTAAGACTAGTGAGAAGAGCTTCATACTCTGCAATGTTATTTGTGCACTCAAATAAAAATTTGAAAGAATATTTGTAGGTTTCCCCTGTGGGTGAAATAAATAGGATTCCAGCCCCACTCCCTTCCTTGCTACAAGACCCATCAAAGAACATTTTCCACACTTGATCATCCTTTCCAGCTAGACATGATTCAATCGGGATCCACTCGTCAACCTTAGGTTTTGTCAACTGCACTTGGAAATTGTCCATATCAGTTTGCAAAAAGCATATTTGATTTGTTGATTCTTCCATGTCTTCTATGATATATGTGGACCGGGGTTCCCTATCAATTTTTACCTCCTGTCCATTTATTGGAATCATAGCACATGATAAATCTAACTGCACATACCCACCAATCATGTTCGACCATTGCCTAGATAGCAACATCCCATAGTTTGGAGGGACATCCACCACTGTAATATCTATTTTGTACAATGCTTCTAGACAAGCTGCCAATTTGAATTCTACATCCTTCATGATACCAACCACTGGGACCGACCTGTTGTCCATGGCATAACACTTCCCAAAGGTAGTATCAACTTCCAATCCAAGTTCTTTCATCACCCCAACAGGCATAACATTTATGGCTGCTCCTGAGTCGATCATACAATTCTTCATTTTCTTATTGTTTACCACCAAAGTGAGATAAAATGGGTCTACCTATGTTGGGTTTTTGGTTATGGTGGACCCTAAATATATAACTGGGGCCATTTGTTCATTATTGTCACCTTTTGGAACCTCTTGTTTCTGTTCATTTACCTTTTCTTCTTGGATACCTGAAATCATCTCCAGAGTCTTTTCTCTGTATTCAGGAAACTTCATTATTTCCATCAATGGAACAGAAACTTTTAATTGTGTTAATGCATTTGAAATATCAAATGAAGTAGAGTGTTGTGCTAAAGGAAATTTTTCTATTTCTTCTTTTTGAACATCAAGACCCCTTTTATTATTCTTTGGTACAACTTCCTTAGTCTTAGCTGCTTTATTTGTTTGCTTGGGTGTCTCATCAATTTCTTTTATAAAAAGACTAGCAGGTTTACCTTGCTCTGGATTCACCATTCTATTCCTCAAATCGTAAGTCCTTTTTGCTTGTGCAACGGCAGAAGCTGTAATTCTTCTTTTTTCTTTTTCAGTGGGAATTCTGAGCTTAACACCTTCACCTATATTGGTGATTATGGGTAACATAGAGCACTGATCAATGTTCATGGGATCTGATCCTCCTTCTTCTGCAAAGGATATCATGTTAATAGTTGGGTCGCCCATATGCTCCTCATAGCCATTCTCTTCCTCCTGCAATCCTCTTGCTACAGCACACAAAGAAGGAGCATGTGGCATATTGCAGGCATAGCACCACATGTCATCATCTTGAGCGTAGTTTACTGTTTGTTTCAAGGGATCTGGGACTTGTTGGTTATCTTTGTGGTACCTGTCTACTGGTCTTCCATCTTTCCATGTAGTGTTATAGGGTATGTCATGCAACCTGGGCCTTTCAGGACGAAAATATTGTTGCTTCTCTGTTTTGTTTACCCTCACAGATAGATCTTTTAGAGCATTCAAAACTTTGTCAAGCTTATCCTCATCCTTGTTAGCTTTGGGTGCTTTAGGATTGTACAACCTTGCATCTTCTCTCTTTCCCACTTTACCAGCAGCCTTCCTGTTATTTTCTATAATAATGGCAGCTTTCATAACATCCCGGAGGTCTCTAGGATTTCTAGTTCTCAACTCATAGTTTGTTTTACTATCATAAGCATTGATGTAATATAGAATGCTTACCTCAAGTACTGGCTTCATCCTGTTGGGAATTTTGTTAAAATCTACCACTGATTCATTTTGCTCCTTCTTGATGCTAATGATCTCATGCAAAGCAAATTCAGGGATGTTATGGTCTCCATACTGTTCAAGGAATAAGCTTTTGAATTCTGCAAGACTTCTAATGGATGCATCAGGCAATGCCCTAAACCAATCTCTTGCATCTTCTATTAATGACTGCATAAATAACCTGATCTTAACATCTTCATGTGGTAAACCAAAATCCTCTATTACTGCATCAAAAGCCTTACAATGAGCTTCCCCTGTAATTGCATTACTTCCAGTGAATCTTGGTATCACAGTCCTGATTTCATTCGGGATAGGATATGGGTATACCATCATTCCTGAGAAATCAAACTACCTCATTCATTCCATATTCATTAGCCCATGTCCCCCATGGGGATTCCTAAAGTTTTGGTTCATGTTATCATATAAGGGCATTTGATTTTGATAAGGAAAAGGGTATTGATTCTGGTATTGATATTGAAATTGATCAGGGGGTGGACATTGGTTATAAAATTGACCTTGAGGTGGAAACTGGTTATGAGCAGCAAAGTTATTATGTAAATTTTGTTGGACTGGTGGTGCACTCGATTGCACATGATCATTCCTTTTGTTACTGAACAAGGGGTTCTCATAAGCCTTAAAATCATCACTCTTTGTTTTACTCACTCCCTGATCTGTCTGAGCATATTTTTTTTTGTAATTGTTTACATCTTGATTAAAGTCATCCTCACCAACATTTATGCCTAATTTAGCACATAACTCCAAACATTCTTGAGTCCTTCCAGAATCTCTCATTTCAGCAGCTGCCTCCATCATCTTTTTAGTTAAATCTGCAAATCTATCTACAGGATCTGCCATACTTGATCCTGATGAAGTCGATGTGTTCTATCTAGATCGTGCTCCGTGATATTCAAAACCAGGGGGAATTTGATATTGGCCCTTTTGGGCTCTATATGCTGCAACCAAATCCTCATTCACTGGACTTGAAGTAGTTGCTTTATCCTGTTCCCTTAAAGGTGAATGTTGGTTGTTTTCATATTTATACTGATTGTACCTTTCTCTCATGAATTCATTCATGGATTCTTTTTTGTTTTTATTCTTTAGTTGAGAGAAATCTAACTAGGATAAAGGTTGTCCTTTTGTGACTGATCTCCTTCCGTCCATAGATATTCCTCTCCTTCTTTTTTTAATTCAGAGTCGCCACCTCTCTTCTTAAGAGGAAATTTTTTTCTTTCTTCTGAGTTCTCTCCCACAACAAAGTCTTAATAATTCTTCCCCAGCAGAGTCGCCAATTTGTTGGGTCTCAAGTCAATAGATTGGATAGGTTCTAAGGAAATGCCAACTCCTATGATCAAACCCTCCAATTGACTTGGCCAGCTTATAGAGTGAACCTATTTGGTTACTAACTATCTCACTTTAGGCTCTGCAGGACCTAGGCGGGTATACCTACTCACTAGTTGTTCCTTCAACTAATGCTTTTTATAGCAGATTCAATGTCTTAATCTGGATTCCTCCTATCTCAGAATGGCATAAGCTTCTAGGACGGAGATATAGCAGATGAGTTCAAGATTGTTGTTGTAGAAGCTACTTGATCTTTATGCTTAGAATTTTATATGTATACACTATTGCCAACTTACTCTATGTTTCCTACTCAACTACTCCTATTTATTTAAAAAAAAATGTGATGAATATGGTGATAAGTTGTAATTTATAAATGGCCAGTGTCTTCTTTGCTGTCTGGGCTACAGAGTCTTTATATTTCCTTAGGACTTATTGTGTGAACTTGTGAGACAGTCTTTAAACCTACCCCTTTTATGGGTCTGTCAGTTACTATTTCTTATGAGATCAATTGAATGCCTATATCATAAGTTGCTTGAATGAATTTAACCCTACCTTTAAGGGACCACCCAAGTAAGCACTGCAAAGAACAATTATAATTCACAAGCAGAACTTTTATTTCAACCTTATAACATACAACATAAATTTCACTCAAAGAATATGAATAACCTTATCTCCTTTAGATAATATCACAAGCAACTACCAATCAACAAATGAAATAATCCACAGCACATATGCAAAGAAAAGATGACTGATTATATTATGTATCCGTCAAAAATTTATATAACAGGAAGCTTTCAAGCTGTCATATGTTACTGTTTTTTTCCTACGATATCTAATGAATCATATTACAAGAAACCTCTCTCATATATATATGAGAGCAAATGCTATCTATGAAAAGATGTGTCTTTTCGAAACACTAACTGTCAATTTGAACATTCCTAACAAACTTAAGTAAAAAGAGATTAAGCATCCCTAAATGATGAATGTAATCATCTTCTTTAAAAGTTTTGATCTTGATGCTCTGTTTCTTTAATTCTTCTCCCTGTGAAAGGTATTCGAATATCATCTGGTTGATGGTAGGGGCCATATCTTTGTTTCGATCCAATTTTGATAGAGCTCGATCCTTGACGCTTATAAGTTCATTCCACCATTCCTCCATAGATATTAATTCTCCCTCTTTATAAATCGAGGGCATTCCAATAGGGCTCCCATCATCCAATTCTTGAAGATCTCTTTTTAGCGCATCTTCGTATTTAACATGATTCTCCATATACAAAGTCCCTTCTGTTTTCTCCTCTAGCGTCATCACATCAACATTGCTTATTACTTCATGCAATCGTGCTTCTAACCTTTCATGCTCTCTTAATGCCTTTATGGTTCCAGTGTACACCCTCCAATAATGTTCAACATGTATGAGCATGGTGTTGAACCTGTGTTCAATGATATCATTAACCAATTTATCCATCTTTTGTTGAATATTACTCACCTGTTCGGTAGCCTTTTCTGCTTGATATTTCCAATACAGAACATCAGAGACATCATCCAAGCTTTGTCCTGTGGGATATGCAGCATATTCACTTAAAGGAGTTCCTGTCTCAAGTTGCAATATCCTTGCTTGTAGCCTCTGATTCTCCTCTTTAGCTCTTTCATATAAACCCTTATAGGTAATGTTTTCCTTGACCAAAAACTCTGTCTGATCCAAATTTAGTTTGGCTACATCCAAGTTTAATCTTGCAGTGACCCCAGGGTCAATCTTTCCTACCTGATGGATCATAAGGTGTCCAAAGGTTTCTTCAATATCCACAATAATTGGTCTTTTTCCTCTCGGATACAGTGCCCATTGTAAGAGAGTTTTTTTATCAGGATCATATCCTGAGCCTATGAACAATTTATCTATCTCTTGAGGCAATACCTATTGATTTAGGTCTTGCTTCTTCAAGAATCCATCAAACAGAAGTGTTGAATTTATATCCCAACCTGAAAAGATGATAACACCAGCCTCCTTTAATATTTTCCTCCCCTTCTCAGGGGTCATATCTTTCATGAGAGCATCTATCTCATATTGCAGCCTTCTCATCTGCTCTTCTTCTGATCTCCCAGCCATACATCATCTCACATGAGCCCCCTTGTACTGGTATAAGAATGAAAGGAATTCTCCTGAGGAAGCGAATCCGTCATCCGCAATAAAGTCTTCATGTTCTGTCATCCTTATATCAACTATATCCCTAATATTAAATTCACCAGTTTCCACATCTACCTCTGCTTCAAAACCAGGGGGATAATCTTCTCTAGGGGAGTCAGCAGGGATGTTACTAGCAGTTGATTTTGGTGACATGTGAGCCAATGGCTTACTATCTTTTCCAGTGTTGACAAAATGGAGGAACTGTGGGGGTACTCTATGCATAATCTCTACCTCATGCTGAAGTAGTTTTTTGGCTATCTCCAAAGGATCTTGGAGGTTTCCAAGTAGGTCTCCATCCACCATCCCCCTTGCTCTTTTCAACTTGAAAGCTTCCCAAGTCATCTCGCATCTTTCTCTCAAAACCTTGGCCTCTTCCCTTTCAAGGTTCCTGATTAAATCGTCTGGCATTTGAGCCACATGTATTTCATCTTTTAGTTTCTGTGACGCCCTTGCAGCTCTTATATATCCCTCAGGATCAAAGTTCTCTCTAGGATCACCCAAAGTCATGCCATAATAATCTAACTTATTTTGAAGTAAATGATAACTTTTAGAACTTTTAACAATGAAATCAAAAAACACCAATAACCCTGGCACAATAGATTGTTTACCAAAATCTGTGATATGTTTGGCGCTGACAGCAGACAGTTGTCTTACAATCTCTAGACTAGCCACCCTATTTGGCACTGTAATTGGAAGCATGTATGGCTTTCCTTCATACCCGAATACCCTGATTTCTGTATGATTAAGGTGGCAATACCAGTCACCCTAGTTGTGATCAATCTGAGACTCTGGAGAGAAGTCTTTTGGCCTGAGGAATCTTTTGATTTCAGGAGACAAAGTATAATTTCTATGTTGTCCGAAGGCTGCACTAAGTGGTTTTACAAAATATTCCTGAAAGTGCCAATATTTGTTGTTTATAAATCTTTGATCCCATGCAGAAACCCATAATTGGACTGGTTTCTTCAAACCATTTTTATCATAAGCTCTGATGCTAAAATCGTCTGACCAGAAATTGAATTCTTTTCCACAATAAAGAATAATGTGCATTAATAAGGAATACAATGAGAAATGAACATTTACAAGGTCTACTTTTAACTTTTCCAACCCATGATTTAAGGCTTCTGCAACACAAGTGGCATAGTCAAACGGCCTATTGTCTTTTGATTGTAGATCAGCACATAGAACCATAACCCCAATATCCATGAGAGGATGAGCTTCTAAGCCTAATACTTGGGCTGCAGCATAGTATGTATACTTGAAATATGGATGGAATTGGTTGACATCAAAAGACACCTTGTCATCTTTACTGAGAGGAACTAAGGACTTTCCCACTTTTGGCTGGTGAATGGGTAGTCTCCATGTCCTATAGATGTCCTCTAAATTGAAGAACTATTGCGACAGTTTCTGTATGTCAATTTTCTCTTCTACATCCCAGTCTAGATCAAACACCATATCAATGGTCTGTTTGTTAATTAACACCATAGGATTCCCTCGGTAGTCACATATGGTTTTAGTTTTTGGATCATAACAATCTACTAGGGCTTTCATTAATTCGACATCCACAAATACATTCGGAACTACCAATTTCCCTAAATTTTTCTTCCACAGGTTACTCATGGGCTCAGGAGCATCCCTTCTCTTGTAACCAAATAAGAACAACTCATGTCCTCTGATTTCAGTCCATATGTCTCCTAGATGTTCAAATCTATCTTCCAACCCTTCCTCTGCACTTTTGATTTTTTTGGACCTCACACTGGACGTCGGACACTGGTCTAGCAGATCCTGAGCTAAAGTTCTACCCTCCTTTTTCTGTCGTTTGGGTTTCTCTTCAGGGTTCAATTCCTTTCCTTTCCTACTCTTTTTAGAAGAAGAAGAGGGTTCCATAATTTCAATCAATGTGAGATATCACACTTGGAGAATTGTCAAGCTCTTCTGACTGTTGTTTACGAATTTCAGCTAGCTCCTTGTAACTTTCCGTCTTTTGGCAACAATCTGGTTCTTATGAAAATTCGATCAATTCAGCTATAATTGTGTGGGCAACTTGTACAAATTTAATGTCTCTGTGTTTACAACGGCTACTCAAATGTTTAAACTTAATTGCAGATGTGACATCCTCAACTTGAGCTTTTAATTCCTTCGCGGGAAGTACTATTTAGCTGAAATGATTGTGAATCGAGTTTTTGATGAAACCCTTGTCTTCGGTTGAATGCTTTAATCTTTCATCGAAGGTTCATTTTCCTCGGTATCACCTCATCGGTGAATGGCCCTTGTCGAAAAACCATCTTCTAGTCTCCCCGAAATCATCCTCTCTTCGATGAAATCTTTTTCGATGAGTTATTCGTGAGTTTCATCGAAATCATATTTCGATGAGTTTCATACTTCGGTGAAAGTTCATGCGAGCCCTCTGAAATCTTTTTTTCTTCGATGTCCTTTTTATCGATGAAATCCCTATTTTTTTATCGACATATTGTTATCGATAAGATTTTTTTTTCGATGAATGTTTTTTAAGTTTCCTCGGCAATTTTATTTCCTCGACTTCACCTTTTGTTGGCCTTTCGCTTTTCGATGAAACTGGAATATCGATGAGTGGTTTCTTTCATTTACCGAAAGAGATATTTTGCTGAAGTCATCTTAACTTAGTGTTTTACACTTTATGTTTTATTTCGATGAAACTATTCTTTCGATGAAACTCATTTTGAGATGCTCGACATGATATTTTTGGCCGATGATCTTTTAGCTTTCACGCCTTTGGGAAGATTTTTAAGTTCAAATATATTTTTCAACAGATGGTAGCGCCATTCCTGTCGCTGTCATCATGTCCCATGCCACATGTCCAGCCCTCATCTCCAGTCCTGATCCCGGAACACTCATCTCAATGCCTCCCTGTCTCCAGCTCACCCATAGGCAAATGGAATGTGCATGTCTCAGAGTGCCACCTCTCAGCAAGTGCAGTCAGCAAACCCATGTTCACCCAAAACTCAGGCACATACAAAATAAATAACAGACCCATAACCTCAATGGCAGCCCTGTCCTCAAATGTCAACTCTAGTCGTAACCTCTAATTCGATGGGAATCTCTCCTGTGACTGCAGCATAGGTAAGTACTCCTGCAGTCAAGCAAATCAATCATGTCAGTCATAGTGGCATTCTCTGTTCATCACAAAATGCTACTTTTTATCTTAAGTGCTTATGATACTCTATCTTAGTGACACTCATTGTTCATCACAAAGTGTTGCTTCTATCCTAGTGGTACTCCTTGTTCATCACAAAGTACTACGTGTTTTCGCACTCCTTGTTCATCACAAAGTGCTGATCATTTTTTTTGCACTCCCTGTTCATCACAAAGTGTTGCTCATATTAGTACTCCCTGTTCATCACAAAGTACTATGTCTTGGTACTCATTGTTCATCACAAAGTGCCTCGATCTATCCTATCCTAGGGCCTCTGCTTGAGTGTATCCTCTTGAGTAGTTTCCTGATTGACAACGTATGTTCTATCACAGAATTGTCAATCCTAACCCTATCTACTATCCTAGTCTTCCCTAGAGGACCTGCTTGAGTGTATCCTCTCAGCAGCTTATCCAATCGACAGCGTATGTTCATCACAGAACTGTCGATTTTCCCTTGAAGACATAAATGCACCTTCATGACATAAATGTGCTTACAGACTGCACAAACGCGCCTGCTCTACACAGACATGCCTGAAATAAACAGACGTGCCTCTGTTCTACACAGACACGCCTGTCCTGCACAGACGTGCCCACATTTCACAAACACGCCTGCACAACACAAACATGCTCGCATCTGGCACAGACGCTTTTCCTAGCATAGATGCACCTGGCACCAATGCAGACGTGCCTACACATTTTTGACATTTTTTGACATTATCCTAAAGCGCATTTAATGTGCTACCTAACATGCATTATGTTAGGGGTCCCACAGATACTGAGAGGGGGGGTGAATTAGTATCTGACCGGTAATTAGAATTTCTTAACTTAAAACATGCAGAACATAATATAACAGTGTACCGGTATGCAAGAAATAATGCAATAAAGAGAATCAAGAATATCCACATGAAAAGCACACCATAATACAGGATTTTAATGAGGAAACCCGGTGTGGGAAAAACTTCGGTGGGATTTGTGACCCACAATATTCACTCACTGGCCAATAAGAGAATATTACTTACAATAGGGGCCTGCACATGGAGGAAGGCCAACTACCTAGAGCTCACTGCTCAATGGGAAGTCTCACTGACTTACAATAAGGATTATACAAATCCAATATCTTGTACTGTTGTACGATAGCATCTTCAATGCCAGATTCAGTACCGGTTCCTGCTCTGTTATTTATGTATACCCTTTGACCTATATTTTGCACATTAGGTCTGCCTAATATTTTCCTTTTATACTTCTACTCACTCCTACAAATGTCTACAATGTTCTCCTTTATATATAAGAGTCATTTTACAATTTTCCAAGTCAGCTTACAATAATAAACAAAATATTGTATAACAAAATCCTGTCGACCTCTATGCAAGTATTCTTATTTTCTTCTGTGTCGGTGTCGGTGTCGGTGTCGGTGTCCTGAGTGCTGGTGTAGAGTGTGATCTGGTGATGCCGGTATAATGTCTTTGTCAGTGCCATAGGATTGCAAGGTTGCCATCAATGACAAAACCTTCAATCACATACAATGTCTCATTGGAGTGTGCATATGCCAACAATCTCCCCCTTTGGCATTGATGGCAACACTCATGAGAAATTTCAAAAAGTATCCAAAAATGTGTAGTCCAAAAATGTTACCAAAAATGTGAGAGCTCCCCCTAAGCATATGATTCCTGTGTTTTGAATTTTCTCATCCCACTACTCCCCCTTTGGCATCAATGACAAAGGTTGTCAAGATGTCAGTAGAGTTTATAGTTTCAACTATCCATAACCTCAACCTTGTAGCTAGGTGGTTATAATCTGAAAAAGATCTCCCAAAATCAAGTTTATACTATCTATAAACTTCTTTCTATCCTTAATTGTTGTCTATGTTCTCTTCACTATACTGGTGAGATGCTGCAAATGCTCTATCGGTGTTTTGCTTCCCTGTATTAATGCCTCAGAAATTTCCTTCCGCAGAGATGCTAGATAGTCCAATCTTGGACTTAGTTTAGATCTCAAATGTTTTGCCTTATTTATTATTCTTTCTTTCTCTTTTTCCAATTTGAGTAGTTCTTTCTCAAAATTTGCTCTCTTCTCTTCAAAAACTGATAATGTATCAGGTGAGTTGACAAAACTGTCTGCAAGTTTATTTATCTCATCTTGTACCTTGCTCATTTTCTTGTCAATATCTATAGTCAAAAAGTTTGTTTTACAGGTATCTTTGTACAGATTTTTGTATTCTTTCAACAACTTACATAGTTCCAGTAGAAGTGTGTCAAAATCTCTATTACACTTCTTTATTTCCTCATCAAAGAATTTATGTTTTTCAATTTCTACCTTATCCTTCACTGACTCTTCCTTTATTTTCTCAATATTTTCTGAGATATATTTACACAATGTATCCAATTGTCCTAAATAATCTTTATTATCTATATTACAGTTGGGAGCAATTACCTTCAAAATTGGTATGGAATCATCAATTGCTTTGTAAGCTTGTGAGCTACAGTCGGTTATTTTCTTGATAGAATCTAATAACACCTCAGTCACATTTGTTGATTTATATGTTGATGATGATCCAACAATCTAAGTACCGGTGGAAGTAACCAAGCTTGTATTGACCTCTGGTAGGTCAGTTTGTGTCTACATTTCTTTAAGCACTGGTTTTCCTACTTCACTAGTTACCGGTGGCACTGTTTCCTTATGTACCTATTCCAGTTGGTGTTGTTCCAGAGCCTTTAGCTTTGTTTGTTTCTTAGTATGTTGCATTGCCTCAGTCTGTGTCTCAGTCTCTACCTTTTGCTCTTTATCTTTTGTTAGTTTCTCTGTTTCCCCTGCTACCGGAGGCTCATTAGCCATATCTAACTTATCAGTTGTATCTCTGTCTACTACTATGTTGATCTTCTGAGTATCAACATCCACAGTGTATAGGACTTCAGAATTAGGATTATTATCCTCTACATCCATATTCTCAGCTGTCGGTTGATCTTCAGTAGTTGTTGTTTTCACCGGTGGAGTATTTAAAGAAGGTGGGAGTAAGTTGTCTTTAACTTTGATGCTTGGTGGTCCACCAACTTTACCTTTCCCCTTGTCTCTATCTTTCTGATAAACCTTTATAGGTTTGGGATTCTTGTACTCTTCTTGTTTTTCTTTCTCAACCAGGAATATATCCCATCCATCTTTTGTTTCCTCTGTCACCTCATTAACTCTTCTTGCCATTAGTGAAATATGTCGGTGTGCAATAGAGAATACTGGCTGGTTTGCTTGACCAATTAAATCATCAATTTCTTATGAAGATTTTACCGGATATACAGCAAGTAATTTCTCAATTTTTATTTTCTTATCTAATTCTATCACTGCCTGTCTTCTTGCCTCTAGTCTTTTGAATAATTCATCAGGAATTTCATTGACTACTTCCATCAAAAATTTCTTGTACATATCCATGTGCAATATAACACTATTTTCAACTTGCTCTTTTTCATCAACTGTTAAAGTGTCATATATTTTCTCTATGTTCTTCAGTTTACCTTCCTCTGTGATTTCATTCAGCAGTACATCAAGAGGGGCCAAGTCTCTATTTGTCCTCTTCTTCTTCTTGGGTGTCAGTTTCTTCTTTGGTGTGGCCTTTCTTACTAGAGATCTCACAGCTTGTTGCTTTTGCCTTGTCCTCCTAGGTGAAGGTGTGGTTGCCGGTGAGGGATCTCTTTTCCTTACAACTCTTTTAAAAGTTGTAGGCATGTCACTTCCTGAAGAAGTACCTACCGGTGATAGGTGAGTTTCAGGCTGTGGAGCTGCTAACTCATCCTTTGTTATGCTGGTTTTCTTCAATACATCTTCCTTAATGGCTTTTGCTTATCTGGACCCTTTCCTTACAACTCCCTCAACCTTTTTCACCCTTTTCTTTGATTGAATTTGTCTTTCAATATTCTCTGCACTACCAAATACTTCTTCCTTTGGCTCTTTGGGGGCTTCCAGAAGTGCTTTGGCATATGTTTCAACTATGTGATCATCTGTTTCATATCCCATCTCGGTTACCCAAACTATCCTTGGGATGACCGCTTCCATCCAGATTTCATCTTTCTTGATGACAAAGCATATATCATCTTTGTATTTCTCTACAATTTTCTGAGATAACCTTACTCTTTTCTTCATTTTGGTCTTTAATGCTTGGAAAAAGTCATGAATATTGTTTTCCTTGTTCTTACCCATGGTAATGAATAGTTCAGTCAATTGTTTTCCTACCGGTATGTCATATCCAAGTTCTTTGTAACCTATACCGGGAACCTATTTTGTTATGTGTAGCATTAGGCATACTAACAGATTTCCAAATCTGAAAGTTCCTTTCTCGTCCTTCTTGATCTTTCCAAGATTGTCAATTAGTTCATCCTTTAACCACTCACATATGTCAATTTTTGCATTATCTATTACCATATCATAAGAACTCTTAATGCATAAGCTTGAAACTGAATTAAGTCTATTAGCATGAGTAGCTTTATAACCTAATATCATACTAATGAATCTCGCATTGATATATGTTACATCATTAACCCTTAGAGACCTTTTGTCAAATGTTGCACCAGTTAGGTTTATAACTAGGTCATTGGAAACCTTCTTGGATTTGTCTGGTCTTTTACCGGTGGTCGGTAACCCTGTGACAGCTTTCACAGCTTCCTTGGTGATCTTATGGATTGCATCTAACCAAAAAAATTCTCCATGTACCATGCTTAAAACTATCCTAATCACATCCTTTGGAAATTCAGGAATGCTAAGGATTTCTGTAAATCCTAGGGTCTCAATGATTTTGTGTTCATCCTTTACATTGCCGCTATTATCACATATCACGGTTTTATACATGGTTTTAATTTCCTCGTCTCCTAACTCTTCAATGTTGCAGTGGATGTACATTCTGGGGTCTTCAGCATAGACAACTCCCTTAGGAATTTGAGAAAAAACACCTAAGGTATCATCCTTCTTTGCGATCTTGGGAACTAACTGAAATACTGGCCTAGGTCTTTTTATTACTTCAACAATAGTAGGGTTTGCTATGTATTCAATTGCAGAGGTGGATGCCATGATTAAATACCTTTTACTGCCTTAGATGGATGATTGCTTGGAGTGTGCTTGCTTCTTGCTCGAAATGCCTTAGCTCAGAGTCTTCGCGCTCTCTAAAAATTTGAAATCTCAGTGAAATGAAATGGAGCCAAAACCTTAACTTTATAGTGTCTTTTCGCCATCTACCATATTAATTGCATGTCGGTTAAGTATTCACTTAACATTGTTTGCCGGTAATAAGTAATTTTCAACTTCTTATCTCTAACCGAGCGAATAATTAGCACATGTATCAATAGATTGCCAAACCCTCAAGGAAATTTTCTTCAATTAGATGAAGAACTTCTTGCCGGTGGAGCACTGCTCTGTCCTGCCAGTGAAGCATTGGTTTGTTCTACTGGTGGAGGAGTATTCCCAATATTTAGATCAGCTTTTCTAATCCATTGTTTTGAGAATTCTTGCTTAGCCTCTTCAACTTTTTCTTTACCTTTCAAGCTAGAACTTTTGTTGTCTACCGGTGTTCCTTTACTTCTATAGAATTTAGCAATATGCCCAATCTTGTTACATGCATAACAAGTTACATTATTTTTCTGAATAGCTTTCCCATAACCTATGCCGGTTTGTGTTATGCATTGATTAGATAAATGTCCAAATCTTCCACAAACATAACATCTCACATTCATTCTGCAGTTTTCAGAGTTGTGACCAACTTTGTTGCATTTAGAACATTGACGGGTGGGTGTGTTGATATTCTGATAATTTCTAGATCTACATTCATTTGCTCTATGACCATACTTATTACAGTTAAAGCATTTACCATTGAATTTATAAGCATTAGGTTGTCTTACCGGTTTGTTGTGATCCTGAGTATTTGCAGTACCAGAGCTTTCACCAACTTCAAAGCCAATTCCAGAAGTGTCACCTTTAGGTTTTTGATCTTTAGCAAGGTACCAAGTTCCTCTGATCTTTTCTTGAATTTTTCTTTGTGTTGATTTGCAGTTTCCAGTTCTCTTTCCAAGATTTCTTTTTGTCTCATTAGTTCATTTGAGTCATTCTGAGTATGCATCAGATTTGTCTTCAACATGTCATTTTCATAGCTAAGTCTTGTATTCTCATTTGCTGCATCACTTAGTCTTCTAATCAATTCTTCTTCATTCTTCTTCCTGTCCTCAATCTCTTTGCAAAATCTCATAGTCATATCCTGCATTTCATTTTTTGTTGTCATGATCTCTTGTTTCAACTTGCTTATCATATCATTAAGTGATTCATTTTCATCATTCTCATTTTGCAATTTTTCACAAAGTTCTCTTCTCTTATTTCTTGCAACAGTAAAATTTTCTTGAAGTGCCTGAATGATATCCTGAGCTGCCCTTAAATCATCTTCTAGTTTGATATTTTTCAATTTCTCTGCATCATAGTTTGTAAGAGCTCCTTCAAGTTGCTTCATCAGATTTTCCATCTTTACCGGTGTCAAGATCTTCCTCAAGATGTTAGGCTTTTGAAAATAGAGGACCAGGCTCTGATACCAATTGTTAGGGGTCCCACAGATACTGAGAAGGGGGGGTGAATCAGTATCTGATCGGTAATTAGAATTTCTTAACTTAAAACATGCAGAACATAATATAACAGTGTACCGATATGCAATAAATAGAATCAAGAATATCCACATGAAAAGCACACCATAATATAGGATTTTAACGAGGAAACCCGGTGTGGGAAAAACCTAGATGGGATTTGTGACCCACAATATTCACTCACTAGCCAATAAGAGAATATTACTTACAATAGGGGCCTGCACATGCAGGAAGGCCAACTGCCTAGAGCTCACTGCTCAATGGGAAGTCTCACTGACTTACAATAAGGATTATACAAATCCAGTATCGTGTACTGCTTTACAATAGCATCTTCAATGCTAGATTCAGTACCGGTTCCTACTTTGTTCTTTACATATACCCTTTGACCTATATTTCTCACATTAGGTCTGCCTAATATTTTTCTTTTATACTTCTACTCATTCCTACAAATGTCTACAATGATCTCCTTTATACATAAGAGTCATTTTACAATTTTCCAAGTCAGCTTACAATAATAAAAAAAATATTGTATAACAAAATCCTGTCAGCCTCTGTGCCGGTACACTTCTTTTCTTCTGTGCCGATGTCAGTGTCGGTGTCTTGAGTGCCAGTGTAGAGTGTGATCTGCTGATGTCGATATAATGTCTTTGTCGGTGCCATAGGATTGCAAGGTTGCCATCAATGACAAAACCTTCAATCACATACAATGTCTCATTGGAGTGTGCATATGCCAACACATTAATGACAACATTTATTGCAATAAAGTACAAGGAGGTTTTGTGGTACTTACTGGCTCTCCTGCATCTGCTGGCCTCTGAAATCGGCCAACGCGATCGAATCTATGCATTAATGCCATCGCTGCTGACTGATGTTGATCTATTTCCGCTCTGCACTTTGATCTCTTGGATGTGTGGATGACAATGAGGATGTGTTCCCTCGTAGTCTATCTTATAGACTACCCTAGCCCTTGTTTCCCGAGTCAGCCTTCTTTATCCCGTGACTCTGTCACTCTATCCTATCTAGCCAGTCTATTCTACCCTTTCTTTCTTATCGAGAGATTGTCTATGATCTTTTCAAACATTTTCATCCAATCTCTCAAGGGGGCATATCATTCCCATCTTGGGGCAACTTTGAATCAGTTCATATTATCTTCTTTGAAACAACGCAACAAGTTGCATTGTCTCAAAGAGGGGTAAAATGTAGACACCTAAAATTGTCCAGTCTAATTAAATAAATATCTTTATTTAATTAATTATCTAAGCCTAATTCTTCTATTAATTAAATAAATCTTTATTTATTTAATTAATTCATTTATCCTCTTCTAGCCTTATTTCTCATTTAAATAAATATTTGTTTATTTAAATTATCCTTTTTCCTAAATTAAATAAATATCTTATTTATTTAATTAATCCCACTTCTTCTATTACTTAAATAAATCTTTATTTATTTAATTAATTCATTAGCCTTTTCTACCTATGACACGTGTCATTCATCTCTTAATTCCTACACTACCTACCCTCTCATTATTTTATTATTTCTTTTACCTACCCTCTAATCATAGCCGACCATTTATCTTTTACACCTCTCAATATTATCCCTCCATTTCTTACAGTGTCTTCTATATAAGGAGATGCTTCCTTCATTATCAAACCCTAACTCAATCACACACTCGACTACACTACGCCTTTTGCACTTTCATATGTGATCCTACTTGAACCACATTTCCGTTCTTTGTTGAGCTCTTGTGCACACACAAAATCTGAGAGCAAATATATCAAGCAAGATCAATGGAGATAGGAAGAATGGAGATCCAAACCCTATTGGACATGTGATGGTATAATCTTTGTGATTTCATTTGATTTGCATTGTCTTAGGTAATCTTCATACGTTATGGTGGATCTTTGTTGTTGTTAGGCTAGGGTTTTGTGGTTGAATTCGTTTGGTCTTTCAATATTGTTATTATCCATTTTCACCGTATACACTCATCAATCAACGTTGAATCTCAATTTAATTTTACAAATCACATTTGCACCCAATTTCTTATCAATCAACGCCAAATTTTCAAAAATTCCTCTGAATCATTTGTGTTCAAATCAAAATCATCGCCAAAAATTGCCTATAATCATGTACCCTCACTATCTATCAATTTTGCTCCCGAGGGGGCATACTCATGACCTTATGACCTCACATCTTCAAAGTCGAGAAAATTTTCAAATCTTCATCAAAAGTCGAGCAAAAATCTTTTCAACTAAAGAAAATCAATCAAAATCTTATCATTAGGGGCATATCAGTTTCATCGCTTCAAATCAAGCTGATATTTGTCTTCATCTGAATTAATCTCTTAGTGTTAATCAGTTTCATCACTTTTCATCATGCTGATTATTCATTTAAACTCAATCAAGGGTTTAGAGAGTATCTTCAATCACACGCTCAATCTAAGAAAGTGTTTAGTTTATTTGCTTCAAATCAAGCTGGACAGTTTATCTTCACTCATCGTATCTTGATCCATCAAGTTCAAGATTGATTTTATCTTCGCTCACTATGTCTAGTTCAATTAAGTTCTAGATCAATAAGATCCGCTTCTTGATCAATCAAGTTCAAGTTCGGTATCTTTTCTCTCTATCGTTCCTAGTTCAATCAAGTTCGGGATCAGTATCGCTTTAATCAGACTATGTTCAGCTTCTTTGCTTCAAATCAAGCTAAACACCTTGCTCTTCATCTGGTTCGTGATCAATCAAGTTCAGAACTGGCATCTCCTAGACATCAACTATTCTTTGAACCAACGCGGTGCTCGCACATTAATTCAAAGAGGGGCAAATGTAATACCCTAAAAATGATCATCTAAATCATGGGCCCCTAATCTCGACAACATCACCAAGGTCCTAACCAAAGGCAATTAAATCAATCTTGAGCACATTATTAATTCTTTAATCATCAAATATTGCATGGCAAGTCAATTACTCAATATTAATTAAATATTTATTTAATTTATTATATCATTCCAAGAATGTCATTTTGATCAATTATCCTATTTAATTTATTAAATATCCTAGCATATTTAATTAATTAATAAATTTGCCATTTAATCATGCAAAAAGGAATTAATTTATTGTAAAAGAGGAATTAATTACAAAGCAAGAGTTAAATTGAAAATAAAATAAAAGAATTGAAAGAGAAATCAAACTTGAGATATTATTTCTTCTTCTAAATTTAGAACTTGAAATCAAAAAATAAATTAATTGAATTATTAATTATTCTCTAAAATTAGAACTCAAAGCTTTTCAGAAAAAAGAAGTTCAATTGCATTAAAAGACTCTTTTCTTGAATAAATCAAAAAATTATCTATTTTTATCACAGATGCGTGGAATTAATTAATTCTTATATCTAATGCAACTTGAACTTCCTATCTAAATGCATTTCAATTAAACTATAATTAGAATCTATCTCAAGGTTAACTGAACCTGATTTCTCAATTATTTTCAATTAATCCTAAATTGAGCTTTTTCATTATCTCTCTTGAGAATTCTCTATAAATTCAACCTTCAACTCTCATTCAAAATACCCCATAGATATTTGAGAACACACTTGGAGATTATTATTATGCTGATTTTGCTCTAAAGTCATTGAATACATTGTGCTTTTTTGATTATTTGCATCCATATTGCTTGAATCCATTATTCCTTGAATCCATATTGCTTGAATGAATCATCCATCTTGCATCCATTTTGCGTGTTTATCATTATCATATAGATTAAATCCTTCGTCTTGGTGTAGTCTAGTCACTTGTATTGCTTTTAAAAATCTGAGAGCAATCTTATACTCGCATCTTTTAGAAAACAATTAGTCGATTTGTTATGGTTTATTATTTATTGATTATTGATTTACTAACCATACATCTAATGACTTAATTGAAGTGTTGTGCCTGCAGCTATCAGACTCTTTTCACTTTTTCACATACACAAAAACCAGTTCAAGATGTCATTGTTCCACATAATAGAGAGGCATCTTCTTCTACTTCATCATCCAAGAAGAGTTCATTCACATCCATTTTGGCAAATTTTGAAAAGAAGCTACAACTGAAGGATAAATGAATAGGAGAATATTTCTTACCAGATTTGCCACCTTCTACTATATCATATGGAAAGCTATTAACTTCAAAAAATCAACCAGTGTTGAAAACACTCAAAATATTTGATGGATCATTTATCAAAGCAAGAACTCTATCCGAAGAAACTAAAGATAAAGATATCCTCTAGTGGTTATACAAAGATGAAGAAGAATCACAACAAGAAGTAAACAACATCAGCATACTAACAGAACAATATGGGAAAGGATTTCATATACTACAAAAAATGGGATATGGTGGTAGCGGCCCTGTAGGCAAAATAAAAGAAGGTATCTTAGAACCCATACAACTTCCTTCGCAACATGCTAAGGATAAGACAGGGCTAGGGTTTCGACATAACCAATTGGAACTACAACAAGAAGTAGCTCACAAACAACAAGAGGAAGAAGCAGCCTACAAGCAAGACGAAGAAGTAGCTCACAAACGATAAGAAGAAGAAGCATATCACAAACAACAAGAGGTTGAAGCACCCAACAAGACCATCTTGAAAAACCTTTAAAAAAAAAATCAATGAAGCTGGTAGAGATTGGCATATTTAGTTGAATCCTGCTTTGTGGGCCTATCGTACTACTATCGACACACCCACTGGAGCAACGCCATATTCCCTTTGTTTACAGTTTTGAAGCAATATTGCACGTTGAATTTGAGATACCTTCTTTACGAGTGTCACTCAAAGGTCTCATTTCAGATGAAAAGCAATGAATATCCCGACTACAAGAGTTGGAATTATTGCAAGAGCATTACCAAAATGCTTTTGATCATCTAAGAGCATATCAGTAAGGATGTCAAGGAGATACAAACACAAGGTCATACATAGGGTGTTTCTATTTGGGGATCTAGTGTTGAAAGAGAATCCACGTAACCAACAAGATCGTGAAAAGAAAGGGAAGCTTGAACCAAACTGATTGGGTTCTTTTGTCATTATGACTGCATATGGATCTGGTGCTTATGAGTTATCAACACAAGAAGGAGATCTGCTCAAGGAGCCCATCAATAGCTTGCATCTCAAAAAAAATTATACCTAAAAAGATACAAAAAATTAGAAAAAGCAAAAAAAAAAAATTTAAAAATCAAATATGAGAAAAAGTACAATAAAAATAGATGGTGAAAACATGGAAACAATCACTATCTAATAGCTAGCCCTTCCATCTATTAGTTCATGTATCTTTCTGTATCCACCCATCATCATTGTACATATCCATAATAAAGCCTCTTGTACATAATCAGGCATCATATGTAATTTCTGAACATGGTTTGGATAGTCGTCTATATCCATAGCAAAGGTTTGTTTCTGGACTGAGGGCAAAATCCTGAACCTAGTTGGGGAAATCCATATTAAGCTTAAACACAACAATGAGACAACACTTCACCAGCAATTTGTTGATGATACAATAATTATGGGGGAATCAAGCATCTCATAAGCTAAAGTTCTGAAGAGTACCTTGTGTAAATATGCTTATGCTACTGGGCAGCTTATTAACTGGGCCAAAAGTGATGTCATTTTCATTAATACCCCGGAGAGAAGACAACAAAGGATCAGCAAAATTCTGAAGTGTAAGATTGTTGACCTTCCTGCTACCTACCTTGGTCTCCCCATGGGGATTGCCCCTCCTGACTCCTATTGGAGTTCGTTGGCTGATAAATTTCACAAAAAACTTGCAGGTTGGAAAGGGGCTCTTTTAAGTCAAGCTGGTAAGCTCCTTCTCCTTAAGGCTACTCTTCAAAGTATCCCCATTTATGCTCTTAGCCTATTCAGAATTCCAGTCAAGTACACTAAAGCTATTGAGAAAATTCAAAGAAGATTCCTATGGTCTAGGGCTGAGGAAAAGCAGAGAATGTCCTTGGTGACATGGGATCAAGTCTGCAAGCCAAAAAGCAAAGGTGGTCTAGGGCTCAGGAGGATTCACACTTTAAATGAAGCTCTCTTGTCTAAACAAGCTTGGAGATGGTTTCACTCTGATTCTGAATGGTACAAAATTTGGAGAAGTAAGTATTATCTTCTGTCCTCTTCTCTTTCTTCTTTTCTTAATTCAGATCTTAGCATAAATGGATCCCATATCTGGAACTATGTTTCTAAATGTAAAGATGTGATTGATAAAGGTGTGACATGGAAACTTGGAAATGGCAAAAAAGTTAGATTCTGGGAGGATCCCTGGCTTTTTGATAAACCCCTTATGGATTTCTATGAGTGGGCTTCCCATGCCCCCTCCTGTATTGGCTCTTTTAGTACCTTAGTGGTAGATTACTGGGATGGGAACAACTGGAAGAACATTGATAGTATTCATCCCAGTCTCTCTAAGCTCAAAACCCAATTGTCTGCTTTTTGGCTGAATAAGGAAGAGGATTCCCTGATCTGGAAATATAACCCCAAAGGTATTTTTACTGTGTCTTCGATGTATTGTATCCTTTCCCCCTCCCCTCCTATGAATCCATTCTGGTCTAAAGCTTGGTTAAAAGGTCTCACTCCCAAAATCAATTTGTTCTTCTGGACTATTCTCCAAAATAAGATCCTTACTATTGACAACCTTAAATGCAGAGGTTTTGCCCTTCCAAATAGGTGTGTGTTGTGCTTTCAAGAGGAAGAGTCAGTGGACCATCTTGCCCTCCACTGTTCTTTCTCAACCTCTGTTTGGGAAAGCTTCCTCAAGAGCTTTAGTCTAGCTTGGGTGTTTCCCAGTAACATCAGAGATTTGTTCTCTTCATGGCAAATTCATTGGACCGGCTATTTTCTAAGATGTATGTGGCAGCTCTCTCTTCCACACATTTTGTGGGGTCTTTGGAAGGAAAGAAACAACCGAATATTCAAGGATGTGTCCCTAAATCAAGACATTGTTTTTCAGAAAATTCAAAGGGTTATTCAGGAAAACATGGGAACCATGGAGGTCTCTTGTTACTCTAATAACTCCTTGGAGTCAAACATCTTAAAAGCTTGGAATATGAAGATCACTAATGGTCATAATCTCAGCTACAATAAATGGCTTGAAGTTAAATGGCAAGCCCCTCCCCAAGGATGGCTTAAAATCAATTTTGATGGAGCAGCCAAAGGAAACCCAGGTCCCTCAGGCTGTGGAGCTATTCTCAGAGACTACAGAGGCATTTGCAAAGGTATGACTGCTGTCCCTATTGGCACTCAAACAAATCATAAAGCGGAAGCTATGGCAGCCCTTCAAGGCATTATTCTAGCCAAGAAATGGAACTATCCCTATCTCTGGATAGAAGGGGACTCCAATAATATAATTAAGTGTCTCAATGGGACCTCAAAGCCCTCTTGGTTGATTCACAATATAATTTTTTCTGCTATTGAAATCATTAGAACCTTCAAAAAATGCCACATATCCCATATCTATCGGGAGGCCAACTGTTCTGCTGATTGGGCCGCAAACGTGGCGGTTAAGAATGAGACTATCACCACGTGGATAGGTGAGAGCGGTCTCCCCGAAGATGTCAAACAAATCATAATTAATGAAAGATATTGAAGTACCCCAAAGACTCTTGATTAACAGGGCAATTATGATGAGTACTGAAGTAAGCACTTCGAGTTACTTCTATAATGAGGTTATTACTCATTACAACATCAAAGCCAGTAGAATGTTTTTTATAACCCATCAGATCATTAATGCTTCACACGCTTTCTGGGTTTTTGTTTTAACTCCGAATAGCTCTCTGTTTCACCAGTTCTGTAATCTAAACTTGGCTGTGAGAAACGACACCATGGACGAAAACAGGGGAAGATATGAGCCAAGCAATTGTAAGGAGTGGAAACAGAAAGAAGAGGTGTGGGAAATTTTGCAGAAGGGTGGTCTTTTGAGCTTCATTGAGAGACTCCATGGCCGTGATGGAAAGATAACTAGCTTCTTCTGCAAAAATTGGAAGAAGGGCATGCTTAAAATGGGCGACCAACTGGTGGAAATTGACGAAGAATTAATAGCTAAAGCTACGGGTCTCGATAGGGAGGGCTGCAACTTCTACAGAGACAGGAAGGTTAGCAGGGAAGCCATTGAAAGGTACCCGGTCACAGAGAAAGAGAAGAAAAGACTGGTAAAGTTAAGTAAAACCTATTACCCGCCTAGGGATTTTAAAAAACCCTGGCGGGAAATTCTCTTTGTTTTAATGAGGTATATAACTCTAGATGGTAGGTTTACGAAAGTATATGGGTATCATTTTGTCCTATTAAATCATTTTAGGCATAATGATAAGGTGAATTTCCCTTACTTCTTGCTCTGTTTAATGAATGCCTCCCTAAAATCCTATAAAGAAAATCCTTGGGGTGATACTGCAATGCACCAGGGACTTGTGGTCCTCATTTATGACCATTTAAAGGCCAGTAAATCAACCGAAGGCAGCTCTTTGTGGATTCGGAAGAAGAAATGTCTAATTCTGATTTCTCAAAGGAGGAGGAATCAGACAATGATTCTTCGACTGATAATGAGGAAAGCTCTGATGACTCAGAGTATGAGAGTAGTAAGAAGAGGAAATCAAGGCCCTCTTCTTCTAAGAGCAAAAAACCTCAAAGCAAACCCTTGATTAGTATTTCTTCGGAAGAAGAGTACTCTGATTTCCCTGAGGAGAAGAAGAACCCTAAAGGGGTGATGAAAAAAAAAAGTAAGAACCAAGCCCAGATCAGGAAGAAGCAAAAGAAAACAGAGGAGACCGGCAAAGATCCGGAGGAGACTGGCAAGGAACCGGAAGATGACAAGCAAACAAGGACCCTAGAAGCTGAACACAGCTTGGATATGGAGACTATGGAGGAGACTCTCAAGGCCGCAGATACTATTTATGCCCTCCATATCTCTAAAGCTGAACAGATAACCCCTGGAAAAGTGACTCCCTCTTCTGGCCCTCCTCCCGAGGCCTTGAATGGTTTTATGAAAACCATAGAATGGCTTATTGATGAGAATAAGAAAACTGCGGATGAGTACAAAAAACTCTGCAATAGAGTCCTGGTCTTGGAGACTATTAATATTGGAGAGGGGAACACTATGGCCGATTATATCGAGGATTTGAAGAACACAATTGCTAAAGCAGAAGACATCGGAGATGCCTTTAATCCCCGGTTTGAGAAAATTGAAAAGGAGATACAGGACAGAAAAACCCTGGAGGAAACCAGTGAAAAAACACTCTTGGACACAGTCGCCAAAGTGGACAAGATAGAGGAGTGCCTCAAGAACATTGCGGAGCAGAGCCTCAGCATTCTAAAAATCTCAGCCAACAACAACCATACCCTCATCAGCAAGCTTGATGATGAAAAGGAAATCCAGGAAATTGACCTGGATGCAGAAGGAACAGGGGAAGCCCAGGGTCCCAGAACCTGCACCTGTGGGAAGAGGAAGGAAAAGAAAGTGAATAAGGACCTAGAGGAGCTAAAAGTAGTTGGGGCGACCTATGATGAGCTGGTGACAAAGGCAGAGGATCTTCTTAAGAAAATTACTATGTAGTGTCTCCTTGGGTTCTTTGTTGTTTTTTGTTGTTTAGCTGTTTTTTCTGTTCGTTGGTCTTTTGACCAGTCGATCTATATGTGGACTCTATTTTCTCAGCTTTATTTCTAACTATGTTGTAATGGTTTCGGGTCCGTAAAACCTATTTTTCAATCAATCAGAACAATGAGACAACAGTTGTAAAACAAAGATCATGAAATTCAACATTGAACATATATCAAGATTTATCAAAATACAACAACTTTTAAACTCGACATAAAACAAATATCAATGGATGATATCCTCTAAATCATGGTTTAAACACTTTAGAAAGAATTTTCAATTGTTGTATCTTGATTTTTGCTATCATACCTCTTGAGTGACTCCAAGATGTCTTGAACTAGAGGAGCAAGGAAGGAGCATGATATTTTCTTTGTCTGTTGTATGTAAGTTAATCATTAGTATTATGCAAATTTGTCCCAGGACATGATCAACAAAGCATCATCAAGCATATTTTGGATTTGCATAGGAAAATAATTAACTCTTGTCTATTGTACACAAGCAATATTGAGGCCATCTTGGTTCAATCATACCTTGATGCTTGTGTTAACTTGCAATATCAAAATACATGTAAGCAGTACTTAGGTCATCATGGTTCAAGTATACCATCGATGTTTGCACTAGCTTACAACATTTCAAAGGCTCAATGATGATAAAAAACATGATCAAATCGTCGATCCGATGACAACATTGCATTAATTAGTGCTTGCATATTTAGAATAGTTTTCATTCATATTTCATCTTGCATAGACATGCTAGGCATCACCTTTCCAAGGCTTGAGGTTTTAAAATGGTGGTATCTCTCTTATTAATGGATTGAGTGCATTGGACATTAACAAAACCAAACAATTCATCTACCTTGGATTTCAATTCAGCTTGTTGTAGTAACATTAGTGTGCATTTCATCATTGTAATTATTCATGATAGGTATTTCCTTTTCTTAAACATTATTTTCATCCATCATTTCATTATATTCATTTTACATGTAGTGACATTAGAATTTTTCATTACATGAACTATTGTGTATGGGATTGCATTCATTTTTTCATTGCATTTCATTTCATTCCATTTTCATTTTAGGTTATTATCATTGTACATTAAATCCATGCATTTCATACATCATTCATATACCATCACATTTGTAACATATTGCATTTCATTTATCACATTATCATCATATCATTGCATCATATTTCATTCATTTCATATCATTTTCATTGTATATAATAAAAATCATACATGCATAAACATAAAACATCAAATGTTAATAAGCACCTCATATCATATAGTGTATCATAGCACCATGAAATGCATTACATAGTACATAATCATCATTGCACATTCATTCATAACATAAACCATTGCATTAGTCATACCATAACTCATCATAATAATCTCCACTCATCTAATAATCCTGTAAATAACCATACACCATCATAAATAACATTATCATGCATTGCATCTAATAATCAACAAAATCGTAAGTTGCATAATGTCATAGGAGTATCCAACATGTAAATAAGTACATACATCCATCATATAGATCAAATAAAGCATGTGAAAGTAAATGCACAATCATGTAAATAATGCATCAATCATATCATGAAGCATATAGATCAATGGTATATGTTGCATCTCATATAATTGAGAAATAGTCGATATCCAATGTACAATGACATCACAAAATGTGATAGATATGTCACAAAAATGACATGAATCGTCACATGTCTCCAGAGTGTGTATACATCAAAATGACAATGCAACACATCAACCTAAATTGCATTCCCCCTTGAGGTGGTAGGCCTAGCCTGCACTTGTTGTTGCCTCAGATGGACTTGTATCGGGATCTCTTCCAGGGGGGTCTATGTAGAGTGGCCTAGTAACACCTCTACTCTCGATCCATGACCGACTGCATCCTGACCTAGTTCTTGAGACTTGTGCGTAACTGGGGGCACGTTGATTAGCAGGGACTATGTCATAATATAACCTCTGATAATACTCAATCTCCCTGCCTGATTGATGGATCTCTCTAATAGTGTCACTCGTGATAGTCCCTACAACAACTTCCTCTAATCTATCAGCGAAGGCCAATGTGTGCCCATATCTCTTAATAGCGACATCTCTCTCTACAATCAGAGAGGTGATTTGTCCATGTGCGTGTGTTACCTGACCTTGCATTTATGTGAGCTACTCCTGTAGCTATTGTACCAAAGACTTTAAACCACTGATATGTGCCTATTGTTGGTGAGAAGGCACTCTAATCTGAATGTGGCATGGTTGTTGGGATGGTTTTCGCTATTGTTCTACACCCTTCCTAAGGGAATCGGTCATGCCTATGTCCTGTGGAAGAGGTCTCTCAAATCTCCTCCTCCTAACAACCCGAGTTTTCCAATCACTAGGCAACTCTCTCTGATCTCTCCACCACCTCGAGCTGCTAGATCCACCATCACCACCTCCTCCATCTCCACCACCACCTCCTCCTCCCTCTCCACCCTCATCTCTACCCCTCCTCCATCTGAGTAACCCCCGCAGTGGTCCATCCTCGTCATCATCAAAAGTGGGCATCGGCTCCTCTAGATAAGATAACCTAGGAAATGGATGTTTCAGAAAATACTGAGAGTAATTTGGAGTCATACCCCCATCTATAGTACCTGACAGATAATCCCAGTCCTATGCACCAAGTGAAATATACTTTGTGCAAGCTATCTCATATGAAATAGTAGGACCCCAATCTGCAACACCTTGTCATGTACGGGCATATAGTGCAACTCCATGTGGGAATCCCTGTACCGAGTTGTATTGTCTGAATATCTGAGTCTGAATGAATCTCTCAATAACAAAGGGTTGCTCCAATCAAATATCATGAGGTGAACACATATTGCATCTCTAGAGAATCCTCCAGATAAGGTTCATAATATAAGCAGGGTCTGCAGATCATTGAGTCTAGATCATCCAGAACTTGTCTCCAATGCTCTAGTTTTCCCAACTTCTACTAGACAATAACACCTATATAGTTGTAGACATAGGGCCTCTCGACTGGTCGATCCCTATTCGCTAATGATCGAGTGATAGCTATGTGCTCCCATGACCAAATCAGTAACAATGTCACTCCCGCTAATCAGCTAGTTGATCCAAGGTATGCAAGTCAATGCATATCATGATACAGATGTGCAAGCATATAGGAACTGCGCAAATATCATGTACCCTGTGTAATCATCCTCTCAAGAACTTGACCCCAGCTAATTGATAGTCCCTTCAACCTATGGTCGAAACAAAGAAATCCTCCAACAAAGATGGTAGTGGATCATACAGATCTAGCATGTCTTGCCATGAGATGTGATAGCCGCTGTATACACCAAAAAATGATCTGTAGATAATTGATTAAATACGTAGTTATTTAATTAATACACCTTTCCCTAATTGATTAAATACCTGAGTGATTTAATTAATTCCCCTTTAATTCTTCTACTTGTGACTAAATCTAAGGATTTATTCATATAGTTCACTCATCAATCCCCCTTTGATTAATTAATCTAAATTAATTAATTCCCCCCATCAAGTTCAATACTTCTAATTCTCATAATTAAATAAATAAATTAAATCAATTTTTTGAATTTAATTATCCATTGGCATTTAATTTGAATTTTTAATTCAAATGAGCATATGGCTCTTAACTTCTAACCACCTTCTAACCTAACCCATTCAGTCTAATCCTGGGTCTAACTAACCCTATCCCTTCTTGCACATCCTAACCTATTGTGGGTTGGATATTCTCTCATGAGGACACACAACAATTTAACCACATGTCCTCTCCCCTTAGACAGTTTCCCTCTCATGGGCATGATTCCTTGACACTTGTCACCACAAGGATGACATGTGTCCCTCCCTCCAACCTCTTCTCCAACTTCCCCAATCTCAACCCTTGATATCCCAGATTGAATCCTGACTATCGATTCCTGCCACCTCATCCTGGGCCTAGGAATTCCTATAAATATCCCCCATTTTGGAGCAATAATGATCCCTTGCATTCTAGCTTTTTGCATTGTTATTATAGTTCAATCACATCTCTTAATCATTTAGCATATTTAGCAATTAGATCATTTTAGCATTTTTAGCATAGTTTAATCATCATAATCATGATAATCTAGGTTCTTTTGAGCATTTTAGTATAATCATCCTAGCTTTAATCTTGCATCAAAACATCATAGTCATAATCTTACATAATCATGATCATGTAGCTACTCAAATTTTGAGTTGTCACTTTGGAGGTCATTCCTTGTTGAGAGCCACCTACATACACCTTCAAGGTCCTCAAAAATAGGGGAAGATGGAACATCTCAAAGGGAGCTAAGGATTTGTTTGTATTTGTTGATTTTTATATACTTCCTAGTTTAATGTTGTTTCATCTGTGTTGTTTACAACTTTATGATTAACACACTTTTAAAAAACACAGTCGCGGATCTCATCATCATCAAATATCCACATGACTACATCAATACCTCCTTTCTCAGTCACATAATACATAAAAATCTCTCCAACCACTGGAATCCTTAGAATCCAATAGACATCCTTTGGGGTTAGTTTCATCTCACAGGTGGATAGATGAAAGGTGTTATGCTCACTATACCACCTCTCAGCCAATGCAGTTAACAAACCCCTATTTAATCCTATAATGGGGCATCTCAAGCAATGAAGACAATCTACATCTAGAAATGATATCAAGATGCACCTACACAAGATGGGGTATCAGCTGCTAGGTCTTCGGGTATTGCTCCCGAGACTGCAGTACATCTGAAACCTCCTACAATCATATCACATCATTATATTAGCATTCAATTAACCAATTTATCTATCAACCTAATCAGCTCATGTGAGATTTTAATCAATCTCGTTGAGCACCTATCATTGACTCTCATTCATCATGAGATCAATCATCATCTATCCTATTTGGCATTAACATCACGATAATCAAAACTAATCGAAAACAAATCTAAAAGGAGGAAACAAAATCAACTTTTTACTCCTCTAGTATTCATGCGCTAAATTGTACCACCAATATGCTAAAAAAATTGCACCTAGGTGCTAAAAACCTTAATGTGCTACTATGTGCCATGTATACACCAAATTTTGGTATCAATGCGCTAAAAATAGGTCATGCATTAAAAGATATATGAATGCGCTAAACAAAACACTGCATGCGCTAAATCTACCTATGCGCTAGAAAATCACTCTTGTGTGCTGATATCAAACAATTATGTGCTAAAAGACTAGATGCACTAAAAAATCCATTCTGTGCACTAATAAATTTACCTAATCCGCTAATCTAGAATCTTAATTTAAAAACACTAAAAAATCTACCAAATGTGCTAAAAAATAACTCTTATGCGCAAAAACGTGAAAAAACGCATTGAAATTCGAAAAAAACGTGCCAAATACTTTAAAAATTTAAACACTAAGAGGATCTTGAGGTACGTACCGGTGGGCCACGTGCTAGAGGTCGCTGGAATAGCCCTACTAGCTCAAATTAGTGCTCGTAGTATGGGATCATCATTTTGCCTCAGAGCTCCAATTTTTAAATCACTATGTGAAAATGAAATGAAATGAAAAATCTTTTTCACTTTTTACCTTATTAAGGGATGAAAAGGGGGGGTAATTAAGTGGCATTGTATTTTCAACTTATCAAATTATTTTTTCTATGCACAATCAGTCTCTCATTTTTATCGAGAGATGAATTGATCAAAAAATTCAAAAATCTTCAAAAATTCCAAAAAAAAAATTTTAAAATTAAAAATCATTAAAATTTCAAACACCATCAAAACATCTTAAAAATTTGAAACATTCTCTGATTTGTCTCCCGAGGGGGCATGCATGCATTATCAAGCAACAATTGAGGTTTAGGGCAAAAATTAAAAAAATTGCTAGTATCCAGAGCATCTGGGGCATCAAGCAAATTTTTCTTTGAGCCAACGTGTCACAAACACATTGCTTCAAAGAGGGGCAAAATGTATACATTAAAAATTTGGCCTGTAGAGAATTAATTAAATACGAGTTATTTAATTAATGTCTTTATTCTTCTACTTATAAATATATTGAAAAATTTATTAATGTAGTTCATTTCCTTAATTATTCCCACCTTAATTCATTTCTTCCATTTCCCTAATTAAATAATCAAATTTAAATAATTTGATTTATTTAATTATCCTTTCCTAATTAATTTAAATTTTTAATTCAAATTATCACATGACTCCTAATTATTAACCACCTAACCTAACCCCTTTCTAGCCTAACCCATCCAATCTAACTTCAGGTTTAACTAAACCTATCCCCTCCAACTTCCTCATCCTAACCACCTTTGGAGTGTCCATTCTCTCTTGAGGACACATGGCATCTTTTCCACATGTCCTTCATCTCTATGCCACTTGCCTTCTTGTTGGTATTTGCTGGAGATTCTTTGTCACTTGTACCTCTAGGGATGACAAGTTTCCTATCTCTCAGCTTCCTCTCCAACTTCTTCATCTCTCACCATTCATCTCTCCAAGCTAAATATCCATCGTCAAATCCTGCCACCTCAGCTTTGGCCTTAAAAAACCTATAAATATCCTCAATTTTCATTCATGAGCTCTCTCACTTAGCTTTTAATATTGCATTCATAATCTTTAATCCTATAGTTTAGCACTCTCATTTAGCATGCTCACATAATAGCATTGCATTTAGCACAATTTTAGCATAGTTCTTCATATCATAATAATAATGCATTTCATCTAGATCATGTAGCTACTCATTCTTCAAGTAGTCATCTTGTAGATCATGCAGTTGCTGAGAGCCAATCCATAGATTCACAAGGTCCTTGAAGATAGAGGACAATGGGACGACATCAAGGAGGAGTTTACTAATTTTGTTTATTAATTGTTTCCTTGATATAATGTTCCATTGAATGTGTATTTGTAATTGATTGACCCACATATTTTGCACACAGTAATACATAACGTGTTCATCATTTTTAGGTGTCTACACTACTCATTTCACATCTTTTCTTTATTTTTCTAGTTCAAATGGAGCACACATACCAATAATGGAAGTGTAGTATATTGCATGTAATACAAAGCGCGTGATGAGTTACTGAGCTCGATGAAGCGGTGATCAAGGAGCGGTTGAGGCTTTCTTGAATGATGTGTAGAGATTATTATGTAATCCAATGGTCATACTTGAACCGACTTGTTTGTAATCTCTATGTGAATTAGGTTTGTGTTATATTACCGACCTAATTCATTTGTTTATAAGGTCGATGAGTTGTTTTAGTTTAAGTGTTGGCAAGGTTGAATTGAGTGTGTGGTTGTCGAACCGGATGATGTATCTTTAGTTTGAGTAAAGGCAGATAGGAGCATGAAAAGGATCTGAACAAGCAAGTGAAGTACTATTCAAACAGATTAGCAAACTCCTGTTGTCTTCTAACAATTACAGCAGTTAAATCCCTTAACCGGGTAAGCTCTAACAAGCTTGGTGTTATTCAAATCCTCTAACAAGGTGATCCACTAGCTTGGATTCTAAATCCTTTACAAAGGTTACTCCTCACAGGGTATTGCTTCTAACAAGGCACTATAGTCAATCCCTTAACTGGGTGGTCCCTAATAGGATCTGTTCTTAACAGGACCTTTTGTAAAAGCTTTAACAGGCTTGGCTCCTAACAGGGCGAGCTTCAGAAGAGTTCAAATAGTTATCTTGTGAGTCTCATTTCATTGTGGTTTTTCCCATTTGGGTTTCCACGTCAAAAATATTGTGTCAAGTGGTGAATGTTTTTGTGGTTATGTTTCTATGGTTGAATTACTTAACTACATATTTCACTTTGATAAGTTATGTTAATCGATAACAATCTGAAATGAAGTTTTACTTATGTCAAGTAAAAGTATTTCGATGATTGTGAGTTTCAAGTTGTTTACTGTTATCTATTGTAACAGTCAACCGGTTTATCTTGACAGAGATATTGCATTTATAGTTCTAAGTTTACTTGAGAGGTAATTTTCTGAGAAAGGTGAAAGTTTATCAGTTTTTCTATCTACTGAGTCACACCCCCCCCCCCCCCTCTCAGTAGTTGACCGGATCCTTGTTCTTTCATCATACCATCACATGTAAATATGTCCAAGGTCCATTACTTTACATAGACCCCAACATCTTTTTTCTATTTGCATGCATGCTTGTGAGTGTTTATTTTCTTTGAAATACATGCTGATTTAGGAGGTATACATAAAAAATTGAGCATACAAGAATAGGCTAAAATAACATTAACTTGTTATACCCATAATACATGCAATAGTCAAGATCAAGCAAAGAGTTATCAAATATTGATGAAAAAAAAATGCACCAATACCAACCCTTGTTGCACTAAATCTATGGTGGTTGTGCTCAAGAGCAATATATTGGATGGTATATGGGTGCTCTTATGGTTTCATTATAGGGTTAGATATACATGGCTTAGAATGCCATCCTATTGATCAATTTTTGGTTCATAAATTGAATGGTTAGGACTAAAAGTAGAGTTCAAGGCTTCAAATTGGCTGACATACTTGGAGTGATGACAGGAGGACATGTTTCCTCATGTGGCCGGTGGATGGGGAAGAGTCCAAGATTCAAGAAGAATATATGGTGGATAATCCCCTAGGGAAATTGGAGAGACAATATGAAAAATGGTACATAGTAGTACTTTTGAAGGATGGACAAGTCTTTTGACCCATGTAATATGCTATTAAGGAAATGTCATGTATATAAAGTTCATACCTTTGTAAATTATTTAAGGGGGGTTGAAAATGATTAGTGTGTGCAACTGATGGACCAATGAGTTTATTAATTTTAACTCATTGATGTAAAAATGGACGAAATTATTATTTTTTAAATATTAAGGTGGACTATAGGAGAGAAATGATAAATGACTTTAGTTTAGAAATTCAATTGGGTGAATAGCGATGAATAGTGACTTTATTTATTAAATACCAAATATTATTAATTAATAAGCAAATGCATATTGAAAAATTAACTAGATAAATATGGATTTATTCAATCAATTATAGAAGAAATGGTCAAGGTATTATGCTCATTGATAGATATCCCCTTTTTCATGATTTCATAAAATGTGTTAGTGCATTGGACTTGTAAGTGAAATCCCATATCTTGGTTTAGATTTCAGACAAATATGTGCACAAGTTGTTTTTAGTATACTCCACAAGAATTTTCTTGCCATGTTTTTCCATCATTTTCTGTTGCAAAAATTAGTTGCAAAGACTTCGTGCTTGATGTTATATGAAAAGTGAGCACTGAAATCAGTCACAAAGACTTTGTGCTTGATGTTATATGAAAAGTGAGCAATGAAAAAATTTTCTAACTGATGAAAGGATTTAATCTCATAGGGTTGATAAGAGAACCATCCAATTGACCTCCTAAAATATAGGGAAAGAGGCACATTAAATGTGTCATTGTAGGCAACCTTAAGGCAAATTATCAAAGGTGTTCACATGGACATTTCCTTTTCCTCTATATTTGTCAAATTTGAGAATTTTAAAATTATGAGGAAAAGCTATCATTCATATAGATCTATCAAAAGAACAAGGACATATGTATTCAAGTGCATAATTTTTCTTGGTATGTCTCATTTAAAATTTCACAATTTTCCTTTACAAGCTTTGAACTTTTTGTACCAAGATATGTATAGATATGAAGGTGGATATGTTGATGGTAGGTTGAGTGGGAAAAATGAAGGGATTGATCATTAGTTTGTGGGATGTTAGCTAGAGTATTATAGTTTTGGGGTATGTATGTGTTTGTAGGTATAACTTATATGTTGGGGATTATGAGATATATGGGATGGATGAGGATATTTGAGGATAGATTTTGTGAAATTTCTAGATGGCATGGATTCTTGGTAGAGTGGATTTGTGTATTGCATTTAAGCATGTATTGATGAATGAGTATTGAGCGAAGGTATGGAGGGTTGTCTTGAGATGATTCATATGGATACTTATGGTATGGGAACATTAACTAATTGTGTTATGGGGAAATTTATGATTTGTATATTTGATGAAATTTCCCCCCTAAGGCATTTTATGAGGTGATGGTTATAAGATCTTTCACTTTAAGAGGGGCGATGTCAAAATTATAGGGTAGCCTGGTACCCTTTTAAGCTAGCATGAGAAAGTATTTGTGGGGATATAAAGAAATAATAATGCCTATGAACTTCATCACTTTTAGGTATTTTTATATTTCTTACAGTTTTGTTTGTGTTAACTTAAAGGAACCCTAACCATTGTCTTCTAAAATAGGTATAACCCATAAACAATATGGTTGAGGTATTTTATGTCCACTTGGGATGGATAGATGGGGAGGCATTCAAATCTCATATTAATTATCATCCATGATTGTATTTATGTTTGAATTATTTTGACGATACTCCATGATTTTCTTGTGTTGGGACCTTGTGACAAGCACACAAAAGTTTCAAACCCTCAGTAGATAATGTGTGAGGTGAAATTGGATGATTTGTATGCATGTGGGGTTTTTAGACTTCTTAAAACATTATTAGAATTGGACAAGGGTATTTATGATTTGGATCATTTTGATACTTTTATTGGTGAAGGATGGCATTGGATATAAACGAGACATAACAAATTTAATCTACGTGTTCTAAGGATTCAAAATAATGGAACCATGATTATTTTACTTGAAGTAGACTTATGAGTTCAAGAAATATGATAAAGAGTGGACTCCACTAACTCAAGAGTAGCCAAAATGGTTGCCCACTAACTGATGAAAGGATTTAATCTCATAGGGTTGACTAGTGAGATAGAATAACTTAATTCCCTACTTGTGTTGGGAAAATAGTGTCTCAACCTTTCATTTACATGAGGTTACTATTTATAGCAAGTTTTAATTTGAGCACAAAATGGTGTGAAATTCTCATAGAAATTTCTGATTGGCTAGATGAGCATGTTGGTAAATTTTCATCACAAGATCATAACTAGTTTTGAAGATATTAAAGTTTCCATTTTTGAAGGGTGCGATGAAAGGTTTAAAATTAATTTTGAGGACTTTAGAGGCTCCAAAACACCTTTAAAAGTGGGCATAAACAACATAGATATTTACAAGTTGATAGAGCACTTCACGAGCTTTCTGACTCTTCAAATGGTTCGTCATTGGACACATTGTTCACAATATATGGCCTCCAGAAGTTTGGACTCCTGAAAAAATGCATCGGACACATAAATGTGTTGTAAAAGGGAGGAACACGTGTTGATGTGTGTTTTCACATGTCATAGGGAATCTATATTGGAGATAAGGTCAGCTCTACTTTATTGGGTGGTTTTAGCCCATGGTTTTGTAATACCGTTTGATGGTTTCTTGTATTATAACTCTTGTATATGAGGTGTGTGAGATAGAGATTGTGTGTAAGAGTCTTATGGCTATTGAGTTACCTCTAAATCTCTGATTAGTGGTACTCTTGTGAAGAGATTTCTCTGCAAGTATATTTTAATCTATTATTGATTGTTGAATAATATACTGAGTTGCTTTTGGAGTGTGGGTTTTTTCCTCTGAAACGGTTTTCCCCACGTAAATCACTATGTTGTTGTCTTGTGGTATGCATAATATTTTTTTTATTTTTGTATCTGTTGTAACGATCTGTAAAGTTTTTCACTACCCTCCTCTCAAGATTAGTGTAGGAAGTTGTTCTGCTACTTAACTTCCTTACAACTTGAAATAGACAAGACAATTTTAAGGAGTGAAAACCTAGAGAGAAAAATTTAAAAGAGCTAGATTAGACTGTAACAATTTTGGTCCTTGGTTGCAAGGTGAATGGATCACAAAGGGTATGTTGGTTGTGGACAAAGACAAGCTTAAAATATTACTTTTCTCTATCTTATCAAGGTAATAGCCCTAAAGTTTTAAAGATGAGATAAAACATTGCTCTATGGGAGATTGGGTTTAACTCAAGATTTGGATTATGGATGGAGATGATGGACTAAATTGAGATGTTTTAGGTCCATCCTAGGTTTTCCTGGATATAATCTTGAAAGTCTAGTTTTGTAATAGTTTTGAATCTCATGGCTTGATAAAAAGTACCAAAGCACTAATCGAAAGTGCTTAAGTATTGATCAAAAGTGCTAAAGTCCTGATCAAAAGTGCCAAATTATAGATCAAAAGCATAGTTATACCAAAAAATGTGTAGAAAAATAGACTAAAAACATAATTATGCTAGCTAGATACGCATTGTTATAGCTCAAAATAACAACTTTGTGTGTCAAAAGTTTAATTTTGTAGTGGATGATTTATGGACAAATTGTTTTTAGGAAAGAGATCAAACACCAAACATAATGGTTGATGAGTTTTTAAGGTGTGAAGGTGAGTGTCTTTTACTAGTCTTACATGAGAATACGTGCAAAACACATTAACATCCCTATAATTATTCAAGCGGGAGTTGCCTAACATAGGCCCATTAATAAAATACCTCATGATAGTGGAAAGTAACTATCCTTTAAGAGTCAATGGGTGGAGATCTAGTGGCACAATGACTCACCTTTTCTCTTTCTTTGGAGGCTCCCAACATCGTGTCTAAGAAGTTTCTATCTCTACTCAAGAGATAAACAATGTGTAACTCCATTTATGATATTAAGACTTGCATCAGACTAGAAAGGTGACTAAAGGATTAAGGCTTCTAATTACAAGGCTCACTAGGGGAATCTATGAATTGAGGGCCCATCTACATGCATGAGATTAGGAGGGTCCCTCCTTTTCTCTTCACCTTACAACTGTTAGTGGATTGAGGATCTTGCACCTTTGCTAGACACAATGATGATCCACTCTTGAGTTAAAAGTTTCACTCTCCCTCATTTACACACCTTGCTAAAAAAAAATTGTTGAGGTTGTCCATTGTGGTGATGAAATCCCTAAGCAAGCCTCCTAAAGGGAAAAATTGACTAGCAACTATTTTTAATCTGTAGGCTTGCATGAAGTGCAAAAGGAGAGAATAGACAATTTAGCTCAACCTTGGCTTAAACACAACAAAGAAGTAATCTTGAGGGTGTTTTTGATCTCCAAGATCATCTTTTAGTGCAACGAGAGAAAATACACACCAAATAGCCTACAATCATGACAAACAAGTTCAATTATTCATTTTAAGAAATCAAGTGTGTAACTACTTTAGTGATAAAATAGCCTTTGACAATTGTCTTATACCAAATGATGTTAGTAATCTAATTATTTTATTCTTTTGTGAATGATAGACATGTTGTACCAATTGAGTTAGTTTCCAAGACTCTAAAAGGTTAGCTGAAAAATAACTTCCAATACTTAGAAATGTAAGCATAGTTATATCGATCAAAATTATAGTAATACAAAATTAGAAACACAACTTTAACAATCATATATGATAAAACACTTGTTAAATACGAACTTATATTTGTCAAATGTGTTAAGTAACCAATAAGATACACAAATATTTTACATCAAAAGTTCAAATTTGCACCTACATTTAAAGTATCTTCAAATAGAAGATAAAAACCTCGAAGATGTTATGATACTAATCAAAAGCACCATAGTATTGATAGAATGTCAAAGTACTGATCAAAAGTATCAGTATTGATAAAAAGTGCCAAAGTATTGATTAGAAGTGTAATTTTGCACTTGGACTCCCAACAAAATTAAAAAATCTCAAATAAATTTATTAATTTCAAGTACGTGGGTCTCATTGGGCATGCTAGGATGTGCGTGATGAAATAAAATTACAAAATAAGGACAATACAATGAAGGTACCTAATTTTGTGCATTCAACAATAGTTTACAATGGAGCATGAGATCAATCCACCAAATAAAATAATATTAACTTCACAAAGTCTCATGTTGCTCCATTCATCTTGGATATACTTTAATATTTTAATATGTGGATTGCTCTTATTTCTAGCATAACCTTTTGACAACAAATAGATTGGAGGATATCATGATTTTTCTCAAAAAATGTGGATCATGTTGGCATATGTTGGATTTGGTTAAGTGTTGTCATTGATGTCAACACTGTATCCCGGTTGGATATGGTTTTGTTATCTTGGTTGGACCTATCCCGGTTAGACTTGGTGTTTATCTTGGTTTTGGCTTTGATTCTAATCCGGTATGATTAGATCCTTGGTTTCGGTTATGGATGCTTATTCGGGATGGTTATATGATTGCCATACTCTGTTATTTCATGTTTTGGTGCTCTGGTAACTATCACTTATGTTCCTGGTTGATATTTCTTGGTACCGGTTAGCTTTATCGGTTAACGATATTTGATGTTTTGATCAGATGATTTTGGTCCGGCTTATGGAATCGGTTTCTATCATGCTGAAGGTGCTTCTTGATTGTGTCTTGGCTATTTGATGACTTTGCATTGGCTAGCGTGCTATTATGGTGGTCACATTTGGATCTGATTAGACTTACTGTGTTATTGCACTGAGGGTTTCTACCAGTTGGTGAAACGTGTTGGATTTTAGTCTTAACGGAATTTTTGACGGATATAATTGTTTGGATATTTGAATTAGGTCCATGGTATGTAATGTCAAATTATAATATTGGTCTGGTGGTACCGTGTGATGTAATTTTTGTAATTATAGTTTTTTGGTTTAGGGTTTAGCTGACCTTATCATTGAGATTGATGATCTGTATTTATAGGTAACTTATTCATGTAATTGGGTATGGTTTTTGGGATAAATGGCTATGTTTGCATTATGAGAGAAAGGCTTATGTGTGAATAAATTCATATCTTTCAGCAAAGGGATCGGAAGGATTTGGTATTGCAGGTCAGACATCTGTGCTTAATCGGAACTGTATCAAGCATTAGTGGATGCTACTTTCACAATTCATTTTCTCTAGATTGTAGTCCGATGTTTTGTAAGTCAATGAGACTTCTCTTTTGTGATGAGTGTAATACCCTAAAAATGGTCACCTAAACCATGGGCCCCTAATCTCGACAACATCACCAAGGTCCTAACCAAAGGCAATTAAATCAACCTTGAGGGCCTAAATAATTAATTCTTCAATCTTTAATGTTACATGGCAAATAAATCACTCTATATTAATTAAATATTCATTTAATTAATTAAATCATTCCAAGTAAATCATTTTGATCAATTATCCTATTTATTTAATTAAATATCCTAGCATATTTAATTAATAAATCAATTTGACATTTAATTTACAAATAAAAAAAGGAATTAATTTAAAGAAAAAGAGAAATTAATTTACAAAAAGAGATTTATCACAAAAAGAGGAATTAATATGCAAAAGAAAGAGTTAAATTGAAAACAAAAGAAAAGAATTAAATTGAGAGAAGAAATCAAACTTAAGATATTTCTTTTTCTAAAATTGAGATAACTTGAGAAATTTCAGAAAAACAATTAAATTGAATTAATCATTTTCTCTAAAATTAAAACTCAAATCTTTTCTTGAGGAAATAGGTTCAGTTGCATTGAAAATGCCTCTTCTAAATAAAAAACTTGAGCAAATTAAAGAAATGTGCATGGAATCAACTAATTTTATCTCCAATGCAAACTCAAACTTATAATCTGAATGCATTCAATCAGGCTATAATTGGAATCTATCTCAAGATTAACTTAATCTGATCTCTCAATTATTTCAATTAACTTGGATTGTCATTTTTCTTGAAGAATCTCAACCACTCATTGTTAATCGATCTTGACCGTTCATCTCTCTTTTGAGTCTCTAAAAATTCAGCCTTTCATATCTCATTCAAGACACCCTGGAGATTTATTGTTATTGTGCAGTTTTTGCTCTAGAGTCATTGAAGATATTTGTGCTTTGAGATTATTTCATCTTAATTTAGCTTTTTGCATACTTAGTTTAATTATGATTGCTTGAATTCATCTAGCTTAATATTCATTCATCTAGCTTAATATTCATTTATCTAGCTTAATCTTGCATACATTTAGCTTATTCTTGTGCTTATACAGATTAAATCCTTTGTCTTGGTGTAGTCTAGTCACTGGTATTGCTTAGACAAATATGAGAGCAAGTCTATACTCACATTTTTTAGAAGGCAATAGGTCGATTTGTTATGGTTTTTATATTCATGATTATATTTGTCTAACCATGAATGCAATGATTTATTGAAGTGTTGTGTCTTACAGCTTGCAGACTTTATCCACTTTTCACACACATTTTTGGCACCCACCGTGGGGCAGAAGACTACAATTTTTGGCCTTACAGATCAGCTTATTTTATTTTTTGGATTTTGCCCGTACAGTTACTGCTAAAACTCGTATGAGTTTTTGCAGAGGCTAGTATGACAATTTGCAAGTTCTTGTATGGTCCGTGGTGAATTATCGTATGGCTGGGTGAGAATTATCCTACGATTTTCTAGTTTCTCGTATTAAAACAAACTGCATTTTTAGGGTTTTTTATTGAATTTTGATGGTACTAATGCTAACCCTGGCTTGTTTTCTATCTGCCTGAGAGAATTTTTTTTACAGCCTAACCAGTTTTTGCATAATGTTTGTCGAAGGATACTCTTGTTGCACAAAAACAATATGACTACTGATTCCTTATTTTTGTAGGTTGCCTGAGGAGATTGAAGTGACTATCGTGTATTCTTTCAATTCATTTTTCAGCACTTAAATTGCTATTTGGTTAATGAACATATATGTCTTTTGTGTTTTAAGAAAAATCTAAGAGATAGGAAAGTATGCTCTTGTCTATACAGACAATCAGAAAAACAGACCCTCGAAGCTTTTTCTAAGTTTGAGATTTGTGTACATTTAGCGGGCCTGTCACAGTGGAAAAAGTAATCACCCTGTGAGAACAACCCAAGTGAGTACAGTTGGACCTGAGCATTCCAACTCACTATAATAAATATGCCTTTGGTGATTAACGTCTTAGAGGACGAGATTATTTGAGTTTTCTCTTTGAGATCTTTCATATCGGGCATTTTGTAGGGCCTCGCGGTCTCAATCACGTTTACGTGACTATAGCTTGTTTTGGTACCTTGTCGGGCTATAGGACTCAATCATGCTTCTGTGACTTCAAGGGGTAATTTTGAATGAAATTCCTTACTAAGAACTATAAGATAGAAGCTACCTGATTCACCTCCAAAAGGGGGATAATCTTTGTGCAAGAGAGATAGTAACTCTCCCAAGATACTTGTCATTTCGTGCACCCATTAGCGTTTGGAGTCGGCTTATACGGCATTGATAATTCATTGTGTGAGACTCAGCGGTTGTATTCTGATTAGCTATTGGGTGTGTACCTGAGTCTGCAAGCAAAGTTTTTCTTCTCTCGGCCAACTTTCATAAGGTTAGTGTGTTGTGCTTGAAGTCATTATACATCTTGCGTGTTTGTTGTGTTTTTATCCTTGAAACTAAAATTGAAATACTAAAACTGGAGAAAACAATAAAAAACGTTCAAAAACTCAGTGATCAAAACTCTATCTTTGTCAGAAACTCGTCTCTCTCCAGACCTCTATCGTACGAGTTTGTTTTTTTGTCGTCTGGCTATATCTACTATCATATGAGTCTATTATTTTTTCATCTAGCTATATACCTATTGTCGTACGAGTTTGGATTCAACCTCTCAGAATTGTCATCCTGGTCCTTGAGAATTGTCGTCTGACCTTATAAAAATTGTCGTATAAGTAATCATTATCCTCATCAGATTGTCATCTGGAGAATCTAAAACTATCATGCAAGCTTAGGCAGTAACTCGTACGAGAAACTACTTGTATCGTCTAGAAACAGTTAAATTATCATTTGGGTCAGAATACTCTGTCGTACGAATTTATGATTTTGTTAGTCCGGAACTTGTCTATTTGCATACTTTTCTAGAACTGTCATACTTGCCTAATCAGTCTACAGTGAGTGTATATCTGGTCTTTTTTCATCCTAATCATAAACAATCTTGATAGTGTACCCCTGTCGTTGTGTTGCACGATTTTGTCGATCATCTTTCAGCTAGTTCAATCAACTACTTATCAAACTTAATCAACCTAAGTTACTTAGATCACGTCTTATAAAGAATAGATTGTTCCTAAAACCAAATTGAGTCTTGGTCACTTCTCTCAAATTACTATGTCAAATGAACAACTAGCTTCAATTTGATCTTGACATCTGCATCACTTCTAGCTCTCAGTCACATCAGTTATAAATTCCTATTCAAACCAGAAGTTCTCATAAGAAAGTTGCCAAAGGTAAAGGACAATCCTTTTCATTACAAACTAATCCATTTTTTATAGAAGATCTCGTCTCTGACAAACCTTTGTCGTCAAATATACCAATTTTTGATCAACCCTTATCTTCGACCATGTCTGGAGAAAGGCAAGAAAGAGAAGTGTTAGGGTTTCAAGCAGATCCGAAGCAAATATGAACTAACAATTATATGCAGATTTAAATACAAAAGATAAAGAAATAAAACAGGACACAGATAACACAGAGATTTAACGTGGTTCACCCAGAATGGGTTACGTCCACCATACACAGCCGTCCAATCTTTCTTATTATCCAGCAAAAATAGTACATCAACCTTCCAATGCCTTAAGCATCCCAGCCGCTTATAACATGCGTTTTTAGGGCAACAAACAAAGTCAGCCTTTTTTAGGGTTTTATTACAATGTCGGTTTTCATCAACAAAAAAATGGCAAAAAAAAATTTCTCGGGGGCTGCCGCCCCCGAACCCCGGCAAGGATACGTGCTGAGTGTACAGTACTTTGCTGATCAATCGCCACATTTCAACAAGAAGTTGCTAAACATGATACTTATGACAATATCGACACCCATGCTAATGACAGTGATTCCTCATCTTGTGAGTCTGAAGCTTCCGAACCTACAGAATCTGTTATAAATAGTTATCAAAATGATAAATATTTTCGAAAAATGATGAAATTATCATGGCTAGAGAAAAAGAAGAGCATTTTCTAGAGCTAGCGAAACAAGGCGCTAAACTTCCCACTGCTTATAACATTGAAACTCTTATCACTAAAGGGGAAGAGACACCACTAGAATTGGTAAACAAACAATTGCAAGCGTTACAGACTGAAATCAAAGAAATGAAAAACAAGGATAAATCATCTACACAATATTCTTTGGACATGAACTGCCCGTTCCCATTTGACAAAAAAACTTCACATGCCTCCATTTCCTTCAAGAGTGGAAATTCCTGAGTTTGACAAATATGATGGTAACGCAGATCCTCAAGACCATGTCAGAGAATTTTGTGCTTTATGTATGGATTTCATGCACGAACAGACATATCTCATGCGCCTTTTCCGGAGGAGTATAGGAGGACAAGCTATGGAGTGGTTTTCAAGCCTACCTACGGGAATAAAATCTTTTGAGGAATTAGTCGAATTGTTTCTCCAAAAAAACTCCTATAACATTCGTCATCCAGTCACCTTGATCAAACTTAACAATACCAAACAGAAAACAAGAGAACCTTTTCTCACTTTCCTTCAACGTTGGAGAAAGATGTTCTCTAGATATTCACGGCCTATTCTAGATTATGAGAAGATGGACATCTTTGTCAATAACCTGATCCCTAAATTGAAAGACAATATCCAAATGCAAGTATACCTTTCATTCAACAAAATGGTAGATAGTGCCCTCAAAATGGAAGATGTGCTTATAAGGAAAGGAGATATATCACTATATAAAGAAACACATCAAAGTTCCAGTTCCAAAGAGAGGAACAAATACTAGAAATATGGCAAAGATAACAACATAAATGTTTCTAATGATGGAGTGGTGGATACTGTTAAACCAAAATCAAAACCCGCAATATTTAACCTGGCTAGCGACACATGAGCCCTCAAAGCAGCTGTAACTATCTAGAAAACCCTCCTAAGAAATCAAAATAGTGGTTTAAAGAGAAGCCTTGGCTTTCAAACCCTAAACGCAATTTCACTCCTTTGAAAGAATCGTATGAATTAGCTCTTAAGACTTTATTGACAAATGATCTGATCACATTGCCTGACAACTCTAGACCATATGATCCAGAAAAAAAACCCAAATGGAGGGAAAACGAGTACTGTAAATATCATCGAAACAAGGGTCATACAACAAATAATTGAATGAAACTCAAACACAAGATTCAAGACCTCATCGATGCTAGCAAAATTGTTGTTAGAAACAACATGACTAATGTTGATCACAAAGCCTTCAAAGATCCTTTAACTGCTTATGAACAAGGTGATTCCTCAAAATCCAAGGGAGGTGCCAAAGTCAATTAAACCTACGCCAACGATGACAATGTCATCAACATGATTGAATCTTCCCAATCTAAGTATTGCAATGTGATCATAATCAAAGATAAACAAAATAAAACACAAACTATAAATGTTGTAACCCACGCTCAAAAGAATGTTACTCTCAAAGGAGCTAGTTCCTCAAATCCTGATCAAACAACATCAAACCTGTTATCAGTGTTTTGGATAATGTCGATGTCTTGTCTTTTATCCTTGAAAGTTTGTCAAAATTCAAAAATTTGACCTTTTTCTGCGAGTTTATGGTTCTAAGGGTTTAGGGTTTTTGGCATTTCAAAACCATCTAAAAATAAATAAACCTTTGTGTCGCATTATCTCCATGTCACTTCTATTTGCCCATTACTTTTTCCACTTAAGTGGAAGTGTTACCGCATCGTTGAAATTGGGCCCTTTTAAGTCTAGGCTTGGGCGGGTTTTGAATAATTTTAAAATATTTTGCAAAGTTTTCCCAAGTCCTAAGTCTTTTCCTTTGTATCTGTCGAGGTCCTTAAAAGTCGGGTGAGTCTCTTTTGATCTAGCGGTTGTCGCTATACCACAATTGAAAGTTGCAAGAACTTTATTCATCGCAACCCAGTGACAAACCACTAGCGACAGGCTAGTCCACGCGGTTCAGGCAGACAGTTAAGCTAGACGGTTAAGTAAGGGCGGCTAAGTACTGAAGGAATTTAAAGATTGAACAGTTTCTAAATGATCTGATGGTTGTCGCTATATCGCGATGGGAAAGTTCTCAAAGGTTAGTCCTTGAGAATCAGCGACAAGTCGAGAGTAGTTCCGATGGTTAAGTTTAATATGTCATGTGTTGACGGTTAATGTAAGCGATTAAGGCAGGTGGTGACATCTTTAGAGCTTCCCTGCAAATATCAATGTGATGGTTGCGAGGAGATATTTCTTGCATCAAAATTGGAGTTGATCCCAGCATATGATAGAGGGTTTTGTCAGATGTTGTAGTTTCAATTGCCCGGTTGACATCTATGCAAAATGTAGAAACTGCGATAAGGGAATGCCCAAACACATTATCTCACATTTCTTGTTGGGCTGGAAAACTTTAATATTTATATACAATATCTTATGCATGTTATGTGTCTAAAAGATAAGGGCTTTTGGCAAGAGGTGGCTCGTGGCCCAATGGACCCCATGCATGCGCATCTCAAGGAGTCCAAATTTTGGGACAGGAGATGGACGAGTGGTGCCCAAGTAAAATTCTGGGACTATCAACGGCTGTCGCTATACCACGGTTGTGACATGTCCAAAATGTTAACCATCGCGACATGGCGACCAAGTAGAAGGTCTGGCCTAAGGTGACATGGTGATTAAGGTGGCGCCCAGTTGGATCCAAATGTGAACCAGAGGCTGACACGTGGCAGGCCTAGCAAAAGGGGTGAGCAGCAAAAACCAACTCCAGACCTCATGACCAAAGCAATTTCATTAACAGTCTCCAGCTCGCTAGCATAAAATGCTAACACCCAAAAAACTAGAGACCTCGCAAGCGAGCAGATCCAAAGAAGATCCAATGGTGGTCGCTAGGTCGCGATGGGAAACCGCTCATTGGCATATCCCTCGCGACCCAGCGACAAAGAAGAGATTCATTCTGATGGTGAGTCTGGTCGTGCTAAGATGGCAGGACAATGACTCTGAAGCCAATTCAGAGGTGACACGTGGTGACACGCGGAAGAAGGGAGCAACTAAGAATAAGCTAAAGGTCGAGCAAGTCAAGCAGATCCAATGGTGATCGTTGATCTGCGATTGGAAGATGCATAAACTAAACTCATCGTGGATCAGTGACAAAGCACGTGCAGAAAAGGGGTAAGTTAAAGATTGAGCAAGTTCGAGAAGATCCAACGACTATCGTTATACCGCGATGAGAAATAGCTCATCGGTTAATCATCGTGACTCAATGACAAGGCGGGCCCAAGTAAGGTGGCGATCCAGTGGCGGATGAAGTGGTAGACAGGTGGCAAGTCAGACGGTGGCCAACTGGATGCGTAGACCAATCCAGAGGTGACATGTGGCCAGGGGTCTACTGACGAGTGACTGAATGGTGGGCCTTCTTTGAAGGTTAAGGTGGTTAACAACCAAGCAGGATAGATGAAGATCAACGGTGGTCGCTATACCGCAATGGGAAACTACTCGCCAGTTATCCATTGCGGATCAGCGACAAAGAAGAGCCAAGGCCTAAGGTGGCAGGACAGGTGGTGAATAGAGGGACTCATGACCAACCCAGAGGTGACACGTGGCAGGGCACATAAGCAAAAGTAAAAGTTAAATGATATAGTTTCAAACTATAGTGTAAAAATAGAAAAATTTAAATGATTGTTGTGTAGAGAGAGATTGATGGCTGGCGGGTTTTTTTTTGCCCAAATAACAAGTATTATATACCGTTAGAAAGGTCGCAAAATGAGAAGTTCATTTTTTCTATCAATTTTAAAACTTGTCAAATATTTGGAGAACAGTTTCCATGAGAGTGATGGAAATAATATTTTAGAAGGAGTGGGACACTTGTGATGCAGAGCATCATGAAAATCCATAAAACCTTCATTCAAGGGTAAACTTTAAACTTGAATCAAGAGACATATAAAAAGATAAATCACTCTTCTCAACTTCAAAAACAATTTCAAAGGTTATATTACATCCTTAAAACCCTTCATTCAATATTTTAGATCATAATATTCACTATAACATGAGAGAACAAATTCTTTATTGCCATGGAATACCCTAGTTTAGGGTTTCATCCCTTAACAATTGTTTTCACCAAAATAATCACAAAATATTCAATTCTTAACCAAATAAAGTAAGACCAAAAGAAATGGAAAGAAGATTCAGATAAATTTCCAACACATATATCCTTTCTTCAATATTATCCCTCATGTGACCACACCAAATGCTACAACCGGGTTGTTGCTACCTTCACCAATCTGCTTTTCACCGTGAACTGTAACAAACAGTCATCCATAACATTTTACATATTTCTCATAAAGAAAATCTCTTAGGTCAAAATTTATATTACTTAGTCACACAAGTTATCTCAAAATTTCAGCCACATCCAACGGTTTAATCAAAAGTTATGATCATTTTTCCAAAACTGGGTAACCCTTGGCAGGGTTTTGACAATCATTGAAAAAACAAACATATCTTGCCAAATACTCCACAAAAATGCATAAGAAAGGATTCATCTGAAAGATGTTTCATCAATCTATCATTAAATAACATCTACATATAAAAATTACATCAAATGTGATCCTCCATGGATCTATGACAGCCATAGATTCCTTAAAACCTCATGACAGTTTGAGGGTTTGATGGATAATCTTTGTCAAATCCCCTCCAAACTGATCTCCCTTCTTGATTTTGACCAAAAATGGTTTTATAAACCATTTCCAACTCCTTTGTAACTAATCCAACCACCTCATAACCAATGGATTTGATTTTTTACACTTTTGTTGCACTTTTTGGCAATATTGCAACTTTGCAATTTTTACAATTTTTGACATAAATGACTCGAACTCTTACATGCACACTTTTAAAACTTCAATATGGACCAAATATGATATATTTGGACAAAATGGCTCATTTAGCCTTACATATTATGATTCAATTGACTCAAATAACCTTAATATATTATGAATGACTCAAATACAATAAATTGTTCATATTATGACTTTTGACCTCCTGCTATGCTTGTGTGCTTAGGTGCCTCTGCACCAACTTGTCATTGATAGATGGAATCTAGAATTCTTCTCTTCCTTCTTATTTTGAATTCTTCTCATTTGTAAGGGTTACACTTTTTGAGAAATTCTTGAAGGGAGATTTCCAAGAGGGGTTCCAGTCTGGTGCATTTTAATTTTTTGGGTTGTAATTGTTGATGTTCTCATTCTTCTGTTATTGAATATATACTTTTAGCTGTAAATTCTTGGTTGCAGGTCGCATATATGTAAGGCATGTATGTAGTTCCATTGGATTGTCTTCATGCATCTTTTCAATTTCAATAAATCCAGTCTTCAAGGGATTTTGGGTTTATCCTCCCACGGGAGAGTGTAATTCATGTTCTTAGGTATCCTTTACAAAAAGGATTTAAATTCAATGAGCAAAAATTGTGAATTTTGAATTAATGTTTGGATATTATGATCCTTTGTTTGAGTTTAGAATGCATTAATGTCAGGCATTAATATAGGGATATCTTTCAGTAGATCTGATTTGCAACTTGGATTTCATTTTGTGGCTATTTGTATTGACTCTATGCCCAGATTGAGGCACTGATTTGTTACAACTAGAGGTTACTTTCATCAACATTTTAAAAATCAAAATCATAATATCTTTCTTTTTTGTTTTGTGGAATTATTCCACTTATCTCATGTTCAAACCTGTCGAGTTGTCAATGTAGATTTAGCCTGTCTATAGTACCCTCCTTGTTTTTGAACCTTTAATGAGATCTATCTGCTTCTATTGATTTTGTCTTGTGTGTCATTGGTCTAATTTTATGCATCAAAGGTACATCCACCTAGGCTTTGCAGAGCCTGAAGAGTAGAAGGATATTTATTCTTGTTATGTTATCCCAAGCCCTGAAGTATTTCATTGATTGAAATTGGCTACTTCATAGGTAAATTGCAGGTGAACTTGGGTTTTCTCATTTTTGAGAACAACTTAAGATCTCTTCTGCTCATAGAGATATCCTGGACAAAGCTTTTCTCACTACTAATGTCCCTAGAGATTTAGATGTAGATTGGTTTCAATCTATGGTGGGTCACCTGACTTCATCTTGTATACACCTAAAAATGGTCTGAAGATAGTTAATTAAATACGCAGTTATTTGATTAATCCCCCTTCCCAATTAATTGAATTCATAAGCAATTTGATTAATTTCTCTATTCATCTACTAGTAAATAAATCTACATGATTTCTTTATATAGTTCATTTCATATCCCCTTTTGATTAATTAATTCTAAATTAATTAATTCCCCTCATTTTAATCAATTCTTCTAATTCCTAATTAAGATTAACGAACTCAAGTTTGTTGAGATTAATTATCATTTTCCAAATTAATTGAATTTCTAAATTCAAATGAACACGTGGCTCCTAAATTTTAACCACCTAACCTAGCCATCCCCTAACCTAACCTATTCCACCTAACCCTGGGTTTAACTAACCCTAGTCTATCTTGCACATTCTAACTTCCTTATCCTAACCTCCTATGGTGTGGATATTCTCCCCTTGAGAAACATGGCACTTTTGCCACATGTCTCCTTCCTTAGACACTTGCACTCTCATGAGCAAGGCTCCTTGACACTTGTCACCACAGAGATGACAAGTGTCCCTTCCTCCAACCTCATCTCCAACTTCCTCAATCTTGGCCCTTGATATCCTCAGATCAGATCTGGACCGTCGATTCTTGCCACCTCGACTTTGGCCTTGGAGTTCCTATAAATATCCCCCATTTTGGAGCAATAAGGATCCCTTGCATTCATAGTTTTAGCATCATTACTATAGGCAATTTGCATTTCAATTATCTAGTAATTATACTTTTGGATTAATCATAGCATGTTAATCTAGTTTCTTAGATCATGCATTTCATATCATTTGCATAATCAATCATGATCAAGTAGTTACTCAACTCTTGAGTTGCCACTTTGGAGGTCATTGCTCTGCTGAGAGCCAATCAATCCAACACCTTCAAGATCCTTAAGAATAGAGAAAAATGGGACATTTCAAGGAAGGCTTATGGTTTGCATCTTTAATTTAGTTTTCAATTAAGCTTTCCATTATGTTTTATTGTCTCATTATATGTGTATGCCTTTCTTATATACCACATTTTTAGCATCTCATTAATCGACGCCTATTGTGGGGCCTAGCCCCTTTGATCTTTAACAAGTTTGCTTGCAGGAAATTTCATTGACGGGTTGATTAGCTCTCGCGGGCTCCCAAATCACGTTCTTGGTCTCTATTGTAGCATCCCGACATCTCAAATGGCGTTTATGGGAGACTTCTCAACTCAGTTTTTATGTTTTTCTCTGTTTTAGCATTTTCAGTCTGTACCTTACCATTTTTGGTATGTTCTGTAGCATTTCTGGTATATTTGACATCATTTTTAGTCTGTACCTTAGCATTTTTGGTGTGTAGAATAGCGTTTCTGGGGTGCAGAGTAGCATTTTGGGTCTATTTGGCAGTGTTCTTGGCACATATGATGGCGTTCTCGGTCAATTTGATGGCGTTTTTAGTTTTTTATTGATTTTGCAAATGTTGTATGTTGCATTCCTTATTTCTACTTTGGGACTATCATTTTCCTGAACCTAATTTGCAGATTGTTGGTTTTGCAGGTACTCATTTCGCTGTGAGAGACCGGAGGCATAAACCATTTCGTCATCAAAGAATGCAATATAAACTACTAAATTTGTTTGCAGCCGCGGGATTTTGCACTTATTTTTGTTAAATTGGGCACATGGACTAATTACAATGGAAATGAACAAACATGTCTTATGTGTTTTGATGATAGGTGAGTATGCTCTCACCTTTCTTAGGTGATCAAAAAACTAGACTCGTGTTTTCCTTTCAATGGTGCATATCTTTAGCGAGTTTGCCCTCCCAAGGAGCCTATAAGGTCATTGAGAGGGGAATGACTTAAGTGGGAACGGCTAACGCTAAGTACTCCAACCCACTATAAAATAAATGTGATTTGATAAAAATCAATTCAATGGCAGTGCTCAGGAATAGCTCTCCTTCGTACCTTCGGGTATATCAAACCTTGGTTTTCAAGGCTGGGAGACCTCTTAATTGAGTTTATACCCCGATGCGCCGAATGGATCCCTTACTAGTTCCAATTAAAATTAGAAGCTACCCGATTTACCTCTAAACATTATTAAATTCTAAGTGCATGGAGGGGGAAGAATCTCTCCTTAAGATACTCACCATATGTCCCTCTTGAGCGTATGTACGAACTCCCCTTTTGAGACCTTATTTCTATGCTCATAATGGGACTCCACTAGCTCTCGCAAAGGCAAAAACACGGGTGCCCTTTAGGGGGTGACAAGGCTGTGTGAGCTGACAGGGTGCCAAGTGTGGGATAAGAACTAATAATGAAGCCAATCTCCTTAGGATAGACTGAATGATGTGTTTTCAATTGTTCAAAACCCATGAAAACTTGGGCTTTCTTTAAAGCTTCTTGAACATACACTTTATGTGTCCTTTGGGAAAAAAATACAATCTAATTTTTGTGTTTGTAAGTCAAGTCAAGATATCATCCATTGAAATACAACAAAAATTGCAAACTCAAACTTCAAATTGTCAAATTTACAAGTTTCACAACAGATTAGCTCTTTCAGTCCAAACAGTCTCACTTACGGTCCAAACAGTCGCACTTACAATCCGAGCACTCGCACTTTCAGTCCAAACAATAGCTCTGTTGGTCCAAACAACTGCACTTTCAATCCAAACATTAGCTCTTCCAATCCAAATAGTCACACTTATGGTCCAAACAGTCGCACTTACAATCCAAACACTAGCACTTTTAGTCCAAACGTCAGCTCTCTTGGTATGAATGTTAACTTTCTCATATTTCAACATCAACTCTCCAAGGTTGAGCATATCAGAGTTTCTGGTCTAAACAACAGAGTTCCTGGTCTAAACAGCAGAGTTCTTAGTCTAAATAGTAGATCTCTTGGTCTAAATGTCATCTCCCTTGGTCTAATCAACAACTCTTTTGAGTTGAATGTCAAATTGCTCATGTTGCAACATTAGATCTCCTAGTTTGTACTTGCTAGGTCTAAATATCAGTTCTCTGAGTCTGAAAATCACAAAGTTGGGTCAAAATTACAATCTCCTAAGTTCAAACACTCAATTTATTGAGTCTACACATCATTATTTTGAACTTTACAGTCATTGCATTGCAGAATAGCATTTCTAGTCAGTGTAGCAGTGTTCTTGGTCTATTTCTCAGCGTTTCTGGTCAGTATAGCAGCATTTCTGGTTAGTTTGTCAATGTTTCTGGTCAGTATAGCAGCATTCCTGGTCATTTTGTCAATGTTTCTGATAAACTGTACCAAAATCGGAAAACAAAAACAACCCATTTCTCAGACAGCCAAACATAGAGACTAGGTCATCTCCTTGGGTCATTCAATCCGGTTATCTTCTGTCAAAATAGATTTAAGACTAGACACGCTAAGGGTTCTCAAGTATTCACCTCAAACAATTTTAAATATCTAACACCTTAAAGTGCAACATCACATTTTCTTTGATAAACTGATCGTTCAAACATGGGTTCTCATCAAGATCTATCATCCTTTATCACGAAACTACAACGCTTGATCAGAATAACCTTGTTCTTTATCATAGGATATATCATTCCTATTGAACTTGGTCATATCAAAAATCACAAAATTCGCACTCCAAAACTAAGATCGCAAAACTTACAAACAAGAAAATACTTGGAAAGATCATTTCGTGTCTATCCATCTATACTATTTACCTTAATAATTGATCACCTATTGCGACACATTATAGAATATTTAAACCTCGCAAAACATTCAAAACATGTGTATGCTCAGTTTAACCAGGGCTCAGAGATGAAAGATTGCAGAAATAGAAATAGAAACATTTGAAATAACTAAAGATTATAGGAACATGGAGCACGAAAACGAAATACATGAAGAAGGGGAAATAATAGAACAACATCTCAGAGAAATCAAACAAGATCCTAAATTTGATAAATTTATGGAGAAAATATTGGAGGGATACAAAGAAAAATACTTCCTAATGATAGCTAAATCTGGTGCTACAGTCCCCCAAGATTTCGATGTGAGAAAATTAGGACAAAAGAGAAGTGACTCTTTCCATGATAACGAACGACATAAGGATATTTTTGGTCACAAAAATGATGACACATCAATTCCTAATAACACAAGAACTAATGAGAAAACTTCCATTCCCAAAAAGGATGACGTAGAAATTCTCAATCATGTCAAATCTAATGTGGACACAAGAAGGAGTCGAGATGATACAAGAAGAGATCAAGATCATACTAGAATGCACACTCATGGTTACACAAGAACAAATCATGTTGATAATCCTATCACATCTCTTACACAACAAATGCAAACACGGATTCAAGATATGCAAAGAGGAAATGTTAGAAGATACTCACTTCAAGAAATTTGTCCTTACCCATTTGACATAAATATAAACATGATACCATTTCCTACAAGTTGTGAAACTCCTAGATACGACAAATATGATGGACGCACTGATTCCCAAGATCATATACGATAATTTTGCACAATGAGTGTGGAGTTTGCACATGAGGATACCTACTTGATGAGATTATTTCCAAAAATCTTAAGTGGACTAGCTATGGAATGGTTCTCCAAACTTCCACTTGAAATTAGATCATTCGCAGAATTGGTGGATAAGTTTGTTTCACATTACTCTTACAACATTCAACATGAAGTCACAACGCTCGACCTATGTAATACTAAACAAAAGAGTGGAGACCCTTTCATGACCTTTCTATAGAGATGGAGATATTTAGCTTCACAATATCCTCGTACAATACCAGAATACGAAAAAATGGACATATTCATCGACAACCTAAACGATCAAATGAGCTATAATCTAAAAATGCAATGTCATCAAAATTTTGAAAAAATGATTTATAACGAAATTAGAATGGAAGAAGCTATGGTAAAGAAAGGTGAGTTGAAGCTATACAAACAAGGAGTTCATCCTCCTAATAACAATAACAATGATAAGACGAAATTTTGGAATAGAAATCGAAATGTTGTCAATGATGGGATAGTGGATAACAACAATGTAAAACCAAAGCAACTAGTTTTCAATTTATCCAATCACTCAGCAGCGGCTCAACAAAACAACAATCATCAAAAATCAACTATCAACAATTTCTTTCGACGGAAATTTACAAACATTGGTGAACCACTTGGGTCAAAATTAAAAACACTTCTCGCAAACAAGTTAATTACCTTGCCAGAAGCAAGAAACTTTGAACCCAAGATAAAACCTTCTTGGTGGAATGATAACCATTATTGTGATTTCCATCGAAACAAAGGACACCAAACAGATGCTTGTAAACGATTAAAACATGTCATCCAAGATTTTATTGATAATGGAGTGATAATTGTGGATGGACATACAACAAACGAATATCACACAGTTTTCAAAACTCCACTTCCTAACTATGAGAAGGGTGAATCATCAACAGAGCATAACGGTAAAGGTAAAGCAAAGGTGAACTATGCTCATGCATATGACAATGTGGTAAATGTGATTGTGGTTAAACAGAAACAACATCAAGAACCTGCTCATGCTATCACACGAAGCAAAGCCAAAGTTGTTTTGTCGGGTCCTACCACTAACACGCCATCCACTACAAAACAATACAGTCTAGTGGATCAACTACAAAAGACCCCGCACAAATATCCATCTTTGAACTTTTAATGCTTTCATCTGCACATAAAGAAATTCTACAAAGAGCATTAGTCGATACAATAGTGTCCAAAGATCTTGATATAGATCAAGTCCAAACCATGGTAGGACACCTCACAACCCCTCACTGCTTATCATTTACCGAAGAAGATGACATGTCCTTGCAACATCCCTGTTGGCATTATGTGAACCGGTATGTGGACATAATAACATTGTATGTTGTCATTGATGTCAATATGTTGAAGAGGTGTGAACCGGCATATGTGAGAACCGGTATAATACTATGAACCGACATTTGTGCCAAAGTGAAGCGGTGTGTTTGTTCAAGGTGAACCAGCATATGGTTATGGGAACCGGCACATGGAAGCGTTGTATGACTACCGGTTGGTAGTCTCAACTTCAGGGTTTCCGGTTGATGTGCTTCAAGCCTATATGGCTCAACCGGTGACATTGTGTGATGAGTTAGCATTGTAATGAAGAACAGATCATGTTGCCACATCAGCCTTGTGCTCATGAAGAATCTTACATGAAGGAGATTGTTCCTATCTACCTCGAGAATGTGCGAAGTTTATAAAACAGTGATAACGTGTGATGGGTTATCAGCCGCCATGAAATCGGTGAAAATGGACGATGTAGAATGTCTTGAGATTGGATCAAGATTGTTGCAATTAATGGAGTGTTCTCAACGGTCACGATTGAACCATTTGAATTCCTTAACCTAATAGGTTTAGGGTTTAGGGTTTATGCTACCGACCTATCTGTTTTCCTATAAGGTCGATGTTGTGTCTCTTTTTGAGGTTGTTGGAAAAAGTTGTGCGTGTGTATCCAAGAGAAGGGATACGTGATTCTTGCCAGACCAAAAGGAGAGAAGTGATACCTGCAAAGTGCAAGTGCAGAAGGTGAAGAGGAGCTTAAGCGGATCTGCATTGGCATTGAATGTTGCTACCAGATCATTGTAATACCTGTTGATCTCTAACCACCTCAACAGTTGGAAAATCCTTTAACAGGGTAATTCAAAGCTACTGAGTTCAGAATCCTTTAGCTATTGAGTTCTTGAAATCCTCTAACAAGGTACCCTTTAATAGGGTTTAACCCTTAACCGGGTATTGTAGTCATCCCTTAACCGAGTGATCTCTAACAGGATCAGTTCCTAGTAGAACCCTTTGTAATGTCTCTAACCAAACAAGGCTCCTAACAGAGCGGACTTCTAAAGAGTTCCAAAATAGCTTGTGGGTATTCATCCCCACCGTGGTTTTTCCCAGTTGGGTTTCCACGTGAAAAATATGTATGTCATGTGTGATACTTTTATCTTGTGATGCTTTGCTATTGTCTGTCAAGCATATGATGGTTCTATGTTTTATGCATGTCAATAAAACATGTTGAACTAGCTATTATTATGATCTAATGATAGATTACCTGTTTATGCATAAGGGTGAAATGGTAGTGTAGTCTCAAGTTGAGTGAAAAGCTAAGTGAGTAACCGGTTAATGCTTGTCTCAGACATTCTTAGCTTTACCGGTTGCACTCTGTTTCAAACCGGTGTCACTGTCTACCGGTCATTTGAAGTGTCTGTTGTCAAACCGGCTTAGGACTGTATTTTTTGTCTGTACTGATTCACCCCCCCCCCCCTCTCAGTACCAGTTTGGTACTATTTGTTCATCATTGATTTATCAATTGGTATCAAAGCATCCTCCAGGTCCTTTGTGTTATAAGCTTAACCACTTGAGGTAAAGATCCCAATCAAATGATGAAGAGGGAAGGTCCAAAGTTTAATAGAGAAAATTTCAGTATATGGAAAGACAGAATGAAGATATTCATCAGAAGCATGGGTGCTCAACTCTGGAGCTATGTTGAGACTGCCTATGTTGCTCCTACCGGTACCCTTATCGATGACCAAAAGAGAGAGATGCAGGAGAATGGGCAAGTCATGGAAGCCCTAATTAGTAGTTTATCCGACATTGAGTTTATTGATGTTTAGGATAAGGTAAATCCCAAAGAGGTATGGGATACTCTTGAAAATATCTATAGCGGTGATGAACATGTAAAACAGGCTAAGGAAGAAAGCCTTAGAGGGAAGTTTGAAGATATGCGGATGGTTGAAGGTGAGACCATTCAATGGTATGGAATAAGGATCAAAACCATTGTAGGAGATATCAAGAGTGCAGGTGGTAAAATAGAAGATGCCACTGTGGTAAGCAAAGTCCTGAGATCCCTATTGTTGATCTATGCAATAAGGGTTGCTACTATTCAGGAGCTGAGATCAATAGACAAGACTAAGGTATCCTTTGAATCCATCATAGCAAAGTTGACAGCCTATGAGCTAAATAGTTTTGATGGCAGTGTTCAAAAGATTGAATCAGCTTTTAAAGCTTCTGTTGTACCATCCAGAAAAGGAAAAGAAGCTAGCACTAGTGGTGAACCAAGACAGAGCAGAGAAATGGATGATGAGGAGATTCTAATGGCATTTGAAACTCTCCTTTCGAGGAAACTTCCAAAAGGAACCGGCAAATACAAAGGTAAGCTACCTTTGAAATGCTTTTCTTGCAACCGGATAGGACATATTGTTGTAAACTGTCCTAATGGCGACAATAAGGACAAACCGGAAAGGTTCAAGAAATTCAAAGGAGGAAACCGGAGAAACTATTTTGTGGCAGTTGATGAAGGTGTCACAGATGAAGAATTAGAGGATGAAGAAAATGAAGATATTGTGTTTTTTGTTGTCAAAGAAGATGTGTCAAATAAGAAGGCTCTTGTCTCCCGATTTGATAATTCCAATGAGTCAATCATTGACAGTAGTTGTTCTCACTATATGACTGGTGACCGGAGCAAGTTTCTATCATTGGAGGAGTATGATGGTGGTGTGGTTCACTTTGGAAATGATGCACCATGCATGGTCAAAGGAAGAGGGTCCATCTCTCTGAATGGAAAGAGTAGTGCTGACAATGTGTATTGGGTTGATGGTCTTAGACACAACCTTCTGAGTGTTGCCCAGCTGAATGACAGTGGCCTCACTCTGAAATTCAAGAATGGAGTTTGCAGAATCAAAGGAAAGAATGGTGAATTGGTGGCCACCGGCATGCAGACCAAAGGTAACCTATTTCATCTGAATGCAAATATAAGTACATGTCTTATGGCAAAATTTGATAATAGCTGGATATGGCATAGGAGACTCTGCCATGTAAACTTTGATAACATTGTCAAAGCTAGTAAGATCAAGGCAGTTAGAGGGTTGTCGGTGCTAAGCAAACTGAATAATACCTTGTGTAGAGAGTGTCAATTGGGGAAAATGTCTTCCTCAACTTTTAAAGGTAAATCTTTCACTGCTGACAACTTGCTTGATCTTGTGCATACTGATTTGTGTGGTCCTATGAAAACTAGAAGTGTGCAGGGTGATAGGTACTTCATGATTCTCACTGATGACTGCTCAAGAATGATGTGGGTCACATTCTTGAAAGACAAGTCTAAAGCCTTTGTAAAGTTCAAAGCTTTCAAAGCTTTAGTGGAGAAGGAAAGCGGTAAAAGGATCAAGTGCCTGAGAACTGATCAAGGAGGGGAATTCACTTCCGGTGAATTCAACAAGTACTGTGAAGAACATGGCATTAAGAGGCAATTGTCTGCCCCCCGTACTCCACAGCAGAATGGCCTAGCAGAGAAGAATAATCGAACTATGGTTGAAGCAGCTAGAACCATGTTGATTCAAGGAAAGGTAGCTCACACCTTTTGGAGAGAAGCGGTGAGCACTGCAGTCTACACAATGAACCAGGTACTCATCAAAAAAGGTAAGGATAAAACTCCTTATGAGTATTGGACTGGTAAGACACCTGTGGTTAGCTACTTTAGAGTGTTTGGTAGCAAATGTTACATCAAGAGGAGTAAACACCAGAGCAAATTTGATGTGAAATGTGATGAGGGAATATTACTTGGATATTCCACCAAGAGCAAAGCTCTCAAGTGTTTCAAGAATAGGACTCAGAGAATTATGGAAAGCATCAATGTAAGAGTTGATGAAACCTCTCAAAAAACTGAGGAAACCGACAGTGAGCAAGCGGTAATCGAACCGATTGCAACCTTCTGGGAACCTGTTGCAACCTTCTGGGAACCGGTTGTCAGTCAACCGAGTACCAGTAACAGTCTTCCTACACTGGCAAATGTAGATGTTGATACTGATGGAGATGAGGATGAAGAAGAAAAGCAAGAGGAATCCATCAAGACCATTCCTCGGTATGTCAAGCTGAATCATGATCCTAATCAAATCATAGGAGATAAGGATGCAGGAATCCTTACAAGAAGAAAGGTCAGAGAAAACTCATGTATGATCTTTGAATTTGAGCCTAAATCATTTAAAGAGGCAAATAAAGATGAAGACTGGATCAAGGCAATGGAAGAGGAACTTGACCAGATAGAGAAAAATGGTACATGGTCTTTGGTACCCAGACCGGAGCATAAAAATGTCATTGGTACCAAATGGGTCTTTAGAAATAAGCTGAATGAGGATGGCACAGTGATTAGAAACAAAGCCAGATTGGTATGCAAAGGATATGCTCAAGAAGAAGGAGAAGACTATGGAGAAACCTTTGCTCCTGTAGCTAGATTGGAAGGGGTATGTATGCTTCTTGCATATGCAGCTTTTAAAGGTTTCAAAGTATATCAAATAGATGTAAAATTTGCATTCCTAAATGGTGTACTTGAAGAGGAGGTGTATATTGAGCAACCAGATGGGTTTGCCCTATCTAAAGACAGTGACATGGTATGTAGGCTACATAAAGCCCTATATAGACTAAAGCAGGCACCTAGGGCATAGTATGAACGTCTGCATTCCCATCTTGTGAAGATTGGATTTGAAAGAACAAGCGAAGATAGCAATATCTACTTGAAGTCTGAAGGAGATCAGATACTGATCTGTGAGGTATTTTTTGATGACGTTATCTTTGGTGGAGACGACAAGATGAGTCATGAATTTGCAAATGAGATGAAGAAAGAGTTTGAAATGTCACTCATAGGGGAGATTAAGTTCTTCATTGGACTGCAGATCCAGCAGATGAAGGATGGAATCTTTATCACTCAGTCCAAATGTGTCAAAGAAGTGTTGAAGACTTTTGGCATGGAAGATAGCAAACCGGTTGGTACACCGATGGTGACCAGTTGTAAACTATCCAAAGAGGATGACTTAGCATTGGTTGATGAAAAGGAATATCGATCAATGATTGGTAAATTGCATTATGTAGTGCATAGCAGACCAGATATTGCACATACAGTTGGCATTACTGCAAGGTTCTTAAAAAGTCCAAGAGAATCCCACTTGGTTGCAGTCAAGCGGATTCTTAGGTATCTGAAGGGAACTATTGACTATGGATTGTGGTATCCATACAACAAGGATTTCAACTTGAAAGTGTTCACAGATGCTGATTGGGCTGGTAATGTAGATGACTGGAAGAGCACAACCGGTGGTGCATTCTTCCTTGGTGGTAGACTTGTCTCATGGATGAGTAAGAAGCAGAGTTGTATCTCTCAGTCTACAGTGGAAGCAAAGTATGTTGCAGCTTTCATGAACTGCACTTAGACAATTTGATGAAGCGTGTATTGAATGGCTTCAAAGTTCCTATATCTGAACCGGTAAGTATATTTTGTGACAATACTAGTGCAATTAATATCTCCAAGAATCCGATTTTACATTCTAGAACCAAGCACTTTGAGCTTAAGTATCATTTCTTAAGGGAAAAAGTTCAGAACAAAGAGATTGCACTAGAACATGTTTCCAGTAAGGAGCAGTTAGCAGACATAGTCACCAAGCCTCTCCCAAAGACTACATTTATATACTTAAGAGGTGAATTAGGGGTTCTACCCCTTCAGGAGGTGAACTAAAGGTATATGCTCCACATCAGTCATGTATTGCATAGTCAAATCTTTCTTCAAGATTGATGTGTTGAAGGATGCTACTCCTCAGGAGGAGCAGCATAATGGAACAGGGAAGCTTGTGCCTCCACTTTGGCATTGTTGTCAAAGGGGGAGAAGATGTGAAGCGGAGAGATATCTTTGTATATTGCCATCAATACCAAAGGGGGAGATTGTTGGCATTATGTGAACCAGTATGTGGACATAATAACATTGTATGTTGTCATTAATGTCAATATGTTGAAGAGGTGTGAACCGGCATATGTGAGAACCGGTATAACACTGTGAACCGACATTTATGCCAAAGTGAAGCGGTGTGCTTGTTCAAGGTGAACCAGCATATGGTTATGGGAACTGGCACATGGAAGCATTGTATGACTACTGGTTGGTAGTCTCAACTTCAGGGTTTCCAGTTGATGTGCTTCAAGCCTGTATGGCTCAACTGGTGACATTGTGTGATGAGTTAGCATTGTAATGAAGAACAGATCATGTTGCCACGTCAGCCTTGTGCACGTGAAGAATCTTGCATGAAGGAGATTGTTCCTATCTACCTCGGGAATGTGTGAAGTCTATAAAACGGTGATAACGTGTGATGGGTTATCAACCGCCATGAAATTGGTGAAAATGGACGATGGAGAATGTCTTGAGATTGGATCAAGACTGTTGCAATTAATGGAGTGTTCTCAATGGTCAAGATTGAACCGTTTGAATTCCTTAACCTAACAGGTTTAGGGTTTAGGGTTTATGCTACCAACCTATCTATTTTCCTATAAGGTCGATGTTGTGTCTCTTTTTGAGGTTGTTGGCAAAAGTTGTGTGTGTGTATCCAAGAGAAGGGATACGTGATTCTTGCCAAACCAAAAGGAGAGAAGTGATACCTGCAGAGTGTAAGTGCAGAAGGTGAAGAGGAGCTTAAGCAGATCTGCATTGGCATTGAATGTTGTCACCAGATCATTGTAATACCTGTTGATCTCTAACCACCTCAACAGTTGGAAAATCTTTTAACAGGGTAGCCTTAACCGGCTTGCTGAAAATCCTTTAACAAGGTAATTCAAAGCTACTGAGTTCGGAATCCTTTAGCTATTGAGTTCTTGAAATCCTCTAATAAGGTAACCTTTAACAAGGTTTAACCCTTAACCAGGTATTGTAGCCATCCCTTAACCGGGTGATCTCTAATAGGATCGGTTCCTAGCAGAACCTTTTGTAATGTCTCTAACCAGACAAGGCTCCTAACAGAGCGGACTTCTAAAGAGTTCTAAAACAGCTTGTGGGTATTCATCCCCACCGTGGTTTTTCCCAGTTGGGTTTCCACATGAAAAATATGTGTGTCATGTGTGATGCTTTTATCTTGTGATGCTTTGCTATTGTCTGTCAAGCATATGATGGTTCTATGTTTTATGCCTGTCAATAAAACATGTTGAGCTAGCTGTTATTATGATCTGATGATAGATTACCTGTTTATGCATAAGGGTGAAATGGTAGTGTAGTCTCGAGTTGAGTGAAAAGCTAAGTGAGTAACTGGTTAATGCTTGTCTCAAACATTCTTAGATTTACCAGTTGCACTCTGTTTCAAACTGGTGTCACTGTCTACCAGTCATTTGAAGTGTCTGTTGTCAAACCAGCTTAGGACTGTATTTTTGTCTGTACTGATTCACCCCCCTCCCCCTCTCAGTACCAATTTGGTACTATTCGTTCATCATTGAGTTATCAATCCCCATAACATTCCCTTGCATATTGAAGTCCTCATTCACAAGACGCATGTTAAACGTGTCCTAATAGATGGTGGAGCTGGCTTAAACATTTGCTCATTGAGTCTTGTCTATGCTCTAGGTTATTCAGAAGATGCAGTTGATCCCCAGAAAAAAGATCACCATCAAAGCATATGATGAAGAAGAGCATCCCTCTAAAGGAATTGTGATATTACCCATCAGAGTGGGACCTTTGCAGAAAGACACAACATGCCAAGTTCTAGACTTGCACTTATCATACAACATACTCTTGGGAAGACCCTGGATACATGACATACAAGATATTCCATCCACATATCATCAATGTCTAAACTTTCTCTACAATGGGCAGGAAATCACGATCTCAACAGATTCAAATCCATTTCAGTATTGTAGTAATCTAAAACCAGCTCAAGAAGTCATTGTTCCTCATAATAGGGAGGCATCATCTTCAAACACACAAACCAAAGAAAAATCATTTGCCTCAATTTTGTCAAGTATGGAAAAATAAATGCAGCTAAGAGATCGAGGGAACAGAGAATATTCACTATCCCAATTACCACTTTATCCTAAATCTTATGGAAAACCATCAAACTCTAAACAACAACCAATTGTGAAATATCTTCCAATATTTGATGGAGCATTTGTTAGTGTTGGGACCTTATCAGAGGAAACAAAAGACAAAGATGTGCTATAGTGGCTATACAAGGATGAAGAAGTCCAACAAAAGATCAACAATATCAGAATACCCACTGAAAAATATGGAAAGGGATTTAACATTCTTCAAAAAATGGGATACACTTGAATAGGTCCTATAGGAAAAAGAAAACAAAGTATCTCAGAACCTATCCAACCTTATACTCAGCAGGCTACAGACAAAGAAGGCTTAAGATATGGACAAGTTACTCTACCAGAAGACACATCGCCTAACCAACAACAACAAGAATATGAAAATAGATAAGAAAAACTTGCAATTGAAAGGGAAGAAGCATCTGCCAAGCAACAAGCACAAGCAAACATGAAATGGCAAAAGAAGCAAGTCTCAAATAAACAAGAAAAAAAAACTAATGGTACCTCCCAAGTAGCCTTAAATCTCAATCAAAATAAGCAGGAACCTGGTACTAATCAAGGATAGCTCATAGAAAGGTTGACAGAACTCAATCTTAGTCCAGAAGAAGTTGAATATGAAAGAAGAAAAGAAATAGTAATAAAAACAAAAGAAACAAATCGAACGCTATATGAAAAAATCTATAGATTGCAAGCTGCAAGCGAGATAGATTCCAATGAATGGAAATGGGATTCCTATCATTCTGAAGAATCAGCTGAAGAAAATTGCTTTGAAGAAGATGTAGGAGTCGATGTAGTTCACACGTATGCAAGGCAAACGTTAGGAACTAGCCCACTTGAATTAGAATCACATTCGGCTGACTTGGACTTAATCAAGGACGATCAGGAGCTCCTTGTGTGAGGTCATTCTGATGAGAGTATCATTCTAGACATTGACATACATATCAAAAAATTTGACATATCTATCATGACCCTTGATACCCTCGAAACATCTCAACCTGAGGACCCCTTACCTCTAATCCACCCCAAACTTATTGATTGGGAAAATGAAGGATATACTGCCATTGATACCTTTCTAAATGACCATGCCATATCCGTATATCTTATGCAATCTAACCCACAACAAATTTCACCAGGAATTTCAACAATGCATCTTCCAGTCAAGTGGGTGCCAAATCTCCCAGTCGCAAAAAGTAAAATAAAGAAAACAATATCAGGTCTAATGCTAAAAACCATTTTGTGGCAACATTAGATCAGGAAAAAGTAAAAAGAAAGGACGCATCTAATCGTGAAAACCTCCTCGAGGCGCCGAAAGATGGGAGATTTGACACTTTACCTGAGTACTATCGGGAAAGGTCATCAATTTTGATTGAACCAACAAAGGTAGTTAACATTGGGACAACAGACCAACCAAAGATCCTACATCCAACAACTTCTCTGTCAGAACAAGAAATGCAACAATATATGGAACTCTTCAAATGATGGCAAATCAATTTTGCCTGGTCATATGCAGACATGCCAGGATTGGATCCAAAGCTTATTATGCATCACTTAAATGTCAGTCTAGGAGCCAAGCTACTTAAACAAAAATTAAGGAAGATGCATCCACATATCGCTCTCCTGGTCAAAGCATAACTAAAGAGCTTACTGGATGTAGGATTCATCATACCTATAGCATATCCTCAATGGGTATCAAACATCGTTACTGTTTCTAAACTAGACAAAAGTATCAGAGTATGCACAGACTTCAAAGATCTTAATAATGCATGTCCAAAGGATGACTTTTCTTTGCCTAACATTGACATCATTGTAGATTTAACGGTTGGACACTCCATGTTTTCTCTAACTGATGGTTTCTCTAGATACAATCAGATTAAAATAACACCTGAAGATCAAGAAAAGACAACTTTCACATGTTCGTGGGGTACTTTCTACTGGAACGTCGTGCCTTTTGGACTAAAGAACTCAGGTGCAACATATCAGAGAGCTATGACAATGATATTCCATGACATGATGCATACATTCATGTAAGACTATGTGGATGACATCTTGGCCAAATCATACAATAGAGAAGAACATATAGAGATACTGGAAAAGATCTTTGACCGGTTAGAACAGTACAAGCTACGACTAAATCCTAAGAAATGTGCCTTTGGTGTCACTTTAGGCAAGCTATTGGGATACATTGTTTTAGTTAGAGGTATCAAAGTAGATCCAGCTAAGGTCAAAGCAATCATGGAAATGGCATCTCCCAAGAATATCAGTCAGCTCAGATCACTCCAAGGAAGAATCCAATCAATTAGAAGATTTGTTGCTCAAATAGGAGATAAATGTCAACCATTTAATCATCTATTACACAAAAATGTTCATTTCAAATGGGACCATCAATGTGAGGATGCATTCAACAAGATCAAGACCAATCTCATGTAACCACCCGTCCTAATGTCGCCAATTCCAGGAAAGCCATTGTTACTCTATGCATCGACCACCAAAGTATCATTAGGAGTTCTGCTCGCACAACAAGATAATGAAGAAAAAGAACGGGCCATCTACTACATCAACAGAACACTAGTGGGATACGAGCTCAACTATTCCCCAATAGAAAAAACATGTTTGGCGGTAGTTTTTGCTTCTCAAAAATTAAGACACTATCTACTATCTCACTCCATCAAGTTGATAGCTAAAATCGATCCATTGAAGTATTTGCTCAGCAAGGCAACATTAACAGGACGATTAGCAAAATGGATCATGATCCTGAGTGAGTTTGATATTGAGTATGTAGACAGAAAAGCTATCAAGGGGAAAGTCATTGCAGACCAACTAGTCGAGGCACCGCTTCAAGATGATCATCCTTTACACATTGAGTTTCCCGATGTTGATATCCTAACGATCACCACAAAAACATTGCAATTATACTTTGATGGTTCATATACACAACATGGATCAGGAATAGGTATTCTATTCATCACACCACAAGGTCATACAATTCCGAAAGCATACAAATTAATCTTTTCATGCACCAACAACACAACAGAATATGAAGCTTTCGTTATAGGTATCAAAATGGCTATAGAATAGAACATTACACAACTCCAAGTCTTTGGAGACTCTCAACTCGTCATCAATCAAATTAATGATGATTACCAAACAAAGGATGACAAACTAATGCCTTACAAAAAGGTGGTAGATGATTTCAAGAAGTATTTTGTAGAAATAACTTTTGAGCAAATTCCAAGGAATGACAACAAAGCAGCAAATGCCATGGCAACACTTGCTTCTCTACTTCAGACACAGGAAAATCAAGAGTGTTATGAATTCCTGGTGGAAGAGTTGTTTTACCCTGCTCATAATTGTCCTGATTCCCAAACTATTTGTCACCTTGTTGGGCATGATTCCTCCCACTATGGCCAAACTTATACATACCTGAAAGATAACACCCTACCTCCCGATTTGTCAAAAAATCAAAAGAGAAACTTTATTCACCAATCCTCCCATTATACTTCTGTCACAGATACCCTATTTAAACGAGGTATAGACGGTACTCTTTTAAGATGTCTCAAACAAGAAGAATCTGAGAAGGCCTTAAATGAAGTCCATAACAACATTTGTGGCACTCATTCAAGTGGTCTTACTAATGAGGAGGTAGAGAGGGAGTTAGTCTTCTTTTGAGGTTGGTGGGCTTTTGTTCTCAATGTGCTTCCCAAATCAATCCCTAGGCACAAATGGGATTCTTCTAAATCTTTCTCCTATCTCCTCCTCTCTATTCAACACTGCTTGCACCCTATTGTATTGTACATCACTCCTCCTTACCTTCCATGCTAAGGCATTCAAGTCTGAAATGAGGTCCTCTTGTGTGTCACCAAAAATGAACAAGTTTGGTTGTCCAACTGACTGAATATCCTCTCTTCCAGGAATGGGCAACTGTTGGAGAACCATGGTTTACCTAGCCTTGTTTGCACCTTTAAGGATTTCAATCATGTTAATGTGTTGACTGAGCATCTAGACAGGTCTTCAAATTCCGATGACTGTCCTTCACCTTTCAAGAGTGAAAATATCCAAGTTGGATGCAAGGAGCGTTGAAATACTCAAGGCAACTTTCTAGGTTCAAAGGGTCATCTTGATCAAATGACTTAATACAATGTTATGGATCTTGTAGTAGGGTGTCTTAGGTCTTAACTCATCAATTTTGATTATTTGAAACAATCATTTGCTTCTCCTTCCTTACCGATTTCATGAAATGGTCAAATTTGCTCCAAAAAGGCTACTAGAATTAGCCCTAGTTTTTAATGAAATTTGTTCACCCTGCTCAACCTGCTAAACTTCATGACAAACCCTTGGAGATGTGGTCAATTGATGATGTAAACTCAAGGATTTTTGCTATGGCAAGTACTGTACGGACTGTTTGAGGACTGTCCCACAAAATAGGCACTTTTCAAGGGTTTTTAAGGGTTTTAGAGAGGGTTTGCAATTTAAAGGTCTTCTCCATGATGCTAGACCAATTTTAAATGTTTCAAACCTTGCTTTAACATATGCCAAACACTTCCAAAGATTCAAAACTTATCTGAGCACACTGTTATTTTGTCAAACAAATACCATACTGCTGCCCTCACACAGAAATAACAGTCTAGAGGACTGAGACAGCGATTTTTAAAAGTTTTGCATACATTTTTTTGAACATTAATAAACCAAATACACTGTAAGTCTGTCAAACATACATGCTAAAATGACTTGACACAAGTTGGAGCACCCTGCAAAGCAAATAAGGAAAGGATTTCTTGTGACTGTTACTCACACACCCACCATCACTACATTTTTACAGTCTTAAAACTGTGACAACTTTCTTTCTCTATTTTGACCTGCTTCTTCACTCTGTCCCTGGCCTGCAAGAAGGTGTTAATGGCATGATAGAATAATGCATATAACCTCTTCAAAGATCTTGAAGGTTTGAACACTTAAAGGATGACACAAATCATGACAGCATTATAAGACTGTGACAAAGGAAACACTTTTCTAGGATCCTTATTTAGGTCCTGTACAATCAGATTGTGTACCTTGTCTTCTTAACATTGAAAAACATTTGCAAATACATTTCCATGATGCATAAAAGAGGAATCCATCATTCCACACTATCCATTAGGGAGGTTGGCAATGAGGTTTTATCCATGAAACAGTGACACACTGTTTTTACAATCTGATTGCACCTTTGCTTCTTGCAACCAACCAAGTCATGAGAGAGACAAGGATGTTAAAATACAATTAAGACTCTTGCCAACTTAATTCTTGTTCAACATATCAAAGTACAGTGCTATGAACAGCAAAGTACCATTCAAACAACTTTAAGGATACCCAAGCCAAGTTGCTCATTCCACATACTTGCCATGGGTTTACAAACACCTGTGCATAGTTAGAAAAGGAAAATAGATGTATGATACAGTATGTACAGAAGGTCCAACAAATTTCCTCAAAGCCATGGATGAAAAGACCTTGAAGAAACTAGTTGGACCATGAAAGACCTTCCATTTGAACCACAAAACAATGCCTTTCCTAAGAGTACTTCAAATAAAACTTGTTCCAATCACTACTAAAACATCAAAGGAGATCACATCAATCAAAAATAGGAGCAGTATGGACTCATGGAGCCATGGTACGGACTGTACTCTAAAAAGTGCAGGAAACTAGTTAAAACTCACAGAAAACAAGAGCAAAACAAGTATTTCTTTTACTTTTCCAACATGAACTGTACATACAATGATGGGAACATGGTTTTTATACCTGTGCCAACTTATTGAAGCCTTTGTACGGACAGGTACAGGCTAGAACTAACCAAAACCACCAAAAATCACGTTTTTTGCACTTTTTGACAACTTTTGTTGCTCAAAAAGTTGCATTTTGACTCCCGGTGACTTGGCACTCAAACCAATGACTCAACATCATTAGAAACACTAAATAAACATGCTCCAATGCCTTTCAAGGCTTTACAACATCACAAATTCAAAAATGCTCATTTAGATCCAAAATTGACAGTTTTTGGCCCACTGAGCAAAAAAACAAAAATCTTGGAAACTCTTAAAAACAATGAGTTCCAAACCTTATTACACCACAAAACAAACCTATTAAACCTACTAGAAGCATAAAATAAACACACATGCTTAATTTGCAATAAAATGTTATACCTGCTAGGATTTGAGCATTCAGGTGCTCAGGTGCTCCTGCACCACTTACCCTTTCAAAAAAACTCATACGCTTGGGCTATTATTGGCCAACTATGGAATGAGATTCTTTTCAGATAGCTAGAACATGCAAACAATGTCAGATCCATGGGAATTTGATTCATGCACCAGCACAAGAACTTCATGCTTTGGCAACATCTTGGTCTTTCTGCCAATGGGGTCTTGATCTAGTAGGAAAGATAAATCCTTCTTCATCCAATGGTCACAAATTCATCCTTGTAGCTACAAAATATTTTACAAAATGGATTGAGGCAGTACCCCTCATCAATATCACAAGAAAACAAATTATTGTATTTATCTTGAACTACATAATCTGTCGCTATGGAATACCCATGACCATTATCACTGATAATGGGCGAACGTTCAAGAATTAGGATGTCCAAGAACTATGTGATAAATTCAATACCCAACATAGATTTTCCAAACCCTACTATCCACAAGGAAATGGGCAAGCAGAAGCATCAAACAAAACTATTTTGAAAATCCTCAAAAAGACAATGAATGATGCTGGCAAAGATTGGCATATTCAATTGAACCCTACTCTATGGGCCTACCATACCAATATCCACACACCAACAGGTGCCACACCTTTCTCTCTTGTTTATGGATCAGAAGCAATACTGTCAAGAGAAGTAGAGATACCTTCTCTACGAGTGTCATTAAAAGGTCTTATCCCAGATGAAGAACAACAAGTATCTAGATTGTAGGAGTTAGAATTAATCCATGAACGAAGACAAAATGCATTTGATCATTTAAAGATATATCAGCAAAGAATGTGTCGAAGTTATAATCACAAGGTCAAACCATGAGTCTTTCAACTTGGAGAACTAGTACTAAAGGAAAATCCACGAAACCAGTCAGATCGAGAAAAGAAAGGAAAGTTTGAACCAAACTGTTTAGGTTCGTTTGTGGTCACAACAGTATTTGGGTCAGGAGCATATCAACTATCAACACAGGACGGGAATCAGCTCGAGGAACCCATCAATAGCATGCATCTGAAGAAGTTTTATGTTTGAAAATATAGAAAAATCCAGAAATAGTGAAAAAACAAAAAAATCCAAAAATAGTGAAAAAACAGAAAAATCCAAAAACAATGGAAAAATAGAAAATATAAAAATATATATATTTTGGCCGGGCCCGAGCCCCTCGCGCCAACGGCGCCCATGGCGTCTGCGGTGGCATCGACGGCACCACCCGTGGCGCCAGTGGCGACCGCCACCCTTGTGGTAGTGTCGTCGTGGCGCCACCGCTCCCAAATAGCGAATTTTTTTTAAAAATGAATTTTTTTTCAAAAAAGAAGCTAAATGCATAAATAAATATTTTTTGGGATGTGAGATAAAAAAATTTGAAAAATCCAAAGAAACCCATTTTGTAATTCAACAAACCCATATCAAAAATGTAATTTTTTTACAAACCACATGGCGAAAATTGCTAAAAATTGATTTTTTCTACAAATAGCTAATTTTTTCAAAAATCATAAAAATTGACAAAGTTGGGTTTTCTTGAAGTACGTACCGATGAACCGTAGGCCGGAGGACGCTCATGTCGTCGAACTCACTCGAACCTATGTTGGTGGTACGGGATCGCCATTCCTTCCTCCTGAGCAAATTTTTCCAAACAACTGAAGTGCACAAATGAAGAGTGGCGAAATGAATTCACCTTTTTAAACTCACAATGGGGCATTTAAGTGGAATTTTTTTTCCACTAATTGTTAATCATCTAATCAGCTAATCAACTTGTCAGGGCAGCGTTTTCAAATTTCTTATCGGGAAATGAATCGGATCAACTCTGAAAATCTTTAATAATTGGACAATCTTTAAAAATCTAAAAAATTGTAAAAACTTCACAAATTTCAAAAAAATAAAAAAAATCACGAAAAATTAAAAAACATTAAAAAAATTATCCGATTCATCTCTCGAGGGGGCATCCTCGCATCAATATCTATCAGTCAGCGTTTGGGGCATCATATCGAGATTTATCATCTCAAACATTGAATCTGCATCATATTGAGATTTATCATCTCACAATCAAATCAGTATCATATCAAAACCAAATCCGCATCAAAATCAAGATCAAATCTGCATCCTAAATCAATATCAACAACATCATCAATCAAGTTTTCTTTGAACCAACGCATCATCACACAACGCTTCGAAGAGGGGAAAAATGTATACACCTAAAAATGTTCTGAAGATAGTTAGTTAAATACGCAATTATATGATTAATCCCCCTTCCCAGTTAATTGAATTCATAAGCAATTTGATTAATTTATCTATTCATCTACTAGTAAATAAATCTATATGATTTATTTATATAGTTCATTTCATATCCCATTTTGATTAATTAATTAATTAATTATGCTCATTTTAATCAATTTTTCTAATTCCTAATTAAGATTAACAAACTCAAGTTTTTTGAGATTAATTATCATTTTCCAAATCAATTGAATTTCTAAATTCAAATGAGCACATGGCTCCTAACTTTTAACAACCTAACCTAACCGTAGTCAAATAAATCTGTCCATTTTAATTAAATGAATATTTCGTATTTATTTGATTAAAAGCCCACTAGCCATCAGTTAATTAAATTAATATTTAATTAATTCATCTTCAAACATTCTCATATTAATTAAATAAATTATTCAATTTATTTTAATTAATTCATTAAACCAAAATCACAATCAATTAAATGAATAAATTCTATTTATTAAATTTAATCCTCTTTCCTCTTTTAAATAAATTAAATAAAATATTTATTTAAATCATTTATTCCCCCCCACTTGCATTTTCCTACATCTACATCTCCCACTTGTCCTTCTTAAAGTCTTCTAGAACCTATCTAAGCTTAATCAATTAGCCTAATCCATCCCCTAATTATTGTCACATTCCTAAGCAACTTGGAGTCACTTCTCAAAGACTTCAAAGTCTTTGAAAAGCATTAAATGCTTGGTGTGTTCAACAATTTAACCTCTAAAGTCTTCCAAACCACTTATGGCTCTTACATGACCATTTTTGGTTAACCCCTAACTCAACCCTCATGTGACTCATGTTTCTCCTCAAGCATTTATTGCTTTGACCATGGTTATCCCTTTTACCCTTGCACAAGAGTTTACCCCTTGGATAAAAGCTTTATCCAATGGATGACTCTAACCCAACCTTAACCCTACCTCTCAAGTTAACTCTTAGGTCATGTCAAGCATTTAATGCTTCTTCCCTCTCCTCTCAACCCATCTCATGTTGACACTTGTCATCCTGGGATTGGGTTGAAAGCCCTCACATGGATCTCAAACCATTCAATCCTAACCCTTGTTGAGATTACTCAATCTCAACCATCCATTGCTCCATTTTTCCTATAAATAGAACCCATTTCTTCATAATCCACATCCTGAAAACTTGTATGCATTTAATCTATAGTGAATTTTAGAGAGAGCATTTAGTATAAATCACATATATTGTCATTTTGGACTAAAATAAATCTTAGTTCATTTCATAATATGTCTAATTAGTTTGTTTTACACTTGCATAGCATAGTTAAAACATTTCAATCTTGAACCTTCATAAGCATCCATAGTGCAAAAAGATGTTGAGAGCTACACTAATTTGGAACTTGGAGAGGAGAGGAACAAAGGAGAAGGAGCTAAGAGCATGTTAAAAGGCATTTGGAGATGTCTTGTGGTATTTACTTCCATAGTTAAATCATTTATCATGTTTTTAGTGTTTGTTTTGATATGCCTGCTTAGAATAGTTTTTGGTTGATTAACACTAACAATTTCTTGTGTTTTGTGTGTTATACCACCACGGGCTTTTGTCTAACCTTTGCCCCATTTCGCAGAGCATCATTTGGTGAACCCGACGTGAATCGAACAAACAACATTTTTAATTTTTACAAAACTAACTTTTTGGATTGTTTAGCTTGACACACAGGTCGCCCTTTGGCCCTTTTGATCGCGTTTTAGTGCTATTGTCTTTATAATAGCGCTAATGTCTCAAATTTAGCACTACTGTCAGTATATTAGCGCTTTCAAGTCTTAACTAGCACTTTTTTCCATGTTGTAGCGCACTTGTTATTGTTGTTTAAAGTTTTAGTTTAGCGCGTTTGTGTTAAGTAGTGCTTCTATTGTCACACATAGTAGCACTATTGTAATAGAACGTTGTAAAAAAAGGGCCTTGTAACCGATAATATTTTTTTTTAGGCTTGTGGAAGCCCACCATGTTTTTGGATTTTTCTAACTGTTCGTTTCGTGTGCAGATCTTAAACTAACCCCTTTTGTTACTAAAAATCAAAAACATTTCGTTTGGTGCTTTATAAAATCAACAAAAAACAAATTTTATTTACTTGCAAGTTAGGGTTTTAATTTTGATTAGGGATACACTCTATTTTGGTGCTTAAAACAAGACAAGACAAAATTTTCTTTCTTGCATTAAACTAAAAAATTCACAATCAACATTTCAACTTATTGTGCAAGTAAAAAGAACAATCAATTTGTCTCATTTTGCACAAATGATTTACTTCATGCATACGTGTTTCAATTTCAGTTGACCAGGATTTTCAATTCCTAGTTACTCAAACATATTGCCTTTGAAGTTAAAAAAAATATCATTATTGTTGGAGCAACATCTCCAAATAAATAGAACATCATTGCAAATGACAAGTTAAAAAGAACAAGTGTATTTTGTGCTTGGCACACTTGTGCAAAAGAGTTGGTCGAGTGGTCCTACTTCTAACACACAATATCCTCTCCCTTGGCTTTCATGGTCCTAGGTGCAAGAGAAAAGTGTTAGTAACACTCAAGTTTTATCTTTTTAAGAGAGGCCTGCCAAGAGACACATCACTCTTGGGAACGACCTCGCGCAGTAAATCCTTCGAGCCGCTATAGAAATCAGGTGAGAGCGAAAGCTGTAGCCTTGGGTATAGTTGTTCCTACAATGTAACTTGCCAAAAGGACTAATGGGTCCCACCACAAGTTACAAGGCTCTTAAGTGAGTCACTGCAAAATGAACATGTCCAAAAACATTAAAAATTACTAAACAGTTTTAAGTAGTAGCCCACCCATTTTATTGATTGAGGATATTTGTGATAAATTCAGTGCAAGAGCATAGATGGTTTTGCTCCCAAGATACTCACCATACATATTTCCTTGAGTAGAAACATAGCTTTTTGAAAGGTTACTTGTAGCCCGATAAAAGTGATGACTCCCCCGTCATAGGGATCATCTATTTGTTATACTCGTGCAAGACTTAGTATATCACATCCTTACCTGCCACGGTGGGATTCATAAGGTATGTAGTACCAAAGTCGAAGAAATATCAAGATGTGGGCTGAAATTATCTCAACTGGCCATTTGACCTTAGGGATAAAAAGTGTTTGAAGTGTTTTCGTTTTTGAGTCAAGACCAGTGCAAATTGAGCTGACTTCAGGCTTTGGAAAACACCTAAAATACATTTAAAGGAAAGGTTCATGCAAAAGTTCAAAAGATTCGGTTGATCTAAACCCATACTTGCTTGTGCCTTTTGGGGCAACATTCTTGTGTTTGTGTGCTTGCTTTGTTTTCTTGTCAAAGAAACATCATAAAAACCAATATCCAAAACAAGTATTCATCCAACACACACATTTTTAAAACATAAAAAGATCAAAAACAAAGAGAAACAACAAAAGTATCAAACTATATGACCATTCTTCACATCTTGAGAAAGAAGAATCTTCATCAAAATATCAACTTGAAGAAAAGACCATTGAGCTTAAAGGCTCTTATCAAAAGGAGGAAATTCTTCTATCTTAATAGACAAATCTTTGTCTCTCATAAAACCTTCTTACTGTCACATGCGTCTTTACCTTCAAGGGAAATCAAACGAATTAGATACAGAGTCATTAAACCGCAGAGCTTTTATGCAATATCGAGCTTTGAGTTATCACAAGAACAAAGGAGGCAAAATCAATCCTAACTTCTTTCCTGACATTTGCATCACATATAACGTAGCTCGGGAAGAACCACCAACTCTCGATAGAGAAGAGGAAGAATTTGTCGCATATGTGACACAAAGCTTTTATTGAAGTTCACATCTCATCCATTATCATATCCATATCTCATCAAATCCACTTCCAACTCTCAAAACATAAAGAGGTTTTTGTCCTAAGTTTTATTTTCAAAATTGCTTGAATCAAACGCAAACACATCACTTTTTAGAGTGTCTCTACATCTAGATTAAACTCATCCTAAGAAACATTTCTATGCAGGTTAAAACTAGTCTATGATTGAATCCTCTCATTACTAGGTAGTTGAGTCTGTAACACATCTCAGATTCCTCTACACCTTATCACATCAAACTTTGTCAATCCAACACAACAAGCAATTCAAGAAAGGACTTTGGTAGCATTTACCTTTAGTGCTAGGGATCTGTATGCAAAACACTTCACCAAACATCAATCTTTCATTTCATCACCAACTCATCATCATTTTCATCAAACTTCAACAAAAACTTGTAAACAAAATGGCTCATACCATATCCAGGTTTGGACAACAAGAAATTGAAGAGGAAGAGGAGGAAAATCTTAATGAATTCCAAGAAGCTCTTGGAGGAAATGCAAATGATGAAAATCCAAGTACTCCTACTCCTGCAGTAATAGAAAGGGCACAACACAACCCTCTCTTTAATAGACTTTTTGACGAAATACTCAGGAGCAATGCTCATGCTCACTTTTTAAAACTTGCTCAAAAGGGGGCTAAACTACCCTCTGACTTTGACATTGCACAACTAAGACAAGCATCAGAGTGCCAAAGTCGTAATGAGGATGAAAGAGGTTGAGATCACATCAGATATAACCTTCATCAAGGTAATCCCCCACCTCCTCCTCCAAATGAAATAGACATGTCGCGGAAACAAGACGAGAATCTCTCCCAACAACTTCATAGTGGTGTAAAAACCAATCAATTTTCACTCAATGACATTTTTCCCTATCCCTTTGATAGGAATCTTCATATGCCACCTTTTCCGCGAGGGTTTGAAACACCCAAGTTTGAAAAGTATAGAGGAAAAGGAGATCCTCGTGATCATGTTAAAAGAATTCCATTAAGCTTGCCTCGAAGTGGCATACGAGGATACATACCTAATGCGACTTTTTCCACAAAGCTTGGGAGGAACAACCACATCATGGTTTTCCCGATTACCAAGTGGCATTAGGACCTTCGAAGAGCTAGTCCAGAAGTTCCTGGCACATTACTCACACAACATTGAACGTGATATCACAATGGCTGATCTATGTAACACTAAACAAAAACCAGGTGAGCTATTTTCAGTCTTTCTACAACGATGGCGTCAAATGTCTAGCAGACGTTCTCTTCAGTTACCTGAACAAGAACTAGTGGAAATATTTATTTCCAACTTAAATGACGAAATGGAATTTCACCTAGACATAAAAGACATAGATTCTTTCAATGACATGATCACCAAAGGTCTAAAATGTGAGCGGGCTCTCATCAAAAAAGGGCTTATCAAAATATATAATGAACCAAAGGATGTCCCTCGCCCGTGCTTCAATAGTGACAAGCCTAACTTCTCGAACAAAAACAAAAGCGTCGTTAATGACAGGGTTGTGGATGCAAGAACTATCAGAAGTGCACAACCTGTGGTACAATTTGCAGGACAGAACCCCCCACCCAAGACCAACACAATTTCTCCTCCAAATCAAGGACGCAACACATCTCAAGAGGAACCCAGACAACGTCAACAAAATTTTAAACCAAAACGAACATACACTCCCTTAGGGGAACCCATTGAAATAGTGTTACGTCAGTTGGTTTCTCAAAATATGGTGACCTTGCCCAAAACATCAAATTATGAACCTCAAGTCAAACCTTCATGGTGGAGGGATACTGAGCATTGCGATTTCCATCAAGGGAAAGGACATAAGACAAGCAATTGTCACAGATTGAAAGATCTTATTCAGGATCTTATTGACCAAGGTGAAATCAAAATCGAAGGACATGATCCAAAGACAACAAACAATGATCATCTCATGTTTAAAAATCCACTTCCATCACAAGATCAAAGGGGTCCTTCCACTTCAGGGTGAAACACAGATACCACCAATTATACGCAAGCCGCATATAATTACACTGTGAATCACCTATATGATGCTAGTGAACAAATTGCAACTATAACCATCAAAAATCTCAGCTCCACTTGCAATGTTGTTACACGTCACAGTAAGATTACCATAAAAGTAACTCCACAAGGCACCCTATCTATCCCAAAGCAGTATAACCTTGTGGAACAGTTAGACAAAATGCCCGCACTAATATCTATCTTAGAGCTATTGCACCTATCTCCATCCCATAAAACAATTTTGGATCAAGCCCTCCAAGAGGCGTCAGTCCCTGCAAACCTAAATGCATATCAGTTCCAAACCATGGTTGGAAATCTAATGTCATCACCTTGTCTCACTTTCTCTGAAAGTGACAACTTATCCTTCCAGCAACCTCATAATGCCTCACTCCACATTGAAGGGTTTATCAACCAACATAGGATCAAGCGAGTCTTGATTGATAATGGAGCAAGCCTAAATATCTGTACTCTACAATTAGTCACAGCTTTGGGATATGCAATTGAATCAGTGGATCCCCGCAAGAAGATCACAATCAAAGCCTATGATGATGCAGAGCGTTCCTCCAAAGGAGCTGTTGTGCTACCAATCCAAGTGGTCCTTGTGGTGAAACACATCATCTGTCAAGTTCTGAACCTTCCTCTGCCATACAATTTATTGTTAGGAAGACCTTGGATACATGTCATACAAGCCGTTCCATCCACCTACCATCAGTGTATCAAGATCCCGCATAATGGTGTAGAAATTACAATCCTGGGCGATGCAAACCCCTTTGCATATTGTCATAATATAATTCATCAACAAGAGATTACCATTCCCAACAATAGAGAAGCCATCTCATCCACATCATACGTATGTCCAGCCTCTCTTTCCAGTTCAAACACTACTCTACCCAAGCAAGAGAAGCTCAAGATGAAGATAGCAGAGGAAGGTCCTGGGGAATACAATCTCAGCCAACTATTTTGTGTGGGACAAATGCCTACTTCTCCTCGAACTCACGGTAAACCTCAACGGTTACTCCAACAACCACTGATCAAGCCAGCATGTACTTTGACGTTGTTCATCCTTGGAAAGAGTCAAGAAGAAGAGACCAGAGATGAGGACTTAGCGGAATGGATCTATAAAGATCCTATCACCACAGAAATCCCACAAGCTAAGCTTCCCACAGATCAATATGGCAAAGGCCTTCTCATTATGCAAAGAATAGGTTATAATGGTTAGAGTGCTCTAGGATCTTGCAAGCAAGGACAATATGAACCACTACAGCGAGAATTAAAGCCCAAAGATAACACTAGCCTAGGCTTTCAAAAGGAGATTCTTCCTAAGCTCAGATTCAAAGGGAAACCCAGCCAATGACTATATCATCCTATTACAAAGAGGACACCGTTGGTTATAAAAGAAGCATCGATCACCATAGCAACTACCCCATTGAGGCTAAAAATCCCAGCAAAACCATCTACGACACCAATCATCCCACCAATCAAACCAGCAACCCCATCAACAGCAGCAATAGCATCAATAGCACCATTAGCAGCAGCAATTGTATCAGCACCCACAATAGTATCGATATCACTGGCAATTCCAGTAGAAGCAACAGAATCAACACTACCGATACTCCCCGTATCGGATTCATTGATCCCCATAATCCTTCCTACAACACCAATCATTTCACCTCCAAAGGTACATCAACTGATCACACCTGCAGTGTTTAACTCAAAGGATATCCCCGTATGGTATAGTAATTGGATACTAGAAAGTGACTCAGAAACTGACTCACATGAGTGGGAATTTGATTCCATACAACTTAATACTTCAGATGAGGAAGACACATCACCACCTCCACCCTGCAAAGGCATCCCTGTTTACGGAGAAGCACAGATAAAGACCTCTTGGGTTCCTGAGCTGGAAACATCTTCCATAGACCCTACGTCACATCCTATGCCTGATTCTGATAGGGAGAGTACCATCAACAACCTTCACCATAACGTCTTAACCCTCACTAAAACATCTAAAGAACTTAACCTAATCGATGGGGTAATGCCCATTATCCATCCTGAACTCATCGAATGGAACCAACCTAATCCCCCATGTCTTGACCTTTTTCAAAATGATGAGGCGATCATTGACTTTTTGGAACTAAGGGATAACATACCAAGCGCAGATCACAAAGCTGGATTTGCCATTGAACTTAATAGCGCAACATACTTCGGGGCGATGCCAAACCTTTTAGCTGCAAAAATATAACAATAAAACACGGATCTTCTAGTGAAAACCACATTGTGGCGTTGTTTGATCCCACAAAAGTAAAAAGAAAGAGCATATCCAATGGTGAAAACCTCTCTGAGGCACCGAAGGATGAAAGGTTTGACATCCTCCCTGCTAGTACACAACAGGAACAGTCAACAATTCTAATTGAAGAGACAAAAGAATACAATGTGGGGACTCCTGAAACTCCTCACCACATACATATGGCATCTCTTTTAACTCCAGAGGAACAACCTAAGTTTGTAGAGTTCTTCCAGAAGCGTCAGATCAACTTCGCATGGTCATACGCAGACATGCCTACACTTGATCCTGATTTAGTCATGCATCACCTCACCGTAGCAGAAGGATCCAAACCTATCAAGCAGAAGCTTCGCAAGATGCATCCTCAGATTGCAGTACTAGTCAAAGTAGAACTTAAGAAACTCCTAGATGTTGGTTTTATTAGATCAATTGATTATGCAGATTGGATATCCAATATTGTGCCTGTCGGCAAACCAAATGGGGGCATCTGTATCTGTACTGACTTTAGAGATCTGAACAAGGCATGTCCTAAAGATGACTTCCCCCTACCAAACATCGACATAATAGTGGACCTAACAGCTAGACATGCCATGCTTTCTCTCATGGATGGCTTTTCAGGGTACAACCAGATAAAGATCGCACCTGAGGATCACATAAGATGGCCTTCACCTATCCATGGGGAACATACTACTGGAATGTAATGCCTTTTGGTCTAAAGAATGCAAGAGTGACCTATCAAAGAGCAATGACTACCATTTTTCATGACATGATGCATACCATAATGGAAGATTATGTTGATGACTTACTAGCAAAATCACTAAGGTCATCTAGACATATTAGACAAAATCTTTGACAGACTGGAACAATATCATGTTCGACTCAACCCAAAGAAATGTGTCTTTGAAGTAACCTCAAGGAAACTTCTAGGATACATTGTCTCAATTAAAGGTATCAAGGTTGATCCTACAAAGTTCAAAGCAATTATGGACATGCCACCTCCAAAGAACATCAGTCAGCTAAGGACATTACAAGGACGACTACAATCCATCCGAAGATTCATTGCACAACTGGCAGATAAGTGTCACCCATTTACACACGTGTTACACAAGAACATCCGCTTTCAATGGGATACCAGATGCCAGCAAGCATTCTATATGCTTAAAGACTATCTCATGAATACACCATTGTTGATTCCACCAGATCCAAGCAGGCCTTTATTACTATATATATCAACAACAAGTACAACATTGGGTGTACTATTGGCACAACACAATGCAGAAGGGAAAGGGTGTGTTGTTTACTACATCTCTCGCACACTGGTTGGCTATGAACTCAATTACACACCTATTGAGTGAGCTTGCCTAGCAGTAATCTTGGCAGCCACTAAACTAAGGCACTATCTATTGACACATAAAGTATAGCTAATTGCAAAGATTGATCCACTCAAATACTTACTCAGCAAAGCAGCATTGACAGGCTGCTTGGCCAAATGGGTGATGATTCTAAGTGAATTTGACATCGAGTATGTGGACCGTAAGGCTATTAAGGGTCAAGTTATTGTAGACTAGTTGGCTGATGCTCCCCTCATAGGCGATCATCCTCCCATTTCCAATTTTCCAGATGAATAGATATTCATGATCACAATAGCACAACCATGGAAACTATACTTTGATGGTTCATACACTCGGCATGGCTCGGGGGCAGGCATTCTGTTTATCACACCTCAAGGTGACAGCATCCTGAAGTCTTACAGGCTCACATTTCCATGTACAAACAACATAGCTGAATATGAGGCCTTAATCACGGGACTCAGGCTAGCCATACAATGAAATTACAAGAACTACAAGTATATGGTGACTCCCAACTGGTCATTTGACAAGCAATAGATGAATATCAGACCAAGGATGACAAACTCAACCCATACAAACAAATGGTGGACAAATTAAAAACATCATTCACTACTATCACCTTTGAGCAGATACCCAGAGATCAAAATCGAGCAGCTGACGCTATGGTGACCATTGCATCTCTCCTACATCTTCCACAGAATTCAACACACTATGAGTTCTTGGTAGAACAGCTTTGGATTCCCGCTTATTATATTCCCGAATCTAAGATGATATGTCACCTTATCGATTATGAATCCCCATGGTATGGTGAGTTCTACACCTACCTTCGTGATCACACACTTCCTCCTAACCAATCGAATAACCAATGTAAAACCTTCATTCGCCAAACCGCTCGATATACCATTATTGTTGAAACCCTATACTGACGCAGTCTTGATGGTACTCTCCTCCGATGTCTGGAACAAGATGAGATAACAAAGGCCTTGGAAGAAGTACGTGAAGTAATTTGTGGAACTCATGCAAGCGGTTTGTCACTAGCTAAGAAACTCCTGCGCACTGGATACTATTGGTCGTCCATGGAAAAAAACTCCTATTACTTTGTCAGAAAGTGCAAGGAATACCAAGTTCATGGAGACCTGATACATGCACCGGCATAGGAATTGCAACCAATCACAACACCATGGCCTTTTTCCCAATGGGGCCTTGACCTTGTGGGTAAAATCCATCCATCTTCATCCAACAGCCACAAATTCATTATTACCGCTACCGAATACTTCACAAAGTGGATCAAAGTTGTTCCACTTACCCAAGTCACTGGCAAGCAGATCACCGCATTCATCCTTAATTACATTATTTGTCGATATGGTGTACCCATGTCCATCATCACAAATAACGGACTTCGATTCAGAAATCAGGATGTTCGTGAGCTATGTGAGAAATTTCACATCCAGCACCGCTTTTCCACTCCCTATTACCCACAAGGCAATGGTCAGACCGAAGCATCAAACAAGAACATATTAAGAATCCTCAAGAAAACAGTCAATGATGTTGATCATGATTGGCACGTTCAATTGAATCCAGCACTATGGGCATATCAAACTAGCATTCGAACCCCTATAGGCGCAACTCCCTACTCACTGGTCTACGGTGCAGAAGCTATCTTACCTATTGAGGTCGAGATACCATCTCTACGGGTTTCCTTACACAATCTCATAGATGATTAAGCATACCGAGTATCCCATCTCCAAGATTTAGAGCTACTTGATGAGAAGCAACAACCTGCATACAATCACCTCAAGGCCTATCAGCAGTGCATGAGCAGGAACTATAATCACCGAGTTAGACCTCGTACATTTGAGGTAGGTGATCTTATTCTTTGAGAGAATCCTCGTAACCAACCAAACCGAGAACATCAGGGAAAGTTTGAATCAAATTGGCTGGGTCCATATGTTATTACTGTTGTATTTGGGTCCGAGGCATATCAGTTGGCTACTTCAGAAGGAGAACCACTAGAAGATCCGATCAACAGCATGCACCTCAAACGGTTTTATACATAAGTTGTACAGAGCATCAGGCTCCCATACATATCAACAACAACACCAAAAACATTCAGATAAATGTCCTGAAGAAAATACAAAAACACCAAAAAAGTAAAGAAAAATCATGCATCCAAACGGTGAACAACCACTCTGGTGGCACCTTGGGTAAGTGCGATGGTGAAAAACCTAGCAAACAGGCACCACTCGTAAAGGCTATGGCTCCAAGGTCTTTCATACTTGTTGTGATCACATTCATTACATGCACACATCCATCCGTCCAAACCATGGCTTGTTATTGATTTGCAATCAAGGATAGTATTTCATGCGTCTTGCATCCCGCTTTTTCAAAGTCATGCCTAAACTGGGGGCAATACCCTTAACCTATTTGATGGAAGTGGATTTTGCATTACTTGCGATTCATTGGTTCTTCATTCAAAATTGTCTCTCAAAATACCAAAAACATTCAAAACAACCACAAAATCCAAAAACACTCAAAAACTATCTCACAAAATCAAAAAACATCCAAAAACATCAAAACAAACAAAAACATGGCAACGCCCTGTACATACATTTTCAAAACAGATACCAAACAAACATTACGAAATAATCAAACGATGACCACTTATCCGATCAACCAAACAACCAACATCAAACACACAAACTGTCTTAACAAGGATGCATCCTTCCTTACCCAAAACAAAGACAAGATGACATTTTCTTTGACAAGAAAATTTTGTTTAAGCTATTCAAGTACTTGGTTGATTTGTAGGTTGTTCATTCACATTCCTACAACAATGTTTGTGTATCTTCTGTGAATTATTCCGATGAAGTACTGGGGCATGTACTAATGGTATCTACGTGGGAAGTTCACTAAGCTACGTGATCTTATGCGAAATATAGTCAGAGATCACTATGGCTTGTTGACTACAGCATATACCTTGACCATATGACCATGAACCATTATCGAGGGTCCATATTCTTTATTCTTTATATATGTTGTTTGCTTACAGGTACCGTGCTCCATCCTTGGTTCCTACTACCTCATCCAAAATGGCTTATCTCTGATTACGGTATGAACTTGTCTCAGGATATGATCGGCAAAAGATCAAGGAGGACATTCCAAGTCATACATGAAAGGAGATAATCCTTGTCTGTTCCGCAAGCAATACTCAGGTCAACTTGATCCATTATATCAAGTTGCTTGTATTAACTTGCTATATCAAAATTCATGTAAGAACTACTCAGGTCATCTTGAATCATTATGTTAAGTTTCTTGTATTTTCTTACAATATTTTAAAAGCTCAATGATGAAAATAAAGCTCTATGGATCGTCATTTCATCTCATCTATTTATATAGCATTTCGTTGCATATCACCCATCCATTTACTCATTCATTATTCATATACATAGCTTTGTGTGCAAGTGTGAACAAAGTTAATGTGTGCGGTTATGTGAAAATTGAATTGGTCTTAGATACAATCATGACAGAATACTCTGATACATCATCAGTACATCAGGCATAGTCTAAACAACCTTGCATTCGTCTATCATGATCATATCATCATCATTACATTTAGTTGCATTTGCATCGAGTGCATTTCATATCATTTAGTTGCATAAAATTACATATAGTTTATTCACATTAGTCTTATTATATCATTTTCATCATTGCATAATCATGACATTTAGATTCATTCATATGATAAATTGTCCTTGATTGTATTAGCCATTACTATGCATTCATTTAGTTTTAATTACCAATCCTCATTTATCATCATTTATCATCATTTATCGTTGCATACATCTATTTATCTATCCATTAGTTAAGTGAATTCCTTTATCCATTTAGTATATTTTTATACTCATTCAATGCATTTCATTTTAGGATTCATTACAAACATGCATTCATTCTACTTTTTAAATTGCATTAAGGTGCAGTTATTCATGAGTTGCATTATCATTTCACTTCGTCATATTTTCCGACATTTAGAATCTTCAACAAAATCATTGGCCTTAACATTGGTTCATACATTATCCATATGCATTCATTTAAAACATTTGTACTTTACATTTGTTTATCCATACTACATTCATCTAACAAACCATCTAGATATATTTACATATATAAAATCATTCATTTTAGCACATTATATCGTAAACATCATTACACGTCATTATCTCATTGTCTCATCAAAACATACGAACCAAAGTACCATCAGAATCATCATTGCATTATGCACATATAAATCATCACCGCATTTACATACATAAATCATTCATGCATATCAACCTGCATCCAAATATTAGCATCACATCATAAAATATGCATATAGATATCATGTAAAAATAAATCATCATAAAAACATGCATATAGGAATCATCTCATCAATACATACATATAGCAAGTACAACTAGCCATCTAAGCAAAATCATACGATCATCATCCTGCATAAGCATCCAAACTATCATCAACATGCATATCATCACAAAATATGGGATCTCCTCATATATCATATCATATCGCCAAAAATATACATGTATCAGAGTACAATGAAGTCCACAATGTCGGCTACCAAAGAGCCATCCAAGATACAGTCCAAAATGATAAAATACATGCATACAAAATGCTCTCTCAAATGCCACTCTGACCAGATGTTGCACCACCATCACCACCTGCTCCCCCACTAGCCCCTGCACCACCTTATCTATCTCTCCGTGGAGGACCCATCACACCACCACTGCTCTACATCCTTTGAGACTGCTCTGATCTCATCCGCCGCATTTGTGAATAGCTAAGTACTCGCTGACTAGCTGGCACCGCCTGCTCATATAACCCCCGCCAATAATCTATCTTCTCACATGCTCGTCGCATCTCCCTCATTGCATCCCCAGTAGGACCCTATGCTCCTACTCCTGCTCCCACCCATACTCTCTCATGCAATGTTGCAAATCTCTCCATGACCTCATCCCTCTCCCGCAACACCACAGTCAGCTCTGACTCTCGGGCAAACAACTGAACATCTCTACCTGCTACCTCTGCCTCCAAATCATCTACACGAGTCTGTAAATATCCTATCATGTGATCCCGCAGATCTCCACTTGTAGCTCCCTTCCCCATATCCATAGGTGCCTCCCTAGTGGCTCCCTCTCCCATGGCTCCTTCCCCCATATCCATAGGTGTCTGTCCCTCACCTGCATCCCTGCCACCTAATCTCATGCCTCCCTACATCAAAGGTCCCTGAGATAGCCGCAATGGCTGCCCACCTCTCCCCCTCTGCTATAATCGACCACCACCCCCACCTCCACCTCTAAATTTGCCACCTCCTCCAAACCCACCACTCCCTCATCCTCCTCCTCCTCCTCCTCCTCCTCCTCCATCTCCATCACCACCATCCCCTCTCCCCCGTCCACCTACTACTCTGTGACCTCCTCTCCTCCTTCGTCTCCGTCCCCTCTCCTCCTCAAAATCTGGAATCGCCTCTGTCGGATATAATATCCGAGGAATCGGATGTGTCGCAATATACTACATGTACTCCTCAGACACCCCTGCATCTACCATCCTCGGTCGCATATCCCATGGTCTCGCCTGCAGCATTCGAAACTCTGCTAATGCCTGATCATACGGTAATGCTGGCCTCCATAGGCACCTCTCTCGGACCACCCTGGCATACTCTCCCGAACCACTAGGCAATCCTTGCCTCCGCCCAAACTGTCTCAACACCCTGCCAGGCAACTATCTCTCCACATTGTAGGTTGTCCTACCAATGAGGTACCGTGTCATAAACACATATGGAAATGCCTCCGCATCATCCTCCCATGACGGCCTCCAGATCACTGTATCCAAGTCATCCAATGCCCGTCGCCACCACTCTAACTTCCCCAGGTGGGGTTGACTCATCATCCCTCCATACATGTATACATAGGGCTTATCCACTGCTCGAAATCTCAAACTGACTGGTCAGGTAACCGGTAGATGCTCCCACGACCAAATATGTAGTAGCGTGATACCTACTCCCAATGAGCCCATCCCTCGATATGCTACCTCATGTAGCTCCCGATATAAGTGTGATAGCACGCACGGTCCCTATGCAAATCGAGTCCCCTCTATCATCATCTGCTCAATCACCTGCCCCCAGCCAACGACAAGTCCATGCGATCATCGATCTGGACATAGCAGTCCCCCAACAATCCTTGATAACACTGTTGGTAATGGCTCATACAAGGTTGCTATGTCCTCCCAGGCTACCGACCCATCATCAATATACACATCCTCCTCAAAAAACCATTGTACAGTTGTTATCCCCCAAGATCAGTCATATGTCACCAGCTCTCCTCGAATGGGAATGTGCAGGATGCGCCATACATCCTCTAGTGTAACTGTCATCTCCCCCTGCGCTAAGTGAAACGTAAATGTCTCACTATGCCACCGCTCTGCCAATGTTGTAATCAAACCATGATTCATCCGAATCATGAGCATATACATCACATCGTACAGGCCTGTCGCTACAATGCAATCTACCTCGGCCTCTGTCAACCGATCGCGCAACGCCTGTGTGGCGAGATGCCTCTCGCGCAACTATAAGACGTGAAGATCCTCCTACACAATTGCATCAACCATCATCATCAGTTGTTTTATTTCAAACTTTCTTAAGTTTAAACCTAGACTATCAATAGATACTTTGATCAAGTATCTTCAGGTCTCAACAGGTAAGCAATCATGGAACACCTAGACTTCAACAGACATTTATCTTAATGACCTAAGTCTCATCAGGGTTGCTATGGTTCAAAACAACTCTCACCTCATCTCTCCATCCATCCATCATTGGCATCAGGAGATTTTTGTTCAAACAAACTGGGGCATCTATTTTCCTACACAAAAGCGAATCTCCTAACAAAAGCGCTCAATCAACTAGGCACTAGCGCTCAAACAACAATAGCGCTAAAACCACTACACAATAGCGCTACCTCACCACAACAGCGCTCAATCAACCACCCCATAGCGCTAAACAAACGGAAGTGCTAAAATAGCTATACAATAGTGCTAACCTTTACAAAAGCGCAAAAACCACTACGCAATAGTCCCATAGCGGCACAATAGCACTAATTAAGTTGACAACAATGCCAAAACATAGTTTTAGCGCTATTGTGTTGACTCAACTTGGACCCAACAAAAAACATATCAAAAATGCACCAAATCAAAAATTCAAATTCACATACCACTGATCCGTAGTCGTCTGGCCGCTGGAATCGACGGACTCACTCTAATCGGTGCTCTGCTATGGGAACCGGCATCCTAACTGTTGCTTGCCCTTCCAAAAAGTCACTATCAGAGCTAAGATTTCACTATGGACACGAATGCAAATGAGCCTGTTTTCACCCCTTTCTCCCCATATAAAACATTCGCCGTAACCCTAATTTTCCCCCGCTCACCGTCGTGGTCCCCGCGAACTTCCCGAGCCTCTCATTTCTTCATTTTATCTTCGATTTCTTCTATTTTTCATCAGTATTGCTAACTTCTTCTCTTCTACCACCCTGCCAATTTTCATTCTTTTTCGAGAGATCGCCCGATTTTTTGAAATTTTCGGCTCATCTCTCGAGGGGGCATACCACCCATTAAATTAACATTTTATGGAGAATTTCTTCACACCTATTTTTCTTTCTTTGAAATGACGCGATAAACCGCACCGTCCCAAAGAGGGGCAAATGTAGTCACATAAATCTGTCCATTTTAATTAAATGAATATTTCGTATTTATTTGATTAAAAGCCCACTAGCCATCAATTAATTAAATTAATATTTAATTAATTCATCTTCAAACATTCTCATATTAATTAAATAAATTATTCAATTTATTTTAATTAATTCATTAAATCAAAATCACAATCAATTAAATGAATAAATTCTATTTATTCAATTTAATCCTCTTTCCTCTTTTAAATAAATTAAATAAAATATTTATTTAAATCATTTATTCCCCCCCACTTGCATTTTCCTACATCTCCCACTTGCCCTTCCTAAATTCTTCTAGAACCTATCTAATCCTAATCAATTAGCCTAATCCATCCCCTAATTATTGTCACATTCCTAAGCAACTTGGAGTCACTTCTCAAAGACTTCAAAGTCTTTGAAAAGCATTAAATGCTTGGTGTGTTCAACAATTTAACCTCTAAAGTCTTCCAAACCACTTATGGCTCTTACATGACCATTTATGGTTAACCCCTAACTCAACCCTCATGTGACTCATGTGTCTCCTCAAACATTTATTGCTTTGACTATGGTTATCCCTTTTACCCTTGCACAAGAGTTTACCCCTTGGATAAAAGCTTTATCCAATGGATGACTCTAATCCAACCTTAACCTTACCTCCCAAGTTAACCCTCAGGTCATGTCAAGCATTTAATGCTTCTTCCCTCTCCTCTCAACCCATCTCATGTTGACACTTGTCATCCTGGGATTGGGTTGAAAGCCCTCACATGGATCTCAAACCATTCAATCCTGGCCCTCGTTGAGATTACTCAATCTCAACCATCCATTGCTCCATTTTTCCTATAAATAGAACCCATTTCTTCATAATCCACATCCTAAAAATTTGTATGCATTTAATCTATAGTGAATTTTAGAGAGAGCATTTAGTATAAATCACATATATTGTCATTTTGGACTAAAATAATTCTTAGTTCATTTCATAATATGTCTAATTAGTTTGTTTTACACTTGCATAGCATAGTTAAAACATTTCAATTTTGAACCTCCATAAGCATCCATAGTGCAAAAAGTTGCTGAGAGCTATACTAATTTGGAACTTGGAGAGGAGAGGAACAAAGGAGAAGGAGCTAAGAGCATGTTAAAAGGCATTTGGAGATGTCTTGTGGTATTTACTTCCATAGTTAAATCATTTATCATGTTTTTAGTGTCTATTTTGATATGCCTGCTTAGAATAGTTTTTGGTTGATTAACACTAACAATTTCTTGTGTTTTGTGTGTTATACGACCATAGGCTTTTGTCTAACCTTTGCCTCATTTCATAGAGCATAACTAACCATCCCCTAACCTAACCCATTCCACCTAACCCTAGGTTTAACTAACCCTAGCCTATCTTGCACATTCTAAATTTCTTATCCTAACCTCCTATGGTGTGGATATTCTCCCCTTGAGACACATGGAACTTTTTCCACATGTCTCGTCCCTTGGACACTTGCCCTCTCATGAGCAAGGATCTTTGACACTTGTCACCACAAAGATAACAAGTGTCCCTTCCTCCAACCTCTTCTCCAACTTCTTCAATCTTGGCCCTTGATATCTTCAGATCAGATCTGGAGCATCGATTCTTGCCACCTCAGCTTTAGCCTTGGAATTCATATAAATATCCCCCATTTTGGAGCAATAAGGATCCCTTGCATTCATAGTTTTAACATCATTACTATAGGAAATTTGCATTTCAATTATCTAGTAATTAGACTTTTGGATTAATCATAGCATGTTAATCTAGTTTCTTAGATCATGCATTTCATATCATTTGCATAATCAATCATGATCAAGTAGCTACTCAACTCTTGAGTTGCCACTTTGGGGGTCATTGCTCCACTGAGAGCCAATCAATCCAACACCTTCAAGGTCCTCAAGAATAGAGGAAAATGGGACATTTCAAGGAAGGCTTATGGTTTGCATCTTTAATTTAGTTTTCAATTAAGCTTTCCATTGTGTTTTATTGTCTCATTAAAAGTGTATGACTTTCTTATATACCACATTTTTAGCATCACACGCCTCATTACCTCACCTTCTCTGAAGAAGATGACAATTCACTGAATCATCCACATAACCAACCATTACACATCGAAACTATGATCCATAAACAGCGAGTCAAACGTGTTTTGATACATGGAGGCGGTGAGTTGAATATTTGTACCTACAATTTACTAAAATAGTTGGGATTTTCTGAAAATATCATTGATCCAGCAAAGAAAATAATAATCAAAGCTTATGATGAAGAAGAGAGAACCTCTAAAGGTCTGGTACTATTACCAATCAGGATAGGACCTGTGGAAAGAGATGTTATTTTTCAAGTGCTTGACCTTCCTCTTTCCTACAACATCTTGTTGGGCAAGCCATGGATTCACGAAATGCAAGCAGTACCATCTACATATCATCAATGCTTGAAATTTCCTTATAATGGAGTTGAAGTCGGTATTCCTGCTGATACAAGCTACACCTATAGTGCAATGAAACAATGCACTGATACCTTTCTTCCTCATAACAGAGCAGCCTTTGCAGCTGAAAGTTCAAAAACTTTAATGAAAGACAGAAAAGAAATTGAAAATCACAGGTGCTAGCATGGATGGATACAAGATAGAACTTGTACTTTCACTAATGTCTCTTCCCCCATCGCCAAGACACTCTGGAAGACCATCTGAGGCTATGAAGCCACAAACTTCAACTCCAAATGTCATTTATGATGGTATTTTGTACAGTCCTCTACTTCACTTGCAGATGAAATAGAAGAGGAGGTTATTCTCAAATGGCTTTTCAAAGAAGAAAGTGACAACAAAGAAGTGAAACACTGTGAGATTTCCCCTAAAAAATATTGTTCAGGCTATAAGATGATTCAACGCATGGGATATTCAAGTATCAGTCCTCTGGGCAAGTGTCAAGAAGGAATTGTTGAACCTATTAAGCTACAAACTAAGTCTACAAATGATAAAGATCGACTTGGATGCCATTTAGAGGAGTCATCATATCAAAAACATACTTCTCATCATCAGTCTAAGTGGAGGAAAAAGATACTACATAAAACATCATAGAAAGTAAATGCTCAGCAAACTCAGGAAGAGTATGAGAAAAAAAAGAAGAATTGGCAATCAAGAGAGAAGAAAAAGCTTGTAACCAAGTTCTAACTGTATCAGCAATAACACTACAAGGAGTAGAAATCCTAGAAGATATGAGAGAAGAGATGGAAGGAATTAGAGAATTGTTTGCACGATTGAACATTCCAGTCACATATACAGGAATAATGCAAGTAGAATATTCAGAAACAAATTTGAATGAGTATGAATGGGGTCCAAAGCCTTTATCAGATGCATCTAATGAAGAAACTCTTGAATAACCTAGTGATATCATAGATGAAGCACAAGAGATAGTGTGCTTGAAGCTGCAAAAAGAAATAGAGGAAATCATACTAAAAAGACAAGAAGATTATGAACAACATCTGAAAGAAGGAAGAGCAAAAGAAAATTCTTCACCTACTATATCTCCCTCTAATGAGAGAGAAAATCAGATATGGGACTACAAATGAATAATTGGAGGCTATAGAAGTAGGGTCGACCATTAGTCTAGAGGAAGTTGAATGGAAAAAACAACACAGACTAACAGAGTCATCAAGGTTCTTAAAAGTTTTAGCATTGACTGGGTGTTTCCTAACACTATCAGTGATCTGTTTTCCTCCTGGAATATAAAATGGACTAACTCTTTTTTGAGATCTTTGTCGGGGTCTATGGAAAGAAAGAAATAATTGAATCTTCAGGGATGTCTCTTTCAATCAGGATATTGTGTTCCAGAAAATTCAATGGGCGATTCTGGAAAATATAGGGATCATTGAGGGTTCTTGTTTCTCGAACAACTCTCTGGAATCAAATATCTTAAGTGCATGGAATCTGAAGATTACTGACAGTTCTAACTCCAACCATAATAAAAGACTTGAAGCTAGATGGCAAACCCCCCCTTTTGGTTGGTTCAAAGTTAATTTTGACGGTGCTGCCAAAGGTAACCTGGGTCCTTCAGATTGTGGAGCTGTTCTTAGAGATGACAAAGGAATTTGCAAGGAAATGGTTTTTGTCCCTATTGGAACCCAAACTAACCATAAAGTTGAAGCAATGGCATCTCTCCAAGGTATCCTCCTTGCTAAAAAATGGAATTGTCCCTACCTATGGATTGAAGGGGACTCAAACAATATCGTAAAATGTCTTAAGGGGATCTCAAAACCCTCATGGTCGATCAACAATATAATCATCACTGCTATAGATCTTATTAGTAATTTTAAAAAAAGCTACATTTCCCACATTTACCGGGAGGCCAATGGCTCTCCTGACTGGGCTGCCACAGAGCCATTGGCCTCCCAATGCGGCGGTTAACAAAGAGGAAATGATTACGTGGACAGGAGAACAAGGACTCCCCAAAAATGTCAGGCAAATCATTTTTAATGATCGATATAGAAGCACTCCAAAGATTCTTGATGGACAGGATAATAATGAAAAGGACTAATTGGAGTACTTCAAGTCAATATAATAATGAGAGAATCACTCATTATAATACCTATGCCATTAGTTCCCACACTTTCTGGGTAACTTTGATAGTTCCAAAAAGCTCTCCGGCTAATTTATTCTGCAAGTTTCAAAATTTGGCTTTGAATAGTGACAACATGGGTGGTAACAAGAGGCAATATGAACCAAGCAGCTGCAAAGAATGGAAATAGAAGGAGGATGTTTGGGGTATTATGCAGAAGGGTAGTTTCTCAAAATTCATGGAGAGACTCCACGGACGAGATGGCACCGTCACCAGTTTTTTATGCAAAACCTAGAGAAAGGGTGTGCTGAAAATGGGAGACCAGACTGTTGAAATTGATGAAGATCTAATTGCCCAAGCCATGGGCCTCACAAGAGAAGGTTGCAACTTTTACAGAGATAGGAAAGTCAGTAAGGAAGCTACCGAAAGATACCCGGATATCAACAAGGAGAAAAAATGACTGGTAAAGTTGAGCAAAACCTACTACCCACCTAGGGCTTTTGTCAAACCCTGGCGGGAGGTCCTCTTTGTTTTAATGCGTTACATCACATTAGATGGGAAGGTTCACAAAATTTTATGGTTATCACTTCATTCTGCTGAATCATTTTAGGCACAATGAAAAGGTTAATTTCCCCTATTTTCTGCTCTTCTCGATGAATGCTACTATTAAGGCCTACAAAGAGAACCCTATGGGGGATACTGTCATGCATCAAGGACTAATGGTCCTTATTTATGACCATCTCAAGGCCAACCAAATTGCCCGGATGCAGCCCCCTGTGGATTATGAGGATGAGGGGTCTGACTCTGCCTTCTCAGTGGAAGAGGAGTCTGACAGTGACCCTTCGAGTGATGCTGAGGATAGCATGGATGTTTCGGATTATGAAAGCGGGAACAAGAGGAAACACATCAAAACTAGACCTTCTTCCTCTAAGGGCAAAAAGCCTAAAGGTAGATCCCAGATTAGCATTTCTTCAGAGGAGGAGGTCTCAGAAGACTCTAAGGAGGAGAACCCTCAAGGATTGCTGAAGAAGAAGACAAAAGCTCACACCCAAACCAGGAAAAAGCACAAGAAGAATGAGGAGATTGTTAAGGAACTGGAAGTCCATAAGCAGGTAAGGACCTTGGAAGCCAAACAGAATCTAGAGAAGATGACCATGGAAGAGGCTATTAGGGTTGAAGACACAACCACTATCCGAGACACCCCTAAAAAGGAACAGGCAACCCCTAGTAAGGCTGACCCCCCCTAACCCTCCTCCAGAGGGTATGCAAGGTTTCATTGATACTATGGAGTGGCTTATTAATGGTTACAAGAAAGTTGTGGATGAAATCAAAAAACTCTGCAACAGAATTCTGATCTTGGAAACCATCAATACTGGGGAAGGTAAGACCATGGCTAATTAGTTAGAGGACCTGAAAAGTACCATTGCTAAAGATGAAAACATAAGAGATGCCTTCAACCCCAGGTTTGAGAAAATAGATAAGGATTTGCTGGAAAGGAAAAATCTTGCTGACGCTAATGACCAAACTATCTTGGATACTGTTAGCAAAGTCGGCAAAATTGAGGAGTGTCTGAAGAGCATTGTTGAACAGAGTCTAAGCATCCTGAAGATTTTAGCTAACAACACCAACACTCTCATCAGCAAACTAGATGAAGAAAAGGAAATCCTGAATATTGACCCGAATACTGAAGGAACAGGGGAAGCTCAAGGTCCCAGGAACCCATACCAAAGGTAAAAAGAAGGAAAAGAAACCTAACAAGAACCTGGAAGACCTCAAAGCTGTCAGAGCCACATACGATGAGCTGGTGAAAAAGGCGGAGGAACTGCTGAAGAAAATAATTGTGTAGCGCCTTCTTTGTTTCTTTGTTGTTGTTTGTGTAGCTGTCCTTTTGGTTTACTGGTTTTTTTGCCAGTCATTTTGTAAGCAGTTCTTAAGCACTAGAATTTTTCGTGTCTTATCTTAATCTCCTTTGTTAAAGGTTTTGGGTCCTGAAAACCTATTTTTTTAATTAATCAAAACAGAGTCATCAAGGTTATGTCAACAGGTATGTCAACTACAAGTGATCATTGAACCAAATCATGAAGGAACTTGTGACATCAAAGATGCAGATATTGATACAATACATGCTTTCACTAAGCCACTTGAAGAAGAGTCAGAGGCTTCATCTTCTGACTCTGATCACTCTGAAATAAGATCTATTTATAACATTACCTATTTGACACCAAACTATGACTACTTCGTCATGAATGTCTAAACTTTGTCTGATGAACCTGTTACTGTCGAATCACGATACGTAGTCCAGTCTGAAGTAGAGGACAGTGCTAGTGGTAGGTCTGTTGGGTTAGGTTCCCTAAATACTAACGTAAACATCGATAATCGTATTCTAACTCTTCTTGGTCTCATGACGCTTACGCAAGGTAGTCTTCTAGAACTCAACTTGTCGATCCGAGGTTGTGATAACAATACCATGAATTCCCTTGAACCTGTTAAATATTTATCCCTGGTACATCCTGAGCTTATTGACTGTACTCTCCAAGATCAACCTTTGAATATACCTACCTTTGCCAATGACTATACATTAGCCTGTTATCTTAATGCAGTTGAACAAATGGGCTCTTCCATCAGTGAACAAAGTTAGAGCATGACAATTGCAGATGTCAAGTATCTTAGTCGCAAAAATCAAAATAAGAAAAATAAGAGTTCTGATGGTGAAAACCACACTGTGGTGGTGTCAGAATAAAAAATAATAAAAATAAAGGACGTACCTAACGGTGAAAACCTCTCTGAGTCACCTGAATGTGAGATACTTGACATTTTGCTTGATCACTTTCAAGAGAGATCATCAGTGCTAATTGAACCTACACAGCCAATAAACATTGAAACGAAAGAATCTCAACACACCATACATGTAGCTCAATCCTTGTCAGTCGAAGAACTAAAAGAATTTGTTGATTTCTTCATGGAAAAGAATATCAATTTTTCATGGACATCTGCTGATATGTTGGGTCTAGATCCTAACCTCATAATGCATCATCTTTCTATCACTCCTAGAGTTAAACCTGTTAAGCAAAAACTCTGAAAAATGCATCCTCATGTTGCATTACTTGTTAAAGTTGAGCTAGAAAAATTGCTAAAAGTTGGATTCATCAGAGCAATTGATTATGTCAAATCAATACATGTTTGCACAAATTTCAGAAATTTAAACAAATCTTGTCCAAAAGATGATTTTCCACTACCCAACATAGACATGATAGTGGGCATGATTGTTGGTTATGAAATGTACTCTTTAATGGATGGTTTTTCCGGATACAAGCAGATCAAAATTGCACCTGAGGATCAAGAGAAAACAACATTCACTTGTGCATGGGGAACTTTCTACTAGAATGTAATGCCCTTTGGCTTAAAGAATGCAGGCGCTACTTATCAAAGAGCTATAACAACAATTTTTCATGACATGATGCACAAAAACATGGAGGACTATGTTGATGATACTCTAGTCAAATCTATGAAAAGATCAACACATCTATCAGAACTAGGTCCAATCTTAGACAAGATGGAAAAATTCAAACTCAAATTAAATCCCAAGAAATGTGTATTTGGGGTCACATCTAGCAAGCTTTTAGGATACATTGTTTTAGCGAAAGGAATTGAAGTGGATCCAGAAAAAAAAGCTATAATGGAAATGCTACCTCCAAATAATGTCAGTCAAATGAGAAGTTTACAAGGGTGGCTCCAATAAATAAGATGCTTCATCTCTCAGCTAGCAAATAAGGCTCAACCATTCACAAAGGCATTACAAAAAGGGGTTACATACAACTGGGATGAAGATTGTGAGTAGCACCTAAAGAAAATCAAGGAATATATTTCTAATCTACCTATATTGATGCCACCAATTCAAGGCAAGCCCTTGATTCTCTACATATCAGCTACTGATACATCACTGGGGGCACTTCTGGCACAACAGGATGAGAATAAAAGAGAAAGAGCTATATATAATATTAGTAGGACATTGGTGTCCTATGAGATGAACTATACTATCATAGAGAAAGCTTGTTTGGCATTGGTCTTTGCATCACAAAAATTAAGACACTACATGCTAGCACATTCTATCAAACTGGTGGCTAAGATTGATCCGCTCAAATACCTTCTAAGCAAAGCAACACTTACAAGAAGATTGGCTAAATGGGTCATGATACTCACAGAATTTGACATTGAATATATAGAACACAAAGCTATCAAAGGACAAATCATTGCAGATCAAATTGTTGATGCTCTGCTTGAAGACAATCAACCTTTGCACATAGAATTTCTGGATGAATCCATCATGCACCTTACTCAGCAATCCTAGAAAATGTTCTTTGATGGGTCTTTCACTCAACAAGGCTCTAGTTCCAGAATACTTTTTATCACTCCTCAGAGATACTCAATCCCAAAGGCGTACAAGATTCTCTTTCCTTGTACCAACAATATTGCAGAATATGAAGTTGTGGTAAATGGAATCAAGTTGGCTATCGAATGGAAAGTTATTGAGTTATGCATCTATGGAGACTCTCAACTGATTATCAATCAGATCAATGATATTTATCAGACTCGAGATGAAAAATTGATGCCCTATAAAAGAATGGTTGATGACCTCAAGAAATACTTTACCTTTGTATCATTTCATCATATTCCTAGATCAGCAAATAGAGCAGCAGATGCTATGACTACCTTTGCATCTATACTATAGCTACAAGAATATGAGTTCCACTATGAATTCCTAGTGGAAGAGTTACGTTATCCTGCTTATGATTCCCCCGAGTCTCAGATGGTTTGTTCTATTATTGGACATCTCATCTCACTATAGCTACATTTACTCTTACTTGTGTGACCAAATTATTCTTGTTAATCTTACTCGTAATGAGAAAAGAAACCTAATTCGAAATGCTTCACGACATGTCATCATCGCTAACGATCTATCTAGGCGAGGTTTATTTAGTACTTTGCTTAGGTGTCTATAACTTGAAGAGTCCCAATGCGCATTATCTGAAGTGCATGAAGGTATTTGTGGATCTTGTGTGTGTGAAAAAGGGTCTGTAGCTCTAAGCACAACACTTCAATTAAGTCATTGCATGTATGGTTAGTAAATAAATAATCAATAAATAATAAACCATAACAAAGCGACTAATTGCCTTCTAAAAGATGCGAGTATAAGATTGCTCTCAGATTTTTATAAGCAATACCAGTGACTAGACTACACCAAGACGAAGGATTTAATCTATATGATATTAACTATATGGATGCAAGATGGATGAATAATTCAAGCAATAACGAATTCAAGCAATATGGATGCAAATAATCTAAAAAAACACAATGATCTTCAATGACTCCAGAGCGAAATTAACATGATAATAATCTCCAAGCGTGTTCTCAAAAATCTTTGGGGTAAATTGGAATGAGAGTTGAGGGTTGAATTTATAGATAATTACAAGAGAAAAGCTCAATTCAGGATTAATTGAAAATAATTGAGAAATCAGGTTCAGTTAACCTTGACATAGATTCCAATTATAGTTTAATTGAAATACATTCAAATTAGAAGTCCAAGTTGCATTGGAAATAATAATAAATTAATTTCATGCATTTGTGATAAAAATAGATAATTCTTTTATTTATTCAAGAAAAGAGTCTTTTCAATGCAACTGAACTTCTTTTTCTGAAAAGCTTTGAGTTCCAATTTTAGAGAATAATCAATAATTCAATTTAATTGCTTTTCTGATTTCAAGTTCTAAATTTAGAAAAAGAAATAATATCTCAAGTTTGATTTCTCTCTCAATTCAATTTTTTTTGTTTATTTTTCAATTAAACTCTTGCTTTGTAATTAATTCCTCTTTTGTAATAAATTAATTCCTTTTGCATGATTAAATGGCAAATTTATTAATTAATTAAATATGCAAGGATATTTAATAAATTAAAATAGGATAATTGATCAAAATGGTATTCTTGGAAATGATTCTATTAATTAAATAAATATGTAATTAATATTGAGTAATTGATTTCCCATGTGATATTTGATGATTAAAGAATTAATAATGTGCCCAAGGTTGATTTGATTGCCTTTGGTTAGGACCTTGGTGATGTTGTCGAGATTAGGGGCCCATGGTTTAGATGACCATTTTTAGGGTATTACATTTGCCCCTCTTTGAATTAATATGTGAGCAGAGCGTTGGTTCAAAGAATATGTGATGTCTAAGAGATGTCAGTTCTGAACTTGATTGATCACGAACTAGATGAAGAGCAAGGTGTTTAGATTGATTTGAAGCGATGAAGTTGAATGAAGTCTTATTAAAGCGATACTGATCTCGGACTTGATTGAACTGAGGAATGATAAGAAAACAAAAGATACTGAACTTGAACTTGATTGATCAAAAAGCGGATCTTACTGATATAGAACTTGATTGATCTAGACACAGCGAGCGAAGATAAAAATCAATCTTGAACTTGATTGATCAAGATACGATGAGCAAAAAATAAAGTGTCCATCTTGATTCGAAGCGATGAAACTGAACACCTACTTAGATTTAGCGTGTGATCAAAGATACTCTTTAAACTTTTGATTGAGTTTAAACGAATAATCAGCTTGATGAAAAGCGATGAAACTGATTAACGTTAAGAGATCGATTCAGATGAAGACAAATATCAGCTTGATTTGAAGCGATGAAGCTGATATGCCCCTAGCAATTGATTCGATTCAAATGATCGAGAGATCTCAACTTGATGTGAACCGATGAAGCTAAGATGCCCCTTAGCAATAAGAATTGATTTTCTTTACTTGAAAATATTTTTGCTTGACTTTTGATAAAGATTTTAAAAATTTCTCGACATGTGAGATGTGAGGTCATGAGGTCGTGAGTATGCCCCCTCGGAAACGAAATCGAAAGATAACGAGGGTTCATTATAGGCAATTGTTGGCGATGATAAGTTATTTGAGCATAAATTGATTCTGAGAAATTTTTGAAAATTTGGCGTTGATTGATTGTGAATTGAGCGCAAAGTTGTTGTGTAGAATAAAATTGAGTTTCAGGGTTGATTCATGAGAAATTAAGCGCAATTTAAAGAAAGAATGAGCATTTGATAAAAAGCGCTAAGTGGTCCAAATTTTGAAATTGACTAGTAAAATGATCTTGAATTTTGATTTCAATCCCGAAAATGGAATCAGAACGAGAAAATTAGCTAAGGGTACAATTTTCATGTCCATCGGAGCAAGTTGAAAAATTAGGTTTCTGGCTACATATGGGACAAAAGTGTCATTTTCAAATCATTTTAACCCTCCAAGTTTGAAAATTCAAAAAGCCTTTTGCGAAGAAAAATGGTGGTCCCTACTCGTATGCATCGATTTGAGCACCAAAGACGACATAATCGACCCCGAAACTATGAGCCAACGGTAAGTGATTGATCTTAAGCCTCTTTATGTTTTCAATTTTGAATTTTTTTTTCATTTTTCAAGTTTTTGGCATGTTTGGGGGTGGGTTTCACGTTTTGTTGTGCGAGACAGGATCCTGTCTTGTACGAGTAACTGTTAAATTTTATTTTGTCGTTTTAAGCCACTAGAATTGTCGTTCGGACCCTGCCCTCATGTCGTACGACATGTCTGTAAAAAGGCCATTTTGTCGTGCAAGGTCTAATAATGTGTCATTTGGGAATGTTTTTATTGTACCAGAGCCATTCTTGACTCGTATGAGATGCTATCCTTTTGTGTTTTATCATTCAGGAAACAGTGGGCATTTTTGAAATCAAAACTTGAAATTTTGATTTTGCACTTGACTTAGTTGGATTTGCGTGATGTTTTACTTCTCTTGTAGGCTAATTTGGAATGTTTTCTGATGCTTCTTTGTTGGGTTTTTGCAGGTTTGATTACCTCCTGGGCTTTTCAGATGCGTTTATCCTCCCACCATGGCATTAGTACGACATTTATTAGAGGTTGAGCAGGCTCATATTGATTTATGCGGTTTGACTCATCTTTTTGGTTTACCAGATATCTGTGTGAATCACGGTATGCTCAAAGCGTTGGTTGAGCATTTCCATTCAGAGCATAACACGTTTCATTTACCAGTAGTGGAGTTGACTATCACTCCCGAGGATGTATATAGGATCCTCTGTATCTCTTTTGCTGGGGATAAGGTGGATTATAATGCAACATTGCTACCTGGACTACAGGCAGTTAGACATATACTTAGGGATCCAGACATTTTGACTTGTTCCATTAGTTGGGACGTGATGATGAGCAAATACAGTGAGGAGTTTCCTCTGGCGTGTTCTCTAGCAGGATTTATCGATTGTTTTTAGATGCCAGATAAAGGACAGTAGGGTTTTCAGTGTGGATGGGGCAGGATGTTGATGAGATTGATGGAGACCACTCAGAGGCTTGGCTGGGGTTCTTGTATATTGGCCCACATGTATTGCAAGATGCATGCGATTGTATATAGGGATGGCAGGAGCATGGTTGCAGGTGTATTTATTTTACAGGTTTGGGCTTGGGAGCACCTCCTAGTTTGTCGGCCGATAGTTGATGATAGTTGAGAGCTTCGGCAGCCGATTATATATAGGTATGTTGGTTATGTTACACAACCCCATCTGGGAAAGACAGATTTTTGGCGATGGTAGTTAGATGACCTGATAGCCGTAGTGTGGAGATCTTACAGAGGTTTAGAGCCATGGGATGACTGGCGGCTGGTTCGCAGGGACCTTTTTGTTACGCACCCTCTTATCGGGAGATCGCAAACTATTGTTAAGCGGTCTGTTGTATCACGGGTGATGAGGTAGTATGGCCAGCCTCAGGGGATCTTGCACAAGTATACAACTTATGCACGTTATGCGGATGAGGAGAGACATGGATGGTCTCCATGATTGTCCTACGCTTTGGCTATGCAGGAGCTGACTGGTCTACAACGCCTTAGATGGGACTATATGGATGATGTTGCGAATGTGGGGGTATTGCCCCAATACAGAGATTGGTTACAACAACATCCATTTCCTAGGTTTACAGATTCAGGTGAGCAGGCACCCCGCATAGAGGATGTTGAGGATGATGCCCCCGCACCAGGAGAGGGCTAGGGATGAGGACAAAGAGTCGAGGCTTAGACGCAGGCAGGTGGCAATCCTAGTTCTAGTAGCAGCAGGGTTCCAACTGGAGTTGGATAGCAGAGGGGTGAGGGTGGATCCCTAGGGCGTGTAAGAGTGAGATTGGGTGGAGCTGAGGAGGAGCAAGCAACTCCGAGACAGGTTTAGCAGCGGTGGGAGGAGCAAGGTGGAGTTGGAGGTGGAGATGGGGGTGGAGAGCTTGCGAGAGAGCAGGGGACTGACGCGGGACAGTCGATGAGAGCATGTCTTGCAGAGCTGCAGTCACAGTTGACAGTGGCTCAGACTTAGCTGGCGGAGCGAGACCGACAACTTGCAGATCTTAGGGTTGAGCGTGGTCGCTAGATCTCAGAGACAAGAGCAGAGATAGAGGCCTTGCAGTAGGAGGTCTCTCCAGACTAGTAGGGCAGCCTACTATGTTGCACCACATAGCGTCGCAGTTCTAGTTGCGTAGCAGGTCATTCCCTACTCATAGTATATGGCATGGTCAGAGGGAGCTCGGGCACCTTGTCAGGATCCCAGTCATCAGGCTCCTCCTCCTCCACCAGGCGATGAGGGAGAGGTCGAGAGCTAGATATTTTTTTTGTAGCTCAGATATTTTTTGTAGACACACCCATTTTTTTGTAGCCTATAGGATTCTTGCTCCGATGGGAGTTTGTATATGTCATTCGACATCATTTTGTACTCTTAGACTTTATATATATATATATATATATATATATGAGATCCAATTTGACTTCATCGTACTTGTGTTGATTCATTTATAAGATGTCTTTTATATGCTTTATTCTATATGTATGCATTTCTTTTCAGTATGCAATGCAAATGATTATGGATGTCTATTTTTGCTTCTTTTCATATGCAAATAGATGAATGTGTAATAAGTAATATGAAATGCAAAAAAAAAAATTCTATGCAATAAGATGAATGCAGATGAGTGAATAATGAAATGTATGAATCTATATAGAAAATGTTTATGTATGTAGCTAAACATCTCAAAATACAAGTACTCGATCGAAGAAATGATGATAAATAGACCACTTAGCATAAGAAATGATGATGCTTTCAGCTCTCATTCAGAAGATAAAGAGATTATTGCCATACCGAAATCACTCTAGATTCACAAAAATGCATAATGATATGCAAAATGCAACCTAAACCTAGTCACTGGATTTAAAATGCTTAAGATTCATCACCGAGCATAACGAACACAACAAGGGGGTTAGAGTTCCTTTCTTTTTCAATGTGCGATATTTATTATCTTGTCCGCAATGACCCTTTTTTCGTTCATATCCTTGGACAGATTTCGCAGGGACCCGAATTGCATCATAAAGAAATTCCCTCAAAACAAACAAAGAAATGATGTGGACCTCCTTGTAGCATACAAATAAGCAGAGTCGAGGTATGTGAGACGATTTCACCTTGATGTGATGGCTCTTATCACAGACACCTAGCTAATTTATATGTTTCCAGATCATTGGGATCATTCCTACAAGTAGAAAACGAAGAAAATATTATGCCCCTAATCCTTTCTCCTCTTAGTCACAATAGACTTCCTCGAGTTACTCAGAGGGATAATAATCGAAAACCAATATAAAAGACAACATACAAAGAAAATTTTCATTCATAGCTCAAATTGTTTAGTGATTGTTTTTCATTATGTTGTTTTGCTTGTTTACTCAGTGATAAAACTCTTTGGTAGTTAGGAGACAGGTGACTGACTCGGAGTGGACGACTAGGTTTCACTGACGGAAAGATGACTTGGTTGACACTGCTTAGGATATGTAATGTGCTCAGTCGATTAACCTAAGACTAGGATGTTGATCAGTTTCAAGTCATGAAGGTTCCAATGAACCAGGATGTCACAAAAGTGACTGAAATATATGTACAAGCAAAAGAAAATATGCATGAAAGCGGGAAATGCCAACGTTGCATTGATAGATGGAGCGCTTGAGTACAAGAGGCGTCTATTTGCCAGGTTTTCACCTACTTGGCAGAGATTCATTCTTTTCTTTTTTTTTACCAAGGTGCCTATTTACCAAGCTTTCACCAAGGCATTTTCTCTCTTTATATATTTTTTTTTCTTTTTTCTATTTTTATTTTTATTTTTTCATTTAAAATTTTTTTTTTTAAATTTTTTTCAGGACTTTTTTCAATTTTTAGGATTTCTTCAGGACTTTTTCAGCTGTACATGTTGATAGCACAGAGAATGCTAAGCGAAGAATTTCTTCAAGTGGATGGTGTTAATCGATTCATGAAGTTGTTCTCCTTCCTAATTTGAGAGTTGATAGGCACTAGAGCCGAATACTACAGTAACGATATAGGGACCCAGCCAGTTGGGTTCAAACTTCCCTTTGTTGTCTCAAAACTGTTGATTTTTAGGATTTTCTCTTAGAACTAGGTCACCAACCTGAAATTGTCTTTGTCTAAATTTCTTGTTATATCCTCTAAACATTCTCTTCTGGTACACTCTGAGATGATCAAATGCCACTTGTCGACGCTCATCCAGCAATTCGAGTTCTTGCAATCTAGATATTCTATGATCTTCATCAGTAACAAAACCTTGCAAGGAAACTCTTAGAGATGGTATTTCTACTTCAATAGGTAGTACTGTTTCAGACCCATACACCAAAGAGAAAGGTGTAGCCCTAATAGGTGTTCTGATACTTGTTCTGTAAGCCCATAGTGCAGGGTTGAGCTACAGATGCCAATCCTTCTCAGATTTGTTCACCGTTATGTGCAAGATAGTCAGTAGGTTTTTGTTAGATGTCTCGGCTTGTCCATTACCTTGAGGGTATTACTGATGACCAATGTTTTTTTTATTTTGAATTTCTCATAGAGCTTGTCTAGATCTTTATTCTTGAATTGTCCTCCATTATCAGTTATGATGGACGAAGGTATCCCATACCTACAGATGATATAGTTTAGGATGAACAAGGCGACTTGTTTACCAGTTGCTTTGATGAGCGGAACCGCTTCTACCCACTTGGTGAAATACTCAGTGGCAGTTATGATGAATTTATGTCCGTTAGATGATGCAGGATATATCTGACCAATGAGATCAAAGGCCCATTGCTGAAAAGGCCAATGTGTAGTGAAGGGTATAAGATCCCTTGCTAAAGCATGTATGAGATTTCCATGTAGCTGACATTTTTCACAGGTCTTAGCAAATTTAATAGCATCTTTCTCCATGTCTGACCAGTAGTAGCCAGTTTGTAATAGTTTTCGAGCTTAAGTAAGACCATTCGAATGAGATCCACAAATACCTTCATGAACTTCCGATAACGCACGTTTAGATTCTTTAGTTTCTAGACACCTAAGCAATGTACCATTCAAACCTCGTCTAAACAAATCATTAGCAATGATAACATACCATGAAGCATTTCGAGTTAGGTTTATTTTCTCATTACGAGTAAGGTTTTCAGGGATAATTTGGTCTCGTAAATAAGAGTAGATGTGACTGTATCGGGATGAGTCATGTCCAATAATAGAACAGACTATTTGGGTCTCAGGAGAATCATAGTTTGGGCAATGTAACTCTTCCACCAGGAATTCAAAGTGAAAATTGGATTCTTGTAACTCAGGTATGGATGCCAAGGTGGCCATAGCGTTTGCTGCTCTGTTTGCAGATCTAGGAATCTGTTGGAATGATACAAAAGCAAAATACTTCTTAAGATCATCAACCATTCTCTTATAAGGCATCAATTGAGTCTGATATGTATTATTGATTTGATTTATGATCAGCGGACAATCTCAATAGATGTGTAATTCCACAACCTTCCATTCAATAGCTAGCTTGATCTTGTTCACCAGAGCCTCATATTCTGCAATATTATTTGTGCAAGGGAATAGAATCTTATCATACTTTGAGATTGAATACTTTTGAGGAGTAATAAACAATATTCCAGCACCAGAACCATTTTGAGTAAAAGACCCATTGAAGAACATCTTCCAGGGTTGTTGAGTAAGATGCATTATTGATTCATCTGAAAACTCTATATGCAGTAGTTGAGTGTCCTCAAGCGGAGCTTCAGCCAGTTGATCAGCAACTACCTGTCCTTTTATGGCTTTGTGTTGTACATATTCAATGTCAAACTTTGTAAGGATCATGACCCATTTTGCCAATCTTCCTGTTAGTGTTGCTTTGTTGAGGAGATATTTGAGCGGATCAATTTTAGCCACCAAGTTGACTGAATGTGCCAGCATGTAGTGTCTCAATTTTTGGGATGCAAAGACAAATGCCAAGCATGCTTTTTTCTATTATGGCGTAGTTCATTTCATAAGACACCAATGTCCTACCGATGTAATAAATAGCTCGTTCCTTTTTGTTGTCATCTTGTTGTGCCAGAAGTGTCCCCAATAATGAATCAGTTGCTGATATGCATAAGATCAATGGTTTACCCTAAATCGGTGGCATCAATATTGGTGGATTGGATAGGTAATCTTTTATCTGCTGAAGGTGTTGTTCACATTCCTGATCCCAATTGTATATTATTCCTTTCCTCAATACTTTCGTGAAAGGTTGAGCTTTGTCTACTAGCTGAGAAATGAAGCATCTAATGGATTGGAGACATCCCTGTAGACTTCTCATTTGACTGATGTTCTTCAGAGGCGACATTTCCATTATAGCTTGGACCTTCTCAGGATCAACCTCGATTCCCTTCTTTGAAATGATGTAGCCAAGTAGTTTACCAAATGTTATTCTGAATGCACACTTCTTTGGATTTAACCGGAGTTTAATCTTTTCCATTTTGTCTAGTATAGGACCTAGCTCTTGAATATGTGTGGATCTCTTCATAGTCTTCACTAAGGTGTCATCAACATAATCTTCCATATTCTTATGCATCATGTCATGAAAGATAGTTGTAACTGCTCTTTGATAGGTTGCTCATGTGTTCTTTAGCCCAAATGGCATGACATTCCAACAAAAGGTTCCCCGTGCATAGGTGAAAGTTGTCTTTTCTTGATCTCCGAGAGCTATTTTGATTTGATTATATCTAGAGAATCTGTCCATTAGTGAGTACATCTCATACCTAGCAGTCATGTCGACTATCATATCAATATTTGGTAATGGAAAGTCATCCTTCGAACAAGCTTTATTAAGATCAATGAAGTCAGTGTAAACTCTGATAGATTTGTCTACCTTTGACACAGGTACTATGTTTGAAATCCATTAGGCATAATCTATAGCTCTAATGAATCTATCTTTTAATAGTTTTTCTAGCTTAGCCTTGACCAACAGTGCCACATGTGGGTGCATCTTACGGAGTTTTTGCTTAACTGGTTTTACTCCTGGTGTGATAGAAAGATGGTGCATGATGAGATCAGGATCCAGGTCTGGCATATCAGAGTATGTCCATGCAAAGTTTATTTTCTTTTCTGAGAATAGATGAGTGAAATCTTTCAATTCTTCAGCTGATAGTGATTACATGTATGATTAGTAAATAAATAATCAATAAATAATAAACCATAGCAAAGCGACTAATTGCCTTCTAAAAGATGCGATTATAAGATTGCTCTCAGATTTTTATAAGCAATACCAGTGACTAGACTATACCAAGACGAATGATTTAATCTATATGATATTAAACTATATGGATGCAAGATGAATGAATAATTCAAGCAATAACGAATTCAAGCGATATGGATGCAAGCAATAAGGATGCAAATAATCTTAAAAAGCACAATGATCTTCAATGACTCCAGAGTGAAATTAGCATGATAATAATCTCCAAGCGTGTTCTCAAAAATCTCTGGGGTAAATTGGAATGAGAGCTGAGGGCTGAATTTATAGAGAATTACAAGAGAAAAGCTCAATTTAGGATTAATTGAAAATAATTGAGAAATCAAGTTCAGTTAACCTTGAGATAGATTCCAATTATAGTTTAATTGAAATGCATTCAAATTAGAAGTCCAAGTTGCATTGGAAATAATATTTAATTAATTCCATGCATTTGTGATAAAATAGATAATTCCATGCACATATTTGATTTATTCAAGAAAAAGGACTTTTCAATGCAATTGAACTTCTTTTTCTTTGAAAAGCTTTGAGTTCCAATTTTAGAGAATAATTCAATTAATTGCTTTTATGATTTCAAGTTCTAAATTTAGAAAAAGAAATAATATCTCAAGTTTGATTTCTCTCTCAATTCAATTTTTTTTGTTTAATTTTTCAATTCAACTCTTGCTTTGTAATTAATTCCTTTTTTTGTAATAAATTAATTCTTTTTGCATGATTAATGACAAATTTATTAATTAATTAAATATGCAAGGATATTTAATAAATTAAAATAGGATAATTGATCAAAATGATATTCTTGGAAATGATTCTATTAAGTAAATAAATATTTAATTAATATTGAGTAATTGATTTGCCATGTGATATTTGATGATTAAAGTATTAATAATGTGCCCAAGGTTGATTCAATTGCCTTTGGTTAGGACCTTGGTGATGTTGTCGAGATTAGGGGCCCATGGTTTAGATGACCATTTTTAGGGTATTACAGATCTCATCCAAATGGTCTTACTCTGGCTCAAAAACTACTAAGGGCTAGCTACTACTGGCCAGATATGGAAAAAGATGCTATAAAATTTGCTAAAACTTGTGAGAAGTGTCAGCTACATGGAAATCTCATACATGCTCTAGCTAGGGATCTCATACCTTTTATCACGCATTGGCCTTTTCAACAATGGGCGTTTAACCTTATTGGCCAAATCTATCATGCATCATCTAATGGACACGAGTTTATCATAACTACCACAAAGTACTTCACTAAGTGAGTTGAAGCAGTTCCGCTAATAAAAACAACTGGTAAACAAGTGGAAATGTTCATCCTTAACTATACCATTTGCAGGTATGGAATACCTTCTTCAATTGTGATTGACAATGGAGGGCAGTTCAAAAACAAATATAGATGAGCTCTATGAAAAGTTCAAAATCAAACAACATTGGTCATCCATATACTACCCTCAAGGTAATGGACAAGATGAAGCATCTAACAAAAATCTGTTGACTATCTTACACAGAACGGTAAAATAATCTGGAAAGGATTGGCACCTGTAGCTCAATCCTGCACTATGGGATTATAGAACAAGTATCAAAACACCTACTGGGGCTACACCTTTTGCTTTGGTGTATGGATCTGAAGTAGTCTTGCCTATTGAGGTGGAAATACCTTCTTTGAGAATTTCTTTAAAAGGCCTTGTTATTGATGAAGACTACAAAATATCTAGATTGCAAGAGCTCGAATTGTTGGATGAACATCGACAAGTGGTGTTTGATCATCTAAGAGCGTATGAAAAAGAGAATGTCTAGAGGTTATAACAAGAAAGTTTGACAAAGAGAATTTCAGGTTGGTGACCTTGTTTTGAGAGAGAAAATCCTAAAAATCAATGGTTTCGAGACAACAAAGGGAAGTTTGAACCCAACTGGCTGGGTCCCTACAATGTTACTGCAGCCTTTGGCTCTGGTGCTTATCAACTCTCAACATTGGAAGGAGAAAATCCCCATGAATCGATCAACACCATCTACTTGAAAAAATTCTTCACTTAGTATTTTTTGTTCCAGCAACCTATATGACTATAAAGTCTTGAAAAAATATAAAAAAAAAAAATCAATCAAATTCCTCAGTGAAAACCTAGTAAACAGGCACCTTGGTAGTAAAAAAAAGGAAAGGGATCTTTTCCAAGAAGGTGAAAACCTGGTAAATAGGCACCTCTTGTACTTACAGTGCTCCATCTATCGATGCAAATTTGGCATTTCCCATTTTCATTCTCGCTTTCCTGCATCTTTGCTTTAGCTTGTACGTATCTTTTAGTCGCTTTTGTGATATCTTGGTTCTTTTGGAACCCTCATGGCTTGAAACCGATCAATGTCCTAGTCTTAGGGTAATCGACTAATCAATCTAAATGTCCTAAGCAGTTTAGCCAAGTCATCTTTCTGTCAATAGTACCAGGTTATCCACTATGAGTCAGTCACCTATCTCCACACTACCGCTGAGTTTTATCACTAAATAAACAAGCAAAACAAGACTACTGAAAACAATCTTTAAACTGTTTGAGATATGATTGAAATTTTCTTTGTGTGTTGTCTTTTAAATTGTTTTTCGATTATTATTCCCTTTGAGTAACTTGAGGAAGTCTATCTTGACTAAGAGGATCAAGGATTGGGGGCATAATACTTTTTCTTTGTTTTCTGCTTGTAAGAGTGATTTCGATGATCTGGAAACATCTAATAAGCTGGGTGTCTGTGATAAGTGCCTTCACATCAAGGTGAACTTGCCACACATACCTCAACTCCACTTATTTGTATGCTACAAGGAGGTTGGAGTCATTTCTTTGTCTATTTTGAGGGAATTTATTTAATGTGTAATCTGTCCAAAGATATGAATGATAAAAGGGTCATTGCAGACAAGATAATCAATATTTGCATATAAAAAAGAAGGAACTTTGTTTTGCCAGTTGTGTTTGTAAAAGGCTCAATGATGGTAATTAAGCATACCAAATCCAGTGACTAATTTTAAGTTGCATTAATTCTAAATTTTATGTATTTCAAGTGATTTCGGTATGATAACAATGATCTCTTTATCTTTCTGAATGAGAGTTTGAAGCAATTGTCATTTCTTGGCCAAGTGGTACCCTTTTTCATCACTGTTTCTCCGATCGAGTACTTGTGTATTGAGATGTTAGCTTCATACATGAGAATCTTATATAGATCCATACATTTCATTATATACTTATTTGCATTCACATTATTAGATAAAAATAAACATTTGCATTACTCGTTACTCATTTTCATCATTTATTTGCACGTGAAAAAGAAACAAAAAAACAAAAAACATCCATATTCATCTCCATTACATACATCCATACTGAAAATATATGCATACATATAGAATAAAGCATATAGAAAGACATCTCATAATTAATCAACACGAGTACAATGAAATCAAATCAAGAGCTCGTATATCACATCATAATCTCAGTGTTTAAGAGTACAAATGATATCAACTGTCATACACAATGTCTCATTGGAGCAAGAATTGTAAAAGCTACAAAATGGGGTATATAGCAAAATCTAGGAGGTATATAACAAATCTAGCTCTCTACCTCTCCCTCATCGCCGGGTGGAGGAGGTGCTTCCTGTTGACCATTGTCATGTCTGGGTGCCCTAGCTCAAGCCATATACTGATAATACGACACAACCTGTTGCGCTACTGGGACCGCTACGCTATAAGCTGCAACATAATAAGTTTCCCAACTTGTTTGATGCAAAACCTCTCGCTCTGCTCTCATCTCTATGATCTGTCAATCGTGCTCATCTCTGATCTCAACGATCTGTCGGTCTTTCTCCTCCAGCTGCGTCTACACCAGTGTCAACTATGACTACAAACCTGTCACCCTCGCCCTCAATGACCGAACCATGTCTCTCCCCACCTCCTCCCTGCTCATCTCTTTGTTGCCTAACCTTCCTAGGATCCGCTCTCTCCTCCAACCTCTATTGCCTTAGTCCTGCCAGCCTCAACCCCAATAGCTCCTAAGGATCCACCTTCCCCTCTCTATCATTGTCGACCTCCTGTGGTGCCCTACTGCTACTCGCATCGGGATCACCTCCTATCCCCTAGGTAGACCTGCTCTTCATCCCTGTACCTTCCCTGGTCCCTGTACATGTGCTAGTGCATCCTCCTCAACTTCATCTATAAGAGGCGCATGCTCTCTCAGATCTATAAATCAAGGGAAGGGGTATCTTTGAAACCAATCTCTATACTGGGGCAATACCCCCACGTCTACCACATCCTCTTGGTACTCCCATCTTTGCGGCTGTAAACCTGCTAACTCCTGCATAGTCAAGGCATATGAGAGTCTAGGTGCCCATCCTCATCTCTCCTCGTCCTCGTATCTAGCATATGTTGTAAACTCTTGGGATATACTCTGTGGTCTCCCATACTACCTCAAAACCCTAGATACTACAAACCGCTCAATAATAGTGGTCAATCTACCGATGAGAGGTCTAGTCATAAACATATCTATCTGTTGTACCCTCCAATCATCCCACTACTCTAGACCCATATATGGTCTCCATACTACAGCGACCAAGTCATCTAACTGCCTCCTCAAAAAATCAGTCTTGGCCAGGTGGAGCTGTGTGACATGACCTGAGTACAGACATACGATAAGCTGATGTGCCTCCCTGGAATCATCCACAATAGATCTGCAAACTGAGATATGCTCTCATGCCCATATTTGCAAAACTATGACACCAGCTACCATGCTCTTCCCCTCTCGATAGGCGATCTCATGCATCTCATGGTACATATGCACGAGTAAGCATGAACCCCAGCCTAATCTAACTGGATGAGTCATCAATCTCTCTAGCATTCTACCCCATCCACATAAGAATCCCTATTATCCTCTGTCAAGCATCATGAAACAACCAATCATGCCAGCCAAAATGCACGCAAGAGGGTACTCTGCACCATACCTACTCATCAAATCTTCCCAAGTGATAGCATGATCAAGGATAGTATCATAATGGAAAATGTGTTTGAGAGCCTCAATGCCCGACCATGGAGTAGAATCGTAATCTACCTTATCTCCAGCAAATAGAATCCTAAAAATCCTGTAAATATCCTTAGGAGTGATCATCATCTCTCCAACCAGCAAATGAAAAGTGTTATGCTCAGAATGGAAACACTCAACCGTGTGTTCAAAAAATCATGATTCACACGGACATCCGACATCTACAACAAATATCCAAATCCACACAACCCCATGTGACCTCTTTGTGTGTCTGATAATTCACGCACTAATCTCATCATCGATGGATATGTGCACCGAAACAAAATACAGGCAACTAAATCTGCAAAATCGAACACAAAACTCATCAGTACATGATCAAATTTTCCCTAAGAATGTGTTAAACATGCTAAAGAATCCAAAATTACAAAATAAAAAATGAAAAGTTGCTCTTTGGACCTTCAAAACTACTTGTTGTTTTCCATACAAGTTACCACATTCAAGCAGCAACTCGTACGAGCAAACATTACTACCCACACGAGTAAATAGCCTTATACGACAAATAGTAACATGTCGCATGATTAAATGGTCTCTGAAGAACACTCTCGTACAATACCAGGGTGGACACCATACAACAATCCCTACATGACCATACGACAAAATACAAAGTGACAGATACTCGTACGAGAAACAATAATAAACCACACGACAAAATGATACAACACGACTTCACATGAAATTCAAAATGAAAAATTCAACAAAAATTCAAAAAATGAGAAATGCACAAGGTTTGCATTCGATCACTTATTGTTGGGGGATAGTTTCGCGGTCAATTATGTCGTCTCTGGTGCTCAAATCGATGCTCTTGAATAGGAATTGCCATTTTTCTTCGCAGGAGGTTTTTCAAATTTTTAGCTTTGAGAGGTAAAAATGAATTGACAATGACACATTGAACCCCTTATATAGCCCAAACCCTAATTTTCAAACTTGCTCCAATGGACATAAAATTTGTACCCTTGCCTAAATCGACAGTCCTGAGTCCATTTTTGGGATTGAAATCGAAATCTGACGTCAATTTTCTAGTCGAAATTTCACAATGTTGACCACTTGGTATTTTCGTCTTATGATCATTTTTTCGAATCATTTTGCGCACAAATCAATTCTGATTTTAAATCTTCAACATCAATCTTCATGCTCAAATTATCATTGCTAAATCTTTTTATTTTTTAAAAATTGCCTAAAAGCGTTGTAGCCTCGCTATCTTTCGATTTCACTCCCAAGGGGGCATTATTCATTACATCTTTTCAGTGATTATCATTATTCAAAAGTAAAAAAAAAATTCAAATCTTCATCTAAAGACGAGCATAAATCTTTTCAGTCAAAGAAAATCAACTAAACCTCGTTACTAGGGGCATCTTAACTAAATCACGTCGTATTAAGTTGAAATTCTTCGATGTCAAATAAAGCAATCTCTAGGGGTATAACAATTTTTGTCCTTATCTGAATCAATCTTCAAATCAATGTTCAGTTTCATCACATCAAATCAAGCTGAACATTCTCTCTTGCTAGTCGATTCTTGTTCAATCAAGTTCGGAATCGGATTTCTCTCCTACTAGTCGATTCTTGTTCAATAAAGTTTGGAATCGGTTTTTATCTCTCGCTCAGTCGATTCTTGTTCGATCAAGTTTGGAATCAGTTTGCTTTGCTCAGATGATTCTTGTTCAATCAAGTTCGGAATCGGTTTTATCTCTCACTCAGTCGGTTCTTGTTCAATCAAGTTCGGAATCGGTTTCGTCTCTTCGCTCAATCTAGTTCAATCAAGTTCTAGATCGATGCTCATTTCTTGATTCAATCAAGTTCAAGAACGGTATCTCGCTTTGCATCGATTCTTGTTCAATCAAGTTCAAGATCAGTATCGCTTTAATCAATATGTTCAGTTTCATCGCTTCAAATCGAGTTGAACATCTCGCTCTTCATCGGTTTGTGATCCATCAAGTTCAGAACTAATATCTATTTGGCATCAACTATTCTTTGAACCAACGTGTTACTCGCACATTAATTCAAAGAGGGCCAAATGTAATACCCTAAAAATGGTCACCTCAACCATGGGCCCCTAATCTTGACAACATCACCAAGGTCCTAACCAAAGGCAGTTAAATCAACCTTGAGCGCCTAGTTAATTAATTAATTATTCAATCATTAATGTTACATGGCAAATAAATCACTTTATATTAATTAAATATTCATTTAATTAATTAAATCATTCCAAGTAAATCATTTTGATCAATTATCCTATTTATTTAATAAAATATCCTAGCATATTTAATTAATAAATCAATTTGCCATCTAATTTACAAAAAAAAAAGAATTAATTTAAAGAAAAAGAGGAATAAATTTACAAAAAGAGGAATTTATCTGCAAAAGAAAGAATTAAATTGAAAATAAAAGAAAATAATTAAATTGAGAGAAGAAATCAAACTTAACATATTTCTTTTTCTAAAATTGAGATAACTTGAGAAATTTCAATAAAGCAATTAAATTGAATTAATCATTTTTTCTAGAATTAAAACTCAAAGCTTTTCTTGAGGAAATAGGTTCAGTTGCATTGAAAAGGCTTCTTCTAAATAAAAATCTTGAGCAAATTAAAGAAATGTGCATGGAATCAACTAATTTTATCTCAAGTGCATGGAATCAACTAATTTTATCTCCAATGCAAACTCAAACTTATAATCTGAATGCATTCAATCAGGCTATAATTGGAATCTATATCAAGATTAACTTAATCTGATCTTTCAATTGTTTCGATAGACCTGAATTGTTTTTTTCTTGAAGAATCTCAACCACTCATTGTTAATCGATCTTGACCATTGGTCTCTCTTTTGAGTCTCTATAAATTCAGCCTTTCATCTCTCATTCAAGACACCCTAGAGATTTATTGTTATTGTACAGTTTTTGCTCTGGAGTCATTGAAGATATTGTGCTTTGAGATTATTGCATCTTAGTTTAGCTTTTTGCATACTTAGTTTAATTGTGCTTGCTTGAATTCATCTAGCTTAATATTCATTCATCTAGCTTAATCTTGCATCCATCTAGCTTAATCTTGCATACATTTAGCTTATTCTTGTGCTCATATAGATTGAATCCTTCGTCTTGGTGTAGTTTAGTCACTAGTATTGCTTAGACAAATCTGAGAGAAAGTCTATACTCACATCTTTTAGAAGGCAATAGGTTGATTTGTTATAGTTTTTATATTCATGATTATATCTATCTAACCATGCATGCAGTGATTTATTAAAGTGTTGTGTCTTACAACTTGCAGACTTTATCCACTTTTCACACACACAATGAGCAGTGAACTCTAGGTTGTTGGCTTGATTGCAAGTGCAATCCCCATTGTAATTATTTCACATACTACTACAAAAGTATTATATGATTGTGGGTAGGGTTTGTGTGTGTGAAAAGTGGATAAAGTCTGCAAGTTGTAAGACACAACACTTCAATTAAGTCATTACATGCATGGTTAGACAGATATAATCATGAATATAAAAACCATAACAAATCTACCTATTGCCTTCTAAAAGATGCGAGTATAGACTTGCTCTCAGATTTGTCTAAGCAATACCAGTGACTAGACTACACCAAGACGAAGGATTTAATCTATATGAGCATGAGATTAAGCTAAATGTATGCAAGATAAGCTAGATATGCAAGATTAAGCTAGATGAATGAATATTAACATAAATGAAATCAAGCAATCATAATTAAACTAAGTATGCAAAAAGCTAAACTAAGATGCAATAATCTCAAAGCACAATATCTTCAATGACTCCAGAGCAAAAAACTGCATAATAACAATAAATCTCCAAGGTCCTTTGAATGAGAGATGAAGGTTGAATTTATAGAGACTCAAAGGAGAGACCAATGGTCAAGATCGATTAGCGATGAGCGGTTGAGATTATTCAAGAAAAAAGCATAATTTAGGATAATTGAAATAATTGAGAGATCAGATTCAGTTAATCTTGAGATGGATTCCAATTATAGCTTTGATTGAATGCATTCAGATTATAAGTCTAAGTTTGCATTGGAGATAAATTTAGTTGATTCCATTGCACTTTTATTTAATTTGCTCAAGATTTTTATTTAGAAAAAGGCTTTTTCAATGCAACTGAAATTCTTTCCTCAAGAAAAGCTTTTAAGTTTTATTTTTAGAGAAAATGATTAATTCAATTTAATTGCTTTTCTGATTTCTCAAGTTATCTCAATTTTAGAAAAAGAAATATCTTAAGTTTGATTTCTTCTCTCAATTTAATTCTTTTCTTTTGCAGATTAATTCATCTTTTTGTGATAAATCTCTTTTTGTAAATTAATTCCCTTTTTGTGATTAAATGACAAATTTATTTATTAATTAAATATGCTAGGATATTTAATTAATTAAATAGGATAATTGATTAAAATGCTTTACTTGGAATGATTTAATTAATTAAATAAATTTATTTAATATAGAGTGATTTATTTGCCATTTAACATTAATGATTGGAGAATTAATTAATTAGGTGCTCAAGGTTGATTTAATTGCCTTTGGTTAGGACCTTGGTGATGTTGTCGAGATTAGGGGCTCATGGTTTAGGTGACCATTTTTAGGGTATTACATTTTCTCCTCTTTGAATTAATGTGCGAGTAGCGTATTGGTTCAAAGAATAGTTGATGTCAAATAGATATCAGTTCTGAACTTGATGGATCTCAAATCGATGAAAAGCGAGATGTTCAGCTTGATTTAAAGTGATGAAACTGAATAGATTGATTAAATCGATACCGATCCTGAACTTGATAAAACTAGGATCAACAATGAGCGACATATCGTTCTTGAACTTGATTGATCAAGAAACAAGCATCGATCTAGAACTTGATTGAACTATATTGAGCGAGAGACGCATCCGATTCCGAACTTGATTGAACAAGAATTGACTGAGCGAAATGAGAGAACTCATTGCGAACTTGATTGAAAAAGAACCGATTGAGCGAAACGAGAGAACTTATTCCAAACTTGATTGAACAAGAATTGATTGAGCGAAATGAGAGAACCGATTGCGAACTTGATTGAACAAGAACCGATTGAGCGAAATGAGAGAACAGATTCTGAACTTGATTGAACAAGAACCGATTGAGAAAAGGGAAAATTTCCAACTTGATTTGATGTGATGAAACTGAATATTGATTTGGAGATTGATTCAGATAAGGAAAAAGATTGATATGCCCCTAGAGATTGCTCTATTTGACATCGAAGAATCTCAACTTGATATGACATGCTTTAGTTAAGATTCCCCTAGTAACAAGGTTTAGTTGATTTTCTTTGTTTGAAATGAATTTTGCTCGACTTTAGATGAAGATGATTTGAAAAAATTTCTCGACTTTTGATGATGATGATCACTGAAAAGGTGTAATGAGTATGCCCCCTCAGGAGCAATATCAAAATTTAGCGAGGGAACAACGATTTTAGGCAATTTTTAGCGATGATAATTATTTGAGCACAAAGATTGATGTTGAAGATTAAAATCAGAGTTGATTTGAGAATTTAAATTGAGATGAGCGCAAAATGATTCAAAAATTGACTTGAGGATGAAAGTGTTAAGTGGTCAACGTGGTGAAATTTCAACTAGAGAATTAACGTCAGATTTCGATTTCGATCCCGAAAATGGACTCAGTACAGTCGATTTAGCTTAGGGTACAAGTTTTATGTCCAACAGAGCAAGTTGAAAATTAGGGTTTGGGCTATATAAGGGATTCAATGTGTCATTGTCAATTCATTTTTACCTCTCAAAATTTAAAAATTTGAAAAAGCTCTTGCGAAGAAAAATGGCTATTCCGATTCAGGAGCATCGATTCGAGCACCAGAGATGTCATAATCGACCGCGAAACTACGACCCAGCAGTAAGTGATCGATCTTTAGCCTTTGCATTTATGATTTTTTAAATTTTTGCATTTTTAATTTCGTTTAAAGGCGTTGTCATCAATTTATCGTGCGGTTCATGACCATTTCTCGTACGAGTATCTGTCCTTTTTTGTTTTGTCGTTTAAGCAAGTAGGGTTTGTCATCTAGTGTCCACCCTTGCTTCGTACTATAATGTTCTTGATTGACCATTTTATTGTGCAAGGAGTATTAAATTTTCGTATGATAGTGTTTACTCGTGCGGGGCCTATTGTTTGTTTGTACAAGTTTCTGCTTGTCTGTGGAAATTTATATAAAAAACAACAAGCATTTTTTAGAGTGTAAACATCAAATTTTTTATTTTGAATGTTGTATATTTGGATTTGTGAGCATGTTTAACATAGTTTTAGCGGAAATTTGATCACATGCTAACGATTTGTATGTTCGATTTTGCAAATTCGTTGCCATATATTCAGTTTCGGTGTACATTTCCGTCGACAATGAGGCTAGTTCGCAAGTTATCAAATGCAGGGAGAGGGCATATCGGTTTGTGTGGATTCGGATACCTATTATAGATGCTTGATATCCATGTGAATCACGATATGTTGACTACTTTAGTCGATCGTTTTCATTCGGAGCATAACACCTTCCATTTACCGATTGGAGAGATGACCATCACGCTGGAGGATATATATAGGGTTTTGAGGATTTCGTTCACTGGAGACAAGGTTGATTATGATTCTACTCAATGATCAAGTGTTTTGGCATTGAGACGAATAATCCATGATGAGACTATTCTTGAACGCGCTATTACGTGGGATGATTTGATGAGCAAATATGGCGCACAGTACCCTCTGGCTTGCGTTTTGGCTAGTATGATCTGTTGTTTTGTGATGCCTGATAGAGGACAACATGGGTTTCTATGTGGTTGGGGCAGAATGCTTGAGAAGTTGTTGATTCATCCAATGATATTAGGGTGGGGATCATGCTTACTAGCTCATATGTATCATGAAATGCATGAGATTGTGTATCGGGAGGGGAAGAGCATGGCAGCAGGTGTTTTAGTTCTACATATATGGGCATGGGAGCACATCCCAGTATGTAGACCTATTGTAGATGATTCTCGAGAGGCGCACCAACCTATTGTTTGTTGTTATTCAGGTTATGTTACACAACCCCACCTGGGCAAGACTAACTATTGGAGGAGGCAATTGGAAGATTTGATTGTTGTAGTATGGAGACCATATAGGGGTTTAAAGTTATGGGACGATTGGAGAGAGCAGAGGAAGGACATGTTCATGACTCGACCTCTCATTGGAAGATTAGTGTCTATCATTGAGCGATTTATAGTGTTTAGGGTGACGAGATAGTATGGGAGACCGCAAAGTATATCCCAGGAGTTCACAACATACGCTAGATATGGGGAGGAGGAGAGATGAGTATGGGCACCGAGAGTGTCATATGCCCTAAGCATGCAAGAGTTAGCGGGTTTACAGCCACAGAGATGGGACTATCTAGAGGATGTAGCAGACGTGGGAGCATTGCCCCACTATAGAGATTGGTTTCAAAGACATCCTTTTCCTCGATTTACAGATCTTGGAGAGCATGCACCTCTTATAGAGGAGGTTGAGGATGATGCACCAGCATAGGCATAGACACGGGTGCCAGGTCAGGTATAGGGACGAGGGCAAGTATAGGGACAAAGAGAGGATGTACCTAGGCGGGTAGGAGGTGATCCTGGTGCTAGTAGCAGTAGGGTACCAGCGGGAGGTAGACAAAACAGAGTGGGGAGGGTGAATCCTTAAGAGTTATTGGGGTTGAGGCTGGCGGTTCTAGGGCAATAGAGGGTGGAGGTGAGGAGGAGAGAGCGGCTCCTAGGTAGGTTAGACAATGGAGAGATCAAAAAGGAGGCGGAGAGGGAGATGTTGGGAGAGAGCAGGGAGTACTAGATGTAGTACGGTCTTTGAGATCGAGCTTGACAGGTTTGTAGTCATAGTTGACAGTGGCGCAAATGCAGCTGGCAGAGTGAGATCGACAACTTGCTAAGGTGAGAGCAGAACGTGATGCTCTTCAGTGAGAGGTTTTGCATCAGATGAGTCGTGCAGCTTATTACGTTGTAGCTTATAGTGTAGCGGTCCTAGTAGCGCAACAAGTTGTTCCATATTCTCAGTATATGGCTCGATTTGAGGGAGCTAGGGCACCAAGACATGACGTCAGTCAGCAGGCACCACCTCCTCCACCTAATGATGAGGGAGAGGCAGAGAGCTAGATTTGTTATATCTCTTGGATTTTGTTATATACCCCATTTTTGTATCCTATACGATTCTTGCTCCGATGAGACATTGTATATGACAGTTGATATCATTTGTACTCTAAGATACTGAGATTGTGACGATATATATGAGTTCTTGATTTGATTTCATCATACTTGTGTTGATTTATTATGAGATGTTGTTTTATATGCTTTATTCTATATGTATGCATATCTTTTCAGTATGGATGTATGTAATGTAGATGAATATGAATGGGGTTTTTTTTCATTTCTTTTCACATGCAAATAAATGATGAAAATGAGTAACTAATAATGCAAATGTTTATTTTTCATGCAATAATATGAATGCAAATAAATATATAATGAAATGTATGGATCTATATAAGATGCTTATGTATGCAGCTAACATCTCAATACACAAGTTCTCAATTGAAGAAACGATGACGAAAAAGAGACCACTTAGCTGAGAAATGATGATTGCTTCAAACTCTCGTTCAAAAGATAAAGAGATCATTGTTATCATACTGAAATCACTCGAAATGCATAAAATTTAGAATGAATGCAACCTAAACCTAGTCACTGGATTTGGTATGCTTAATTTTCATCACTGAGCATTTTACAAACATAGTAGGCAAAATATAGTTCCTTTCTTTTCATATGCAATATTAATTATCTTGTCCGCAATGACCCTTTTTTCGTTCATATCCTTGGACAGATTACGCATGCATCCGGATTGAAAATTAAAGAAATTCCCTCAAAATAGACAAAGAAAATATTCCAACCTCCCTATAGCATACACATAAGCGGAGTCGAGGTATGTGTGGCGATTTCACCTTGATGTGAAGGCACTTATCACAGACACCCAACTAATTAGATGTTTCCAGATCATCAGATTCATTCCTACAAGTAGAAAACAAAGAAAAGTATTATGCCCCCAATCCTTGCTCCTCTTAGTCAAGATAGACTTTTTCAAGTTACTCAGAGGGAATGATAATCAAAAACCAATGTAAAAGACAAGACACAAATAAAATTTCAATCATATCTCAAACAGTTTAGTGATTGTTTTCAGTAGTCTTGTTTTGCTTGTTTACTCAGTGATAAAACTCTTCAGTAGTTAGGAGATAGGTGACTGACTCAAAGTGGATGACTTGGTACGACTGACAGAAAGATGACTTGGTTGATACTGCTTAGGACATGTAAATTGATCAGTCGATTACCCTAAGACTAGGACATTGATCAGTTTCAAGCCATGAGAGTTCCAAAAGAACCAAAATGTCACAAAAGCGACTAAAAGATATGTACAAGCAAAAACAAAGATGCAGGAAAGCGGGAATGAAAACGGGAAATACCAAATTTGCGTTGATAGATGGAGCACTTGAGTACAAGAGGCGCCTGTTTACCAGGTTTTCACCTGCTTGGTAAAGATTCTTTCTTCTTCTTCTTTTTTACCAAGGTGCCTGTTTGCCAGGTTTTCACCAAGGCATTTGATTTTTTATTTTTTATTTTTTTTACCAAGACGCCTGTTTACCAGGTTTTAACCTACTTGACAAATATCTTTTTTTTACCAAGGTGCCTGTTTACCAGGTTTTCACCAAGGCATTTGATTAGTTGTGTGATTTTCAACAACAATTTTGCCAGCATCAATGAGGTATTGAATCTCATGTTTGAGCTTCATGCAGTTGTTTGTTGTATGACCCTTGTTTCAATGATATTCACAGTACTCGTTTTCCCTCCACCATTTGGGTTTAACTTCCAGATCATATAGTCTAGAAATGTCTGGCAATGTTATCACATCATTTGCCAATAAAGTTTTAAGAATTGATTCATATGATTCTTCCAGAGGAGTGAAATCGTGTTTAGGCTTCAAAAGCCAACGTTTCTCTTTAAACCATTCTTTTGATTTCTTTGGAGGGTTTTCTGCCGCAGTTTTAGCTGCTTCGAGTGCTTTTGTGCCGCTAGCCAAATTAAATATTGTGGGTTTTGATTTTGTTTTAATAGTGTCTACCACTCCATCATTAACAAAGTTTTTGTTGTTATCTTTACCATATTTCCAGTATTTGTTCTTTTCTTTGGAACTAGAGTCGTGTTGTGTTTCTTTCCAAAGTGATATATCTCTTTTCTGTATAAGCACATCTTCCATTCTGAGGGCACTATCTATCATTTTGTTAAATGAAGGGTATGCTTACATTTAGATATTGTATTTCAATTCAAGGATCAGGTTATTGACAAAAATGTCCATCTTCTCAGAATCTAGAATAGGTCGTGAATATCTAGAGAACATCTTTCTCCAACATTGAAGAAAAGTGAGAAAAGGTTCTCCTATTTTTTGTTTGGTATTGCAAAGCTCAATCATAGTGACTGGATGACGAATGTTATAGGAGTATTGTTGGAGAAATAACTCAACTAATTCCTCAAAAATTTTAATTCCCATCGGTAGGCTTGAAAACCATTCTATAGCTTGTCCTCCTAAACTCCTCGGGAAAAGGCGCATGAGATATGTTTGTTCATGCATGAACTCCATACATAAAGCACAAAATTATTTGACATGGTCTTGAGAATCTGCATTACCATCATATTTGTCAAACTTAGGAATCTCCACTCTTGAAGGAAATGGAGGTATGTAAAGATTTTTGGCAAATGGGAACGGGTAGATTGTGTCTAAAGAATATTGCTTTGATGATTTATCCTTGTTTTTCATTTCTGTGATTTCAGTCTGTAATGCTTGTAATTGTTTGTTTACCAATGCTAAGGGTGTCTCTTCCTCTTTAGTGATAAGGGTTTCAATGTTATAATCAGTAGGAAGTTTCACGCCTTGTTTTGCTAGTTCTAGAAAATAGTCTTCTTTTTCTCTAGCCATGATAATCTTCACCATTTAAAAAAAAACTTTATCTTTTTGACAGCTATTTATAATAGCTTTTGTAGGTTTAGAGGCTTCAAACTCACTAGATGAGGAATCATTGTCATTAGCATGGGTGTTGATATTGTCATAAGTATCATGTTTAGTAGCTTATCTTTCTTGCCTTTCTCTAGACATGATGGGAGATAAGGGTTGATCAAAAATTTGTAAATTTGACGATGAAGGTTTATTAAAGGCAAGGTCCTCTACGAAGAATGGATTATCTTGTAATGAAAAGGACGATCCTTTACCTTTGGTATCTTTTTTGTGAGAACTTCTAGTTTGAATAGGCATTTATAACTGATGTGATCGAGAGCTAGATGTGATGCAGAAGTCAAGGTCAAATTGAAGCTAGTTGTTCGTTTGACACAGTGATTGAGAAAAGTGACTAAGACTTAGTCTAGTTTCAGGAACGATCTATCATATATAAGACGTGATCAAAGTAACTTAGTTTGATTTGAGAGAAGTGACTAAGACTCGGTCTGGTTTTAGGAACGATCTATCCTGTATAAGACGTGATCTAAGTAACTTAAGTTTGATAAGTAGTTGATTGAACTAGGTGAAAGATGATCGACAAAATCGTGCAACACAACGACATGGGTACACTATCAAGATTGTTTATGCTCATAATTGTGATGACCAGATTTATGCTTGTTGTAGACTGATTATACAAGTATGACAGTTCTGGAAAAGTGTGTAGACAGACAAGTTTCTGGACTAACAAAATCAGGAATTCATACGACAAAGTTTTATGACCCAAATGACAATTTAACAGTTCCCAAATGATAGAGACAGTTTCTCGTACAAGTTGCTGCCTAAACTCACATGATAGTTTAATGATCTCTAGACGATAATCTGATGAGTGTGATGATTATTCATACGATAGTATGCTAAAGGCCAGACGACAATTTTCTAGTAATGTCACGATAATTGTGTATACTTGGACGACAATTATGACAGGGCCAGATGATAAATTGATAGGACCAATTAAGACTTGTACGACAACTCGCATATAGCCAGACGATAATTTAGTTGACTCGTACGATAGTGTATTGGACAGAGACAAGATTCTGACACAAATAGAGTTTTGACGACTGGTAGAGACTAGTTTTTTACTAGGACTGAGTTTTGATGACTGACAGAGACCAATTTTTGACTAGGACTGAGTTTTGATGACTAACAGAGACTAGTTTTTTACTAGGACCGAGTTTTGATCACTAATTTGTTGATGTTGTTGATTTGTTTTCTCTAGTTTCAGTATTTTAATTTCAATTTCGAGGATGAAAACATATAAAACACGCAAGATGTATAATGAATTTCAAGCACAACACGCTAACCCTATGAAAGTTGGCTTAGAGAAGAAAACATTTGCTTGCAAACTCAGGTACACACCCAATAGCTAATCAAAATACGACCGCTGAGTCTCACGCAATGGATTCTCAATGTCGTATTAGTTGACTCCAAAAGCTAATGGGAGCATGAAATGGAAAGTATTTTGGGAGAGTTACTATCTCTCTTGCACAAAGATTATCCCCCTTTCGGAGGTGAATCAGGTAGCCTCTATCTTATAGTTCTTAGTCAGGAATTCTGTTTGAAATTACCCCTTGAAGTCACAAAAGCATGATTGAGGCCTATAGCCCAACAAGGTACCGAAACAAGTTGTAGTCACGTAAACATGATTGAGACCGCGAGGACCTACAAAATGTTCGATATGAGAGATCTCAAAGAGAAAACCTAAATAATACTGTCCTTTGAGACTTTAATCACCAAAGGCCTATTTATTATAGCGAGTTGGAATGCTCAGGTCCAACTGTACTCACTTGGGTCGTTCTCACAGGGTGATTACTTTTTCCCACTGTGACAGGCCCGCTAAAGGTACACAAATCTCAAATTTAGAAAAAGCTTCGCGGGTCTAGATTTCTGATTGTCTGTGCAGACAAGAGCATACTCTCCTACCTCTTAGATTTTTCTGAAACACAAAAGACAAATTTGTTCATTAACCAGATAGCAATTTAAGTGCCTAAAAATGAATTTAAAGAATACACGATGTTCACTTGAATCTCCTCAGGAAACCTGCAAAAACAATGAATCAGTAGTCATATTGTTTTTGTGCGACGAACGTATTCTTCGACAAGCATTCTACAAAAACTGATTAGGCTATCAAAATATATCATGCATACAGACAACAAGCCAGGGTCAGCATTAGTACCATAAAAATTCAATAAGAAAACCCCAAAATTGCAGTCTGTTTTAATACCAAATTCCAGAATACCGTATGAGTATTCTCACCGAGCCATACGATAATTTGTAACGGATCGTACGATACCTACAGTTTGTCATTCGGGCCTCCATGAAAAATCGTACAAGTTTTTACAGGAAAAAAAAAAAACCGAAAAAAAAATTTGAAAAAAAGAAATAAGTTAATCTGCGAGGCCAAAAGATGTAGTTTTCTGCCCCACGGTGGGTGCCAAAAATGTGTGTGAAAAGTGGATAAAGTTTGCAAGTTGTAAGACACAACACTTCAATTAAGTCATTGCATGCATGGCTAGACAAATATAATAATGAATATAAAAATCATACCAAATCGACCTATTTCCTTTTAAAAGATGAGAGTATAGACTTGCTCTAAGATTTGTCTAAGAAATACCAGTGACTAGACTACACCAAGACGAAGGATTTAATCTATATGAGCACGAGATTAAGCTAAATGTGTGCAAGATAAACTAGATATGCAAGATTAAGCTAGATGAATGAATATTAAGCTAAATGAAATCAAGCAATCATAATTAAAGTAAATATGCAAAAAGCTAAACTAAGATGCAATAATCTCAAAGCACAATATCTTCAATGACTCCAGAGCAAAAAACTGCATAATAACAATAAATCTCCAGGGTCCTTTGAATGAGAGATGAAGGTTGAATTTATAGAGACTCAAAAGAGAGACCAACAGTCAAGATCGATTAGCAATGAGCGGTTGAGATTATTCAAGAAAAAGCATAATTTAGGATAATTAAAATAATTGAGAGATCAGATTCAGCTAATCTTGTGATAGATTCCAATTATAGCTTTGATTGAATGCATTTAGATTATAAGTCTAAGTTTGCATTGGAGATAAATTTAGTTGATTCCATGCACTTTTATTTAATTTGCTCAAGATTTTTATTTAGAAAAAGGTTTTTTCAATGCAACTGAACTTTTTTCCTCAAAAAAATCTTTTAAGTTTTATTTTTAGAGAAAATGATTAATTCAATTTAATTGCTTTTCTGTTTTCTCAAGTTATCTCAATTTTTAAAAAAGAAATATCTTAAGTTTGATTTATTCTCTCAATTTAATTCTTTTCTTTTGCAGATTAATTCCTCTTTTTGTGATAAAACTATTTTTGTAAATTAATTCCTTTTTTGTGATTAAATGACAAATTTATTTATTAATTAAATATGCTAGGATATTTAATTAAATAAATAGGATAATTGATTAAAATGATTTAATCAATTAAATAAATATTTAATTAATATAGAGTGATTTATTTGTCATTTAACATTAATGATTGAAGAATTAATTAATTAGGTGCTCAAGGTTGATTTAATTGCCTTTGGTTAGGACCTTGGTGATGTTGTCGAGATCAGGGGCTCATGGTTTAGGTGACCATTTTTAGGGTATTACAAGGTTTCCCACCGTGGTTTTTCCCTTTACCGGGTTTTCCACGTCAAAATATTGGTGTCACGTGTGTTGTGCTTTCATGGTTTATCTTTCATTATGTTGTGCTCTGGTAGCAATCTTATAACTTGCATTAACTGTTGTACTTGTGAGAAAACTGATACACACCCCCCCCCCCCCCCACCCACTCAGTTTTCTCCAAGTATCAAATCATTCCAACAATTGGTATCAGAGCAAGGTCCTCTCTACAGAAGCCTAACCACTTGAGGAGATCTGATGGCATTATCATCAAGTTCTACATTCAACCCCTATCGAAAGGAGAATCCTAGATTTGATGGTACACACTACAAAATATGGAAGGAGATAATGAAGATTCATCTGAGATGTCTTGGAGCTAAAGTTTGGGAGATAGTGGAGAAAGGGTATATACCTCATGATCCTAATTCTGGAACACCGACACTTGTTGATGAACAAAAGAGAGTTGAAAATGATGTTAGAACAAAAGAAGCATTGTTGAGTGCCCTATCTGACGAAAAGATATTGAATGTCATAGAGTTGGAGAATGCTAAGCAGATTTGGTTAAAGCTTGAAACTCTTTATGAAGGCGACCAAGCAATAAAGATTGCAAAACTTGAAGGTTTCTGGGTAAGATATGAAACTTTGAAGATGGAAGAAGATGAGAAGATTAGTTCCTTCATGGACAAAGTAAATGAAATTATCAAGGGAATCAAATGTTGCAGCAGATCAGTTAGTGAGGATGAGGTTGTGTCAAAGATTTTGAGAGTTCTACCTCCAGCTTACAAGATGAAGGCTACTGCAATTAATGAACTCTGGACAATGTCAAGTACCCCTGTTAACAAAGATACATTACTTGGGAAATTGACTTCTTTTGAACTTGAGGAACTTGGAGATCAGAGTGCTACTAAAACTGAAACTGTATTTAAAGCATCTGCCTCCGGTAAGCAAAAGATAGATTGGAAAGAGTTGTATGATAAAGATTTGGAGGACATTGAGAGAGAAGAAAGAGAAATTGAAGAGTTGGAAGCCCTGATTGCTAAAATAATTCCTAAAGGACCAGCTGGAAGTAAGTATGAGGGAAAGGTACCTTTTAAATGTTTTTCATGCAATAAAATTGGTCATTTTGCTTCTAGATACCCTAAAAGAGTTGCTAGGAATCATGAAAGATTTGTGAAGAATTATAAGCCTAATCTGGAATATCAAATCAGACCTATATTTAGAAGGAATAAGGATAAATCATGCTATTATGCTGGTGATGGTGATTTTGGTATTACTGATGATGATGAACCTAGAACCGACAATGGAAGCTCTGGTAAAGATTGGGTCTTTATTGCTATCAAGGATGATTCTCTGGAACCTGTCATTGAAGAAACTCATACTAAGGAGAAGGCTTCAACTACTAAAATTGAAGAAAAGGATGAATGGGTTATAGATAGTGGATGCTCATATCACATGACCGGTGACAAGATAAAGTTTCTAACATTGCAAGAATTTGATGGTAGGACAGTCATATTTGGAGATAATAAGGCATGTAGGATCAAAGGCAAAGGAACAATATCATTGGATGGTAAGACTAGTACTGATAATGTTTATTATGTTGAAGGCTTAAATCATAATATTTTAAGTGTAGGTCAGATGGTGGATAGAGGATTTCATTTGTAATTCAAGGATGGTAAATGCAAGATCATCAATAGATCTGGATTGGAAATTGCTTCCAGAACCCAGACCAAAGGAAACATTTTTTATTTGAACTCTGGTGAGAAGGCTTGTTTGATTGCTTACATTGATGAAAGTTGGTTATGGCATAAGAGGACGTTTCATGTAAATTTTGATTGCATAGTGAAGATCAATTCAACATAGGCTGTCAGAGATTTGCCCAAGATTGTCAAACCTCATAATCCGGTGTATAGAGAATGTCAAATGGGTAAGCAAGTCAAAAATTCTTTCAAAAGCATACATGATAAATCTAATGAAATTCTTGATCTTATTCATACTGATTTGTGTGGAGCGACAAGGACTAAAAGTTTTCAAGGTGATAGATATTTTATGTTACTTATTGATGACTACTCCAGAATGATGTGGGTTGCATTTTTAAAAGAAAAATCAGAAGCTTTTGAGAAATTCAAAATATTCAAAGCTATGGTTGAGACTGAGACATGATTGAAGATAAAATGCTTAAGATCAGATCAAGGTGGTGAGTCTACATCCAGTGAGTTCAACAACTTTTATGAGAAGAATGGAATTGGAAGACAACTTTATGCATCTAGAACCCCACAATAGAATGGATTGGTGGAAAGGAAGAATAGAACCATATCGGTTGCTACAAGGACAATGATGACTAAAGCTAAATTGTCTGATATCTATTGGAGGGAAGCTGTCAATACCGCGGTATACACTATCAACAGAGTACACATAAAAGGTGATACCGGTATGACTCCTTATGAATTATGGTTTGGTCATACTCCTACTGTTAGATATTTCAGAATTTTTGGAAGTAAATGCTACATTAGAAGAGATGATGCATTAGGAAAATTTGATCCTACAAGTGATGAAGGCATATTTTGGGGTTATTCTACTAAGAGTAAAGTATATAGATGTTATAACAAAAGATTGAATAGGATAATGGCGAGCATAAATGTTAAGGTGGATGAGAAAGGCAATAATCAGATCAGATCATATGATTATGGACCGAAAGATGAATTTATTAGACCAGAACAGGTAATGTAATAATTTGTTCAAAGCATAGAATCAATGACTCCGACAACATCAAAAAACTCAACAGTGACTGATGAACAAAAAAAAGTCAGTAAATCAAGAAAATTCAAAGATTCCCAGGTATGTGAAACTAAATCATTCTCAAGATAAGATCATTGGCGATAAAAGGAAAGGTGTGATGACTAGAAGAAAGACAACTACTGAAGAGGTATGTTTAATTTATCAAATTGAACCATAATCATTTATTGAAGCAAGAAAAGATGAAAATTGGATGAAAACAATGGAAGAAGAATTAGATCAGATAGAAAAGAATAAGGCATGGGAATTAGTCCCTAGACCTAAAGATAAGAATGTTATTGGAACTAAATGGGTTTTCAGGAACAAATTGAATGAGGAAGGTCAAGTTGTAAGAAACAAGGCTAGATTAGTTTGCAAAGGTTATTCACAAGAAGAAGGAGTTGATTATGGTGAGACTTATGCTCCAGTTGCTAGAATTTAAGCGGTAAGACTATTTCTTGCCTATGATGCACATAAGAACTATAAAGTATATCAGATGGATGTCAAATGTGCATTTATGAATGGAGATCTTGAGGAGGAAGTCTACATTGAGCAACCTAATGGATTTTCTTTATCAGAAGACAAGGACATGGTTTGTAGATTGAAGAAATCTTTATATGGATTAAAGCATGCCCCTAGAGCATGGTATGCTAGATTGGATAGATATATTTCTAAGCTCGGTTTTAGCAAAGGTAATGCTGACAGTAACATATATTATAAAATTGAGCATGATGAGATACTGATTATTGAAGTCTTTGTGGATGATATCATTTTTGGAGGAGAAGAAAGTCTATGCATGAAATTTGTTGATGATATGAAGAATGAATTTGAAATGTCTATGATTGGTGAGATGAATTTTTTCTTACATTTGCAAATTACACAGATTGATAAAGGTATTTTCATTTGTCAAACTAAGTATGTGACGAAATTGCTTAAGAAAATTGGACTTGAGAATTCTAAACCTGTCAGTACTCCTATAATAACCGGTTGCAAATTGTCAAAGGATGACAAATCTCCTAAAGTGAATCCAAGTAGATACAAATCAATGATTGGTGGATTGTTGTACTTAACTCAGACTAGAACTGATATAATGAATATTGTTTGTATTGCTTCTAGATTTGAGTCAGATCCTAGAGGAACTCATGATATTGTTGTCAAGAGGAAATTCAGATATTTGGAAGGTACAACAGACCTTGGGTTATGGTATCCAAAGAATGATGATTTTAGACTATGTGCCTATACAGACTCTAATTGGGCAGGAGATGTGGATGACCGGAAGAGCACTACCAACGGTGCATTCTTTCTTGGAAAGAAATTGGTTTCATGGCTTAGTAAGAAACAATCATGTACTTCATTATATACTATTGAAGCAAAATATGTAGTTGTTGCAACCAACTGTACTTAGATTTTATGGATGAAATAAATGTTAAAAGATATAAGGGTAAGTTATGACGAGCCTATTGTTCTTCACTATGATAATACTACTGCTATTGATATGTCAAAGAATTCGGTATTTCATTCCAAATCAAAACACATTTCTATAAGGTATAATTTCTTGAAAGAAAAGGTTGAAGCAAATGAAGTCAATTTGGTTTATGTGCCTACTAAGGAGAAGATTGCAAATATTCTAACAAAACCATTGCCTAAAGATACTTTTGAATATCTCAGAGATCATGTTGGTTAACAGATTTGCCTTTCCTTTAATATATATATTTTTAAAAATGATGACTCATGTATACCCTTTGATGAAAAGCAAATGAAACATACAGTTGGGTGAACCAAGCTTCGGTTTACCCTCTGCATAAGAGTGCAACTCCTCATAAGATTCAATAAATTTTTACGCAAATAACTCAGAAAGAAACACACTTTTCACCAGAAAGTGAGAAAGGAATTCACATTCATTTGTCAACACAATAAGAATGCTACAAGATAATTGTGAATAAATGTAAAGCTCACGGACTTGAACTTTGAACATTCCAATTCAATGTAAAACTTATTTCACCAAGCATACTCAATGTAGCATAAATGCTGATCAATACTCGCTCATGCCTCACAGGACAAGGGGGATCCAAATCATTTAAACAACAATGTACCACTAATTTTCTGAAACAATGAATTAACAGACTTATGAAGAACTGATAATGAAGTAAAATATTATGTACACAAGCATACATCCCAACAGAGATTTCTCTATCATTCAAATGCACAGATTTGAAGACCATACAAAATATTTCATTCCATTCATATGTCTACATTGCAAATAAAAGAAAATTAAGTCTGCTAGTTCAAATCACCATTTTTCAAACCCTTAACAAAGCTTGCTTAATTACATTTATAGCCTCCAGGCCAATAGTCCTTTTGAAAATAACCCTGAATTCTTAAACTCCACCCTAGAGTTAAAAGAAATTGTTTACTTTGAACTGGATAAAAATTAAATGAACAAAAGGCCATAGACAGGATGACAACTCATCCTAAGATGATCAAGACTCCATCATGGTAGAAGAAGCTGTTGACTTGTCCTATTTTGTCGCGGTACCATGCACATTTCGCCACTCCAGATGTGTTGTTGAGAAATTTAGGATAACCTGATAGTGCAGGAGTCCAATGTGTAGAATGCGCTGCTTCCAAACTTCTTTGTCTATGTTCACCTGCATAACTTTCATTTTATGCGCTTCCAAGTGATTGAAGCAGACTGTTAACATTGATTCTATTCTTGCCACTTTGGAAAAGTCGTCTGTGGCTAGAGACTTTGTCTCTTTAACAAGTTGCACCCTTTCTTTAAAGGTTTTGACCATATCTGCCACTGGTCAGTCATCTGTCCATCCTCCTGCAAGAGTTGTATATCGATGCATTTCAGATCTTTCTGCATCATATCAATTAGTTCTTTTAATCCTTTTAGTAACTTGAAAGATTCTTCATGACCATGTTTAATGATAGAATTTCTCCATTCAACATTCTTTCTTAATACATACAACATGTTGTCATCCAGGTTTTCCACTGGCTTCTCAGCTTGAAATTTCATAACGCCAAATTTTTGCACATCATTCATCTGCGCCAAGACTGCTACCCATTTAGTTCTTTCTTTTTCCCATGTGGTAGCTTCCAGTTCTAGCTCTTTACTCACAGTTATGGCGTTATCATATACCTTGATTAGGCTAGCAATATAGTATGTGCCCTACTACACAATGGAATCAAGCCACTCATCAAAAACTTCAACTATCATGCGGCTTTTCTGGACTTGATCTAATAAATTTTGATTCACTAGTGATTTGGGGTCAAAAGATAATGTCATTTGTGTCAGGGGCTAAGGACTCAGGTGATGTATGGCATTAATATATTTAGCCATCTGGGTAACAACTTGTTTCAACTCTCATTTATCCTTCTCATCTTTCCAGGTCCTGGATATCATTCTCTTAGTAGAGGACTCTAAATGTTTGGCATCCATAGCCCTCAAAGCAACTCCCAAGACAATTTTATCAACAATAATATCATTCTCAGTGGATTTTTCTGGATCTCTATCTGAGATGGGCTTAGCTACTTTCGCTACCCAGTGGCCTGTTTCATCATCAACTTCCATCATTGCCTGTGTTTTGAGCTTATTGGGTTTAGATATTTTCCCAAGGCACTTACTTACCATATCCTTCACGGGAATATTAATAGGGACAATATTGTGTTTCTTCCCAATTGAAGCTCCAAGCCATTGAGAAGTATTGGAAGTTTCTTTAGGCAGAGGTGTTTGATCATCAGATGGGTTGACAACAGTCATAGTGCTCATCGGATTTGGATTTTCTTCAGGTTATTTCTCTGCATCTGCATCCTGCACTAGAGGGTTATTTAACACTTGTCGATCCATGATCACTTGAGTTTCTTCGCTTGAATCCAAGTCCACAACAATTTGATCCGCCACTGGTTCTTTGTTTTTCTTTTTGCTCCTTGAACGAGTAACTCGAACTGCTGAAGAACTCAATGGGGACCTCTTTGATCTTCTGGTTTGAACCTCTCCAATAGTAAGCCTTGTGTCACCTACAACATCAACAATTTTATTAGAGGAGGAAGTGGGAATCTATGTTGTAGCAAGTGGACCAACTGTTAATTCATTACGAGTGATAATCGACTCCTTTCTAAATTTTCGGTCTCTTAACCACTTCTTTGTTCTTCTTATGACATTGAAGGACTTGGCTTGAATATTTTCCTCTTCTCTTCTATCCCAATCAAATTTAGGAATAGGTTGCCCTTGAACCCTTTTATTGAATTCGGGATCCAATACATCTTCCCCTTCCTCTTCTTGTACTCCAGACACATTAATGGACAACCTCATTGTAACAACCTGCTGCAGAGTAAATCTTGACCACAATCTCCTCCTCACTTTGAATTCATCACAACAATTTTCCCAATAATCTTCTAATTGAGGTTCATGGAATAAATGGTCATCAACATTTAGATGTTCTACAACATATCCCCTGCTATCAAACTTACGTTTGGCAATGTAGGGCTGCAAATTCATTTTCTTAAACTCTAATTCTAGGTTCAAGGCATCAGATACAGATTTACAACTATAGTATCCAAGTTCAATCGGGAAATCAATCCCATATTTACTCTTTGTCCCTAATCCTTTTTCAATGTGGGCTAACTGTCTGCAAACTTCAACAAGCACATAACTGTCAAAGGCATACCTGGGAAATTTGAATGGTTCACCTTCAAAGCCCCCCACTATAATGTAAGTAAACCTGGGAAATTGGATAAAGTAGCTTCCATATATACTGACCAGCTCCATGGCCTCGACTGACATTCTTTTATTTATGTCTCCCTGCAATTCAAAGGCAAGCCTTCCTACAAAGACATCATTCCATCTTGTGAATTTTTTTGCATGTCTCTGTTGTTGCAGGTAAGGGTAATACTCATAAACCTTCATGCTGTCCACCCAAGGCTCATTATGCAACCCTTGTCATTCTCTGGTACAAAGCCAATATATAAAATAAATATGAGGACATGTAAAAACTGGACATCCCAACAAAGTTACTCAAACCCTCATGGTGTCTTTCAGCAATAACTTGCACCCAGTCAAGATATTTCTCACCAGCTAACAACACCTGAATATAAAAGTACATCCAATCCTCCTAATAGAAAGAGTGTGAGTTCCCTTTGAGTCTGTTTAACAATATTACAATATCCCGCACCTCTGTGATGAAATGCTCTCTGGTAAGAGGTTTGGGTAACCGGGACCCCCCTTTCCAAACCTTTAGAAGCCAATTCCTTGCAATGACGCTTCTAAATGTGATTTTCTTCTCAGAGAAAAATGCATATGAGGTTCCAATTGACTAGTCTTCATACGACTCTTTATGAGGGATTCCCATTGTAACCATCACCGTTTCTCTATTAATTTCTACTAACAGTTCACCACTGCTGGTCCTAATGCTCTTGCTTTCAACATCATATCTGTTCATATATGCTATCACTAGTTCTGAACAAGGAGTGGCAGTTGGGAAAGCAACAACTTCAATCAAGCTACTTCTAACTATTCTTTCCATCGAGTCAGCCCCAGGGTTTCTAGCTCTTTCTAAAAAATCTCCTAAGTCAACTTTTTCCAAAGAAGTATCACCCAGTTCTGGAAGTATACTAACTAGGCATGATGTGCAACCAAGCTTTGGAAGAGTCAACCTCATAATGGCCGCTTTTACATTTATCAAACAGTTCCTAGACAAGACATAATTATATTCCAAAACAAAGAATTTTCCTACATTGACTTTTTGAGCTAGTAACACTGAGAAGAGAAATTATCAAAACTCACCTGTTACCACCATGAAATCAGTGAAACCCTCGAAAGTATACAGTTGAAAATTACCTTCAACGTCTTTCGCTCCTTCAACAACAACAGCTACCACTTTCACAATTTGAGAATTCACATGTTAAGAAGCGTAAAAACTGAGTAACATCTACACACGCCTCATAATGATTCATCCGAACATGTGAGATAACCAATGATTTGATGGGAACCTGACAACTTTCTTAATTACACATCAACTCTGCACAACCGGCTTGAGTTTTCATGATTTATTTCTATAATTAGAATTTTAAATTATAAGATGTCCAGAATATTCCTTTTGTGTTATTAATGTCCTCGGGGCCAATTTGAAATGAACCTTTGAACTTTGAACCAACTGACACGAAGTTCAATGGTTCAAGTTCAATCCTGAGAAAACAAAAGAACTCTCAAATTGCAGCTCAACACAACACCGGGAATGAGTGAAGACTCTAACAAACATAAAGGAAGACTTTGAACCTTGAACCTTGAACCGATTTAGAAATGGTTCAAAGTTCAAGTTCAAGACCGACTTAACGCATTCACGCTCGCTCGCTTAACAACATAACAAAGCCACGACCCACACAAAGGCACCAGTTGAACTTTGAACCTTGAACCAATACGCAGGTTCAACCGACAGGTTCATTGGGGCATAAAAGGTGCAACATAAAGGAACAAAAGGAGTATGGCTAAAGACGGCTCAAACCGAATGAGGGAAACAAAATTAAATACACATTATTTTGTTCAAAACAAATAATGGGGTAACAGATCAGTTGGGGGTTACCAACCCTCCAGAAGAGACCTAGAGATGCAAGAATTCATCAATCTGGTGAGCTTATCAGACATACTTTTTATCTGGGTTGATGAAATGATGCTACTACTCAGGGGGAGTAGTCAGCTGTTTGGTTCAGTTTTTTTTTTCTGGTTTGGTATTTGTCCTTTGTCATTGATGTCAAAGGGGGAGAGATGGTATTCATGTGAAAAACAGTCAAGTCTTTGGGTGAGATGGTGCTCACACGGTGATCAGCTTTTGGAGATGGTTGACATTCCTTGGCACTTGGATGTTTTTCACATTCAGTGTTGCCATCAATGCCAAAGGGGGAGATTGTTGGCATATGTTGGATTTGGTTAAGTGTTGTCATTGATGTCAATATTGTATTTCGGTTGGATATGGTTTTGCTATCCCGATTAGACTTGGTGTTTATCTTGGTTCTGGATTCGATTATGATCTAGTATGATCAGATCCTTGGTTTCGGTTATGGATGCTTATTCAGGATGGTTATATGATTGCCATAATTTGTTGGTTCATGTTTTGGTGCTCCGATAACTATCACTTATGTTCTTGGTTGATATTTCTTGGTACCGGTTAGCTTTACCAGTTAGCGATATTTGATGTTTTGATCAGATGATTTTGGTCCGCCATACGTAATCAGTTTCTATCATGCTGAAGGTGCTTCTTGATCATATCTTGAATGTTTTATGACTTTGCATTGGTTGGCGTGCTATTATGGTGGTCCCATTTGGATCCAGTTAGACTTATTATGTTATTGCACTAAGGGTTTCTACCAGTTGGTGAAACGTGTTGGATTTTGGTCTTAACGGAATTTCTGACGGATATAATTGTTTGGATATTTGAATTAGGTCCACACTATGTAATGTAAATCATAATATGGGTTTGGTGGTATCATGTGATATAAGTTTTATAATTATGTTTTTTGGGTTTAGGGTTTAGCCGACCTTATCATTAAGGTTGATGATCTATATTTATAGGTAAATTATTCATGTAATTGGGTATGGGTTTTGGGATCGATGGTTATGTCCACATTATGAGAGAAAGGTTTATGTGCGAATAAAGTCATATCTTTCAGCGAAGGGAACATAAGGATTTGGTATTGCAGGGCAGACATCTGTGCTTATTCAGAATTGCATCAAGCATTAGTGGATGCTACTTTCACAGTTCATTTTCTCTGGATTGTAGTCCGATGTTTTGTAAGTCAGTGAGACCTATCTTTTGTGATGAGCAATGAGCTCTAGGCTATTGGCCTGATTGCAAGTGCAATCCCCATTGTAATTATTTCGCATACTATTGCAGAAGTATTATCTGATTGTGGGTAGGGTTTTCCAGCGTGGTTTTTCCCTTTACTTGGTTTTTCACGTCAAAATATTGGTGTCATGTGTGTTGTGCTTTCATGGTTTATCTTTCATTGTGTTGTGCTCCGGTATCAATCTTATAACTTGCATTAACTACTGTACGTGTGAGAAAACTGATTCACCCCCCTATCAGATCATTCCAATAGATCCTTGGTGGGTTGGAAGATGACATACTTATAATATTCACATGAGATTGATTTATGATGGAGAATAATTACAAAAAACAATGGATGAGGTTCATTGCGAGGACAAGATGAATGTGCATGCGACATGTGTGCTTGTGAAGAGCTTCATTGATGAGCTAATTGACAGCATGTATGAGTGAAGTTGATGAGTTGGATTGAGAGTGACTTTGAGAGAACTAATTTGATAAATCTACATGGACTTGGGAAGAATTATTAAAATTAAAAAAAAATTTAATTCATGTGCATGGTTGGAAGAATCTAAAATAAATAAAACATTATTCTATTTATTATAGAAGAAATAGAAATAGAAAATCAATCAAATAAATTATAGTGATTTATTTAATTGTAGTTTTTAAGGTAATTAAATAATTTAAAGTATTCAATTATAGTGGATTGGAAGAATTAATGGATGAATTAATTAAATGATTAAAAATAATTTATATTAATGTGGATGAGAAGAATTAGGCTAATAAATTAATTAAATAATTTAACTAAAATTATTAAATTTCCACAATCCATAATGATATCTATTGCTGCTTCTGGATTTGATTGTGTTACTTTTTTTTGCATCAATGTTTTAGATCACACTCTATGATCCATCATCATGATGAAAGAAAATGCTAGGATAAGAAAGAAGTATAATTGCATTTTCTTTCTTACCCTGGTATTTTCTTTCATACTCATGATGGATCATAGAGTGTGATCCGAAACGTTGATGCAAAAAAACGTAACACAATCAAATCTAGAAGCAACAATAGAAATTATTTAACTACTGTAAATGAGAGAATTTAATGTTAGTTTAATTAAATAATTAAAATTATTTAATTAATATTGATAAGAATATTGGTGACAAATATAGAGGTGATGAGATGAGAATGTTAGCCATTTTTAGGTGTCTACACTAATCATTGCACATCTTTTCTTTATTTTGTGAGTTCACATGAAGCACACATACCAAGGATGGAAGATCACATAGAGACTTCCAATCAAGTCCATTGCTTTACACATACTATCTTTTTTATGTTTGCATATTTACTTTACATGCATGTTTGCGAGTGCTTACTTACTTTGAAATACATGTTCATTTAGGAGATGCACATTAAAATCAAAGCATGCAAAAATACGCTAAAATAACATTAACCTATTCTACGAAAAAATGCATGTAATAGTCAAGATAAAGCAAAGGGTTATCGAATATTGATGAAAAAAAATTAAATGCACCAATATCAATCCCTGTTGCACCAGGTCTACGGTGCTTGTGCTCAAGCACGATGGATTGGATGTTATGTGGGTGCCCTTACCAATAAAACAAGGTAGCATTCCAAGGTGAGATATACATGGCTTAGGATGACATCCTATTTATAGAAATTTGGTTAAAAAATTGAATGGTTGGGACTATAAGTAGAGTTTAAGGCCTCAAGTTGGTTGATATACTTGGAGTGATGAGATGAGGATAAGTTTCCTCACATGGTTCATGGGTGGGGAAGAGTCCAAGATTGAAGGCGAGTCTAAGGTGGAGAATCTTCTTGAAGAAAGTGGAGGGACAAAACGAAAAATGGTACATAGAAGTACCCTTGAAGAATGGACGAGTCTTTTGACCCATGTAACATGATATAAAGACAATGCCACATATACAAAGGCCATATCTTTGCGCATGATTTAAGGGGAGTTGACAAGGATTAGTGTGTGCAAGTGATGGATTAGTGACAATTAATTTTAACTCACTAATGGAAAATGAATGATTTTTTTTAATTTCTGGTTTATTTACCCAAAGTGGGCTATAGGAAAGAAACGATAAATGACTTTAGGTTAGAAATTGAATTGGGTGAATTGTGATGAATAATGACTTTATTAATTAAATAATAAAATATTATTAATTAATAAGCAAGTACACATTGAAAAACTAACTAGATAAATAGGGATTATTTAATCAGTTATAGAAGAAATATTTGTGTTATTAGGCTAAGTGATGTTGTGTTAATTTTAGATGACTATAGGGTTCACATGCATCTCAAAGTGGGGACAAAATGTAATGATTAAATTTACACATCCATGCAATCCTTTTTTAATTTTGAGTCCATTTTGTGTAATGCCTTAATACAATTCCATATTGACAAATAACATAGTATTGTGAAAAGTTGAACTTATTCCCAGTTCCTTTACCCCTCTCCATTTACACACAATTCCACACATAATTCCTTTACCCCTCTTAGTCTACACAAAATTCCCCACATTACGACCTTACTATATCCATACCACCACTTACCCTTATACATTTATTATTATACTTACATTCACACACTTATTCCTAATCCTAGATAATTTTTACACCATGAAAAATCAAACTTACACAACCCAAAAATCTTCTATGTGTTTTACTTAATCACTAGAACTCCTACCAATTTAGTATCTTTTTAAAAATGTGGCCTCCAATCTAACCTTTTGTTAACTCTTACCAATTTAGTATCCTTTTTGTGGAGTTTGCATCCAATCTAATCCTTTGTTCATTATGGGTATTACTTGCTAAACACATGACTATAATGGCAAGAAAGATGCTTGCAAGCTCACCTTTGCCAACAGTTTGAAAGTCATAAGACGGACGTTTAATATATGTTTTTGGTAGCTTGTAATTACATAGCCGGCCAACCACTAGATTACCGTTAGAGGTGACGATGACATGGGCACTAACGCATGATTTAGTGGCCCATCCAAGCTAATTTTTTGGATTGTTTTTGGCCTTAGCGTTTAATTCACGAACAAATATTAATCGTAGGGCAGGCATTCCTCAACGGACAAACTATCGACCGGCCCACACACCCCCCCTTGGCATTTCAAATCAAGTTTTTTAATAAATAAATTAATAGTTGCTCCTTCTCGTCCCTCTGAATTGCACGGGATTTAACGAGACTTTGAGATAACAGGAGGCAGGGTTTGGAATATGATGGACAGATTTTTTATATGGGCGATGGAATAATCATGTCAATGGGACGCCCAATTCAACTCCTTTATCACAGTAGCAGCAGACGCATCAGCTGCAAACGCTTCCAAATTTGCAAGAAAAATTCTCTAGGGTTTCAATATTCGTCTAGGTTTTCAAAACGCCCCACAATTTGGTTCCAAAGCGGCTTTTTGGTCTCTCGGATCGATCTTCATCTTTCTGGGATCTGTTGCATTGGTTTGAGGTGAATTCCGATAAGATTTTGTAGATTCAAAGCTATGCAGAACCCAAGCGGCGGCGTTCCACAGCCGGAAGCAATTTTGGAATGGCTACAGCAGGAAATGGGTTACCGGCCTCAGGGGCAATATTTATCTTCTAACAATCCTCTTCCTTCTCCTGAAGATCTCAAAAAAATCTGTAGAGGAAATATGTTGCCCGTTTGGAATTTTCTCTTACAAAGAGTAAAATCGGAGAAAACTGTGGAGAAAATTAAGAGAAATGTTCTGGTCCATGGAAGGCCTAGCGTCGGTGCCGGCCTGCAGGAGACGTCAAGGAATAATGTACGTGTTAAGGAAGAAGAGGTTAAAAGCAAAGGCAGGAGGAGATTTGATGGGAAAAATAAAGGCAAAACTGCGGAGATTCCGAAGAGTAAGGAGGTTTTAGAACGGGGGCAGGCTTCCGAAGCCTATGAAATCCGAGAGAAGGCTCTGAGAGAACGTGATGCGGCTGAAAAGGAGGTGGAGAGACTGAGGCAAATCCTTCAGAGACAACGGAAGGAATTGAAGGGACGGATGCTAGAAACTTCCAGGGAGGAATCCCAGCGGAAGAGAATGCTCGACGACAAGTCAAATTACAGGTTTTGAATTTATATCGTTTGTTTGGATTGTCGTGATTTTGCATCTGCTTTTGATAGGTTAAATATCTACGATGAATTTTTGTTGGGACACATGACGTCTCACGAAGCCAAATTGTCTTGTGCTGCAATTCAAAGGATAATTTGTCCGAGTTGTGTAGTAAGTGTGTATATTGTAGGTTGTTTGCTTCAAACTGATCCTTGTGGCTTTCCATGTAGGTCAATCAAACTAAATCGACATACAAAGTCACTAATACATACAGATTTATTGTTAAATTTCTTGGAGGAGCCACTCATTTCCATCTCTCAAGTGTCTGATAAATTAAATCATGCCTGACGTTAGAATACTAGTTTTTCAGTTAATCAAGGATAATCTACTTGCGGTGACAGTGAATCCCCCAGAGCTGTGTGACATTTGGTTTAACATTGTCGTTTTGAGAAAGCTCCTTTCAACTGATTTATTATCGCAGTCTTCATGTAAATCTGAATGTCATATTGATATTTTATTTGAATACTCTCTGCCAGTTCTGTAATAACAAAATTGGTGTGAAAAAAATCTACCATTGTTGAATAGCTCATTGCTCAAATTATGTATCATATCAAAGGTAAGTTGTCATAATAGAGTTACAGGGAACGCCAATTTTCTAGAAACCTTGGATAGGGTATGATGTGGAAATGTTGGCATGATATAAAGTTAAATTTTACTCACTATTGATTTTTGCTAGTTAAAAAAGAGTGTATTTCCACTTTTCGAACAACAAAAGAGGACTTGACTGCCTTGAGGTATGAGATTGGGGACGGCAAGGGTTATAAATTCCTATAAAATCCTCCCCTTCTTGACGTTAAGTTTGAGCACTTAACGGGCTATTCTGTAGAGAAAGATAGCTGGCTCCTCCTTCACCAGGGGAGTTTCATAGCCTATTAGTAGAGTACAAAATCTTACAAACAAAAATAGACATAAATGTATGCTTTGTGCTAAAGTTTCCCAAACCACACAAACAAAAACAAATATAGTTTGTTATGTTCAAGATATATCATACTGACATAGTCAAGAAGTAGTTAAAGTCATTATCATACTACACTATATGTGCGACTGCTTAAAGATGGACTTGAAACTTGAAAGTTTAGAGATTGCTGAAGAATCAACTTGAAACTTTGATTAAGAATTTCTGAACAGAATGCCATGTTTTTCCAAAGAGAAGCTTACTTGTTGTTATTGTGTATTTAGGCATAAGCAGGTGATGCTTGAAGCCTACGATCAACGATGCGAAGATACAACCAAGATTTTTGCAGAATACCAGCGCCGTCTTCATCGATATGTTGATCAGGCAAGGGATGCACAAAAGATGAGAGTTGGAGGTGCGCAAGATGTGACTCCTGACATCTTGCGTGCTCGTAATGAGCAGGACACAGTTTATGCTACAGTCAAGGGCAACAAACCCACAGATGGTCTCATTCTCATAGAAACAGCACAGGAAAGGAGCATTAGAAAAGCATGTGAGTCTCTTGCAGCTCATCTTACTGAAAGAATACGAAACACATTTCCAGCTTATGATGGGTTAGGTGTTCAAGGACTTAAATATTTAGAAGCTTCAAAGTTGGGTATCGACATTGATGGAGAAATACCAGATGATATAAAGGACATTGCTTTAAATTCCTTGAGGAGTCCTCCACAATTACTTCGTGCGATTACATCATACACAGCTCGAGTTGTCAATCTGATAAACCGAGAGACAGAGAAAATTGATGTTAGAGCAGATGCTGAGCGATTAAGGTTTTCTTTACTACTTTACCATCATTTTAGCCTTAGTGACTTGTTTTCATCATTGCTTTATCTTCACATTAGCTTTAGTAACTATGTTTCTGGTTTTCACAATGGGATGGCTTGTATTTCCATGAGAAATATCTATGTCAATGTAAATGTAACAATATGTTGTGCTAATGTTTGCTGTTGGTAAGATAAGATGTTACATTAATAGTCACTTTGGTAGAATCCTTTGAGCTTTAGTAGTGCTGGCTCTGTTTGTAATTGCTGATTTCAACCATCTGAAGTTTCTACAGCTTTATGCTATTAATAGGAAAGTCTTATTATGATATGAAGTTTGATTGTGAATGATCAACGAGATTCCCTAATTATTCTCAGGATGAACTTTGATAAGTATCTTGATTCAAATACAATAAGATTGGAGTGAGGCTTTTTTATTTAATTAAATTCCACATTTCTTTTTTCTGGTGGATCAGTTGTCTATTTATGTTGTGTGTAATAGAAGTAAAAGATCTCTATAGGCCTAAAATGTTGGTGACAAGGTTTAAACATCATATGTCAATAATCAATATGTTATTGTTATGTGTTATGTTTTAGCTCATTAACTGCTCATTCAACTCAGTTCTTGTGGTGAAAGATTTAAACAAGATCTTGTTTCTTATCCTCAGGAGATGAATTTGAGCCTTTATATAGTGATAATATATCTCGATCCACAGAGCAGGATTTTAAGTTCTTTGAAAGTGCTTGTTCTTTATGTGGCAGGGGTTTAGGTTTAGGTTTTGTCAAATGCTTTCCTGGATTTTTTTCCCAAATGTATGAATCAACTAGTAGCGTAATTATGCCAATGGGCGCTCTACAATGGCAGCGGGGTCTATAGGAGGTCAGCACAATCCATGTAAGAAAAACAAAAATGATAACAATATTGAATATAATAATGACTTAATATTAATAATTGCAAATAATAAACAAAGCAGACTAATTACAATATCATAGTATAATAATGACTTAATATTAATAACTGCAACTTTCTATTTTTGTTGGATTTGGATTTCGCGCTATTTAACAGCTCAAGCCTCTGTTGAAAATAGAAAGAAAAGATTGATGGAAAGCCCCTGTTGAAAATAGAAAGAAAAGACTGATGGAAAGAGAGCTGTGATAGCGAATAATATAGTAATTTTTTAAATGTAATAATAGATAAATAAAATAATTTCCTGAATAATGATATGTATGGGCGTTTGTAATTGTCTACAGCCATGAAAATTTATATTAAGATGACTACTTGGCCAATGTTAAACCTCTATTAGGTTTACCTCAACACTCGGAATCTTAGCATCCAATTTCTCGACTAAAGATGTATGCCATCTGAAAAGTAAACTGGTCTGCAAATTGACAAGAACATCTTAGAGCATTGTGCTAGGAATATGTATTGTGGTCAGAGTTTCTGGATATTTCCTTTACACTTTCCAGATATGTATATCCACATATTGGATACCAGGGAATTATACGATATGGCTGTAATGCCTGGATATGGTATCAGATATATCTATATATTTGAGCTATAATATCTGGATAAGTGCTGCACTGCTTGGTGCTGATTCTGGTTTAGGGTTGTGAAAAAAAATTGCAAAAGAAAATTGTTATGTTCTATGCCTTTAGATGTATAAATAATATAACTAAATAAACATAATAATTAAAAATATAAAAAGAAAGGGTGAAAATATATAAAAGTAATATTTTTAATGTTATGTTCTATGTTTCTAGATGTATAAATAATTGAATATATATATTTAATAATTGCTGTATATGGTCATCTGTCTCAGGGGGTCCTGAAAATATACAGAATCTGTTACCGTATCTGTTTATCCGATTCTATAATTTGTTCATGAGATCCTTCAACAATTACCACAACTCTGGCTGAGGTAGACACTGTTGGTCAGGTTACAGCTGCTATGTTTAGTCACAATTTTCAACCATCGGGCCTTATTAGTTGGGAATGAAAAATTTAGCAGCTTTAGTCTAAAGCATTGATCACAACTGAAAACAACTGATAACTATAATTTTCTGCAGTGAATTGCATGAAGTTACAAGATTCTTATCAGCTTGGCTTTTTGATTTTAACTTTGGCATCGCTAATGAGGTCTTAGTAATTTCTATTGGTTGTTTCACATCTCCTGCTATCTATAGTGAATCTGCTGATCTGAGTGGTTCAAGTTGTGGACTGTGAAGTTGTTGTTTACAAGCCACCCTTTGATTTTCGTAGCATAGCGAGCTGTTGGCATATTTGTATGTTTATCTTTTTGGTTTTTACTGCCCTTGTGTTTCTCTGTTATTCAGTCTGGGGAGTCATGGGCATATGCAGATTTTAGGTATTTAGATGCAAATCTATCATGATGGACAGATCTGTAATGGAATTTAAATTTAGTTTTTAAACATGAGTATAAAATCAGAATGGCAGATAAAGCTTTTATTTACACACTTGATTTTGTATGATGATAAGTTGAATAACTTGAATTTAATTATCCTTACGGATCAAATACATGAGTGGGGGTAACTTTCAGACAGAGGATCCTCTAGGTAGAGTGTAGAGGAAGATGAGTAGTAGCCTACTTATAGTAAAATGGCAATGCAAATAATATACATTTGATGAGGTAGAATCAATAATTTCAGAAACAGAATGTGAGACAAATTTGTGGTGCAGGGATCCATGTTGAGTACAGCTTTACATAGGCATCAATAACTTAAGTAAAGAGAGAAAACCCTAAAAAGATGGAGTGTGGAGGTATAAAATTTGATTTCTATTTATGAATGGTTAGAAATAGGTAGTTTTCTTTAAGAGACGAAACCCTTAAGATTGAGTGTGGAGGTAAAAAATTTGATTTTGAATGTTTAGGAAAGGTAGGCTTTCAATGTAAGGGAATTCTATAGCACATCTCAGGGGAAGTAAAATGAGTAGGAGCCCACAAACCATTACATATTTATGGAGATAGAATTTGAGGTTTTAGAATCAGAGAGTATATGATCTATGTCCTGCAGGGAACCATTCTGAGTACAACATCAAGAAAAAAGAACTTGCAAAGATTGGAAGTGACAGAAATGACTATGATTGGAGTCTGAAATTTAGATTAGTATATATGACAACTGATCATTGGAAGCAAATTTTATTGTCTTTTCAGTATTTTTAGTAGAAAGATGTTTTTTTAAAGTATAGTTTGATTACATGTGATAGTTTTCTGATCTATACTCTAGATGGTGTGTATTTTATGGAGTGGCAGCTTTGAGCCGATATCTTCTGGGACTAAAGTTTGCATTCCTGCATAGATTTACTTATAGCACTAGAGTACAGGTTTAGTTTAATATTCTGACTTCTTCAAGATTAATGCGTACAAGATGCCATTGGTGTGTCATCAGTTTTAATGGCTGGATTGCTTAATTATTTCACTTTGCTTAGTCCTTATAAATATTAACCAGAAAATAGTTATCATTTTCCTATGTATCCCACCATGACATTTAACATCCCAGTAAAATGTCCTAGGGATTTTTTTTCTTGCCACTCACTTCATTTTACTTTTAGGCTTTGTTAACGGATCATACTATTTAAGACCAACCATTAGCATACCTAATAAAAAAGCATTTCACATACTTTTTACAATGGGTGTGTAATCAATTCTAACAGATGGATTTCTTAATTATTTCGTTGTCTTTATCCTCATAAATATGAATCACAAAATAAAATATCATATTGTAATGTGGCGCTTTTTTTCTACTTCTAGGCATTATTAATGGATCATACTATTAAAGACCAACCCTTAGCATACCTAATAAAAAAGCATTTCATATAATTTTTACAATGGGTGTGTAATCAATCCTAATAGCTGGATTACTTAATTATTTCATTGTGCTTAGTCCTTGCAAATATTCAATCAGAAAATAAATTTCACTTTGCAGTATGGCTCACCAAGACTAGTTATTGTCTGCGTAACTTGTTGGGGGAGCTTTTTTTGACTACTTAATTTAACATGGACATTTTAGGCTTTGTTAACAGATCATGCTATTAAAGTTCAACCATTAGCATATCCCATAAAAAATAATTTCATATGCTTTTTAAAATGGATGTGTAATCAGTTCTAACAGCTGGATTGCTTAATTATTTCATTGTTCTTCCTTATAAATATTGATAAGAAATTAAATTACCGTTTTGTTCATGGATTCTATTAAAGACCAACCATTATCATATCTAATAAGGAAGCATTTCATATATTTTTTACAAGGATTTAATGCCTTAGATGAATAAACTGCTAGCATATTGGGTTTGGCTGTACTTTACTTTTTATTGACTATGCTATGTCAATTATGTTTTATGTAATTTTCTTCTACAGGTATAAATATGAGAATAATAGAGTAATGGATGCTACATCTCCTGATGGGAGCTCATATTCTCAAAGTAGAAGCAATGGAACGTATAATCAACTTCGTGAGAGACAGGTATTTCTGTGAATATTCTCCCTTTTAAGATGCACACTATTTCTTTTTCAGAAATTGCTTATCTCTATTTATAAGATCCTCCAGCTCTGGTATCTCTTTAGTTTTAAGTTTTAACTCTATTGGCACTCTTTAGTTTTCCTTGTCCTTCAAAGTATTTTTTTGAAGATTCATAGAGTTTTGTTTTATTCTTCACATGGATGCTACTATATTAATTTATTTCTTTTTTGATTTGTGATCTCTATTTATTATTCTTATTACTTGTAAATTTCTAGCATCATCATTGAATTATCTGTCATCGGTCCCAGAATGATTAATGTGGTAAAACACAAAAAGCTGAGGCAAAACTGGCAAATGATTAAATAATTAAAGTTCCTAAAATGTAAGAAGAAAAAGCAGATAAATAGTTATGAAACTTATTTTGTAAATTGATTAGAGCATTTGTGGACAACTTTTAATCAAATTCTTTTTCTTTTGTGGGAGTTATTATTGTGTAATATGAAAAACTCTTAAAGTAATTTAACGATATATTATACACATTAATAATAAAGAGAAAGAGAGAATACTATAGGAAGTTGTCTAAGTGAGGTACGATAATTATTACACATTAATAATAAAGAGAGAGAATACTATAGGAAGTTGTCTAAGTGAGGTACGATAATTATTACACATTAATAATAAAGAGAAAGAGAGAATACTATAGGAATTTGTCTAAGTGAGGTACAATAATTATTATGGCTCTTATGATCGCTATAGCAAATGATCAAGATGATCTTAATTAGGCACAAACTTCACTTATTTATACATATGAAGTTACGTGATCTTTCATGATTATAGCACATGTTGGTCCTTTGTTATCTACAAAGGTAGGCCATGATGAATCTACTAAATGATTATCCAATGCAGGCTGAAGTGGATTGAAACTACCACAATTTGGTTTGGAGAAAAGAACCCCATCCCCAAAGATGCACCCATAGCTAAGATCCAGGGGGCTTGACATGGCAAATTTACATCAAATGTTGAATATGTACCAGCATTCCTCCTAAAACTATAGTTTGAGAGAACAAAAAAGATGGCATCTTGCAAACACCTTCTCAAAGGGGCATTCTTGAAGCCAAGTAGGATGTAATCTGTTTTATACTTCATAAATCAAAAGTCTCTTTCAAAGTTGGCATGACATCAAAGTCTTAGAGACGTCTCAATCAGTGTTCGATCACCTATAGCTGGTGATCGTTAACATGTCACAAGGACAACATTTGAATCTGACAAATCTTTTCCCCTAGAGTCCAAACCACAACATTCCATGAAGAGAAAAGATAACATTAAAATGAAGTAGTCAGCAAAAATACCCACTACAATCCTGTGATGTCTTGATAATCATCTTGGACCACGATAACTACAAAGGAGCTTTAGAGAACCTACCTGAACTAAAAGGGTCTCATGTAAGAACCAAGAGATCAATGCCAAAGCTAGTCTCATCAATGAGGAATCCAATTCAACCATAAACCATGAACAAGCTCCAACCTTTTAAAAGTAAGAATGAGATTGTAAGGAGTGTCATACATATAAGAAATATCCATCCTTCAGGAAACAAAAATGTAAATGCATTAATGTCTAAGTACAAATTCACCAAAGATCAAGAAAAAAAGAACAACAATATCAGATGCGAAAGTAGTGATTTTCTCCTCATGCAAACACTCAGTGGTTGAGAACATTCAAAATCTATGGAATCATGCAGAGAATAAGCAAGAACCAATTATCAAATGTTCATGAAGGTGTTTAGTTTAGATTTAGAAGCAATTAAACATTTATCAAGCTTATCATCAATGCATTTGAGTATTTTAACAAACCAAGCAAAGAGGGCATCTCCCAATTGTTGAGGTCATTTACAAAGCAACCATGTATATTCAAGTAGTAAGGCCATCCACTTGCAAATCTAGGATGACATCTTTGAATCAATGCATCAAATCATCCGCAAAGTAATTGAGGATGGTGCCTTGTATTAGAAGTCAAATGATATCTACAAGAGAATTAAAGGTGGTAGCAAGGAAAGGTTATTTGCAAATAACCAAGGATATCATCTCTAATAACTGATAAATGATCACAATACAAGGAAAGGAGGATGCAAGTCTAGAAACAATTTTAAATCCTGTGGTATAGTGTAGCACCCCCTTTAGGTGCTTCAAAAACATTAAAAAATCCTAAAAATATCACGATTATCAATAATTGTTTGGATTTTATGTTTTTGTGACTGGATTATATAAGAACATAAGGGAATAGCATACTAAATGGGAAAGTATAACAGTTGTGTTTTATTTATCAATCCTCTTAATACAAAAATTGTGATTATGAACTCGTTTTAACAATGTGGTCCCTTGTCTAGACTACAAAGGAAGTATTTAAACTTGCCAATGGCTGCTAAGAAATTCCCATCATTGGCTACTATTCAAAACTACTTTAATCAACTGATGAGTCATAACTACACTTGCCAATTAGACAATATAACTGGACTTAACCCATATATGTTTTAGCTATCTACATTACGCCCCTGCTAAAAGAAAAGTTGTCTTCTAGACGACATAAAGTATACAAAAAATCATTACAACTGAGGGGTGGAGTGTGAGAAGACATCATTACTTGTTGAGAGACAGAAGATGAAGGGATTGAGTGTTGAGAAGCAGTATTATGCAGTTTTGTTGACCTCCTCTATTCGTTGCTTCAATTGATGAGCTGCCAGGAGTTCTCTTTCCTTAGAATTTTTTACTATTTTTACAGCTTCTATGAGTTGAGATTTGGTCTTTTCTTTAACAAGTTTTAATTCAGCAATTTTCTTTATTTATCACTCATTTGTTTGTCTTTATCTGCAATTTCTTTGACTTTTTGAGCAAGTTCGTTTTCCTTTTTTACCACCTTTGTTATTTCTAACTCGGTGAGGAGACTTTACTGGGTGAGTTGTGCTTGGAATCTCTGACTCTGATCATCTAGCTCTTGTCTTAGCTTTCGGGAGATATGTTTAGGCACATCAAGATGTTTCAGTATTTCGGTGGGTGGCTATTTCTTCATAACATGAGGTATCCGTATAAACAGTGAAATTTAGACTCAATGGAGTAAAGAGCTTCTAAAACTTTACTGTCTAATCCTTCAAAGGAAGGGACTATTTGTGTGGGATGCCGAGTTTGCTTCATCATAGGTGTCTTAGTGGTGGTCACCCATGAGAGAGAAATTCTGATGAATTCTTCATGGCACTCACCCTCAGTAAAGTGTTGAATCCTCTGAGCTTCTTGTAGGACCAAGGAAGTGTGAGTACTGTCCAACTTTTGTATCGTATTAGCCACCTTGCATATGATGTATGCCAATGGCTCTAAATCCTTGTATGTATTGTTTAATGGTTCCTAAGACCATTTCTTTGATATCCTTCACGGTCTCAACTGATTGGCCCTCTGCAGTTTGGAGTTTTGTAATAGTGTTTGCATTTCTTATTTGCTGTGTTTTTCTGAATTTTTTTGGGTGATGCAGTTCCCTCCTCCTAACCAAAATGTTCTAGATTTCATTATGAAGAAGGTAGAGCAGTTGGTGGCGAGATTTCGCTGCTTCAAAGAATGCCTATCAGAGAGGCTTTTTTCAATTTTAATTTGAATATTGTCCAGTTGCAGCTTAATGTAAAAAATAATTTGAATTTTTTCTTGAATTTACAGCCAACACCTGATGCAATCTCTAGTGTTTTTAATATTTGTTTTACTCATTGTTGTCTTGGGAAAGGGTGATGAGGCTCAGCCAAGCTTGTCTTAGTGCCTGTTTAAAACCTTTCTCGGAGGACCAAATAGAGGAATATTTGTAATGGATAGGACCATAGTTAGTCTTTTGCTTCTAGGGAATGCTGATAAGCTAATGGTTTGAAATAGGATTTGCATGCATTTTCGTATGAGGAAGCATAAACAATTTTAGAGGCTCCCTAAAATTAAAAAGTAGTCTAACTTTGCTGCTACAAAGGCTGCTATAATTCTCTTGTTAGTTCAACTGTATTGCCCTTTTCTGGGTCTTAATCATCCAGGTCATGACTATTTGTGACATACTCAACAACTTCCCTATAGGTATCATTTACAGGAAGATGTTCTCTTTTTTCACTTGAATTGAGCACAAGAATCCATTTTATAAGAAAATTTTAACCACATTTTCATTGATAGAAGTCCAACGGGTAATACTCATTCGAGAGGGTGTATTACATATTGGAGTTTGTATCTCTCAGTGTGATTTTTATCAGATTATCTAGTAAGCATTCAAAAGTTGATCTTCTAGCAAAAAATTAATGGACCAGGTTGTTAGAACTTCTCTGCCTCAGAGGATGATTCAGCAATATTTTCACATGAGCGTTTATTTATTTTTCATTAAACTTTAATAGCATCTATACTTCTTGTTTTAATTTCTTGAATAAAAAGAACATTTGGTTTTCTGGTATGTGCTTTTGAGACAGTACTGTCTTTTATGCTTGTATCCTTTCTATTATTCCATGAGATGACTAGCATTTCCTATGGGTTTTATTTTATGGTTTTGAAGATCGAATCAATTATAGCCTGTGCGCCACCACAATGTTTTCATCTGCTTCCTTTGATTGCACCTTCATATTCCTTTCTCTACCTTTGGTGGATTGGGGTTTATAGCTAGAGGCAGGAACTGCCTGCATTTCAGACTCATCAATAGCTAACTTGTTGCTTCGAATTAGGATATTTTGTATCTCTAGCTGGGTGGGAGAATTGGGCTTTGGTTCTTTTTCGACATTCTCCATCTGTATCCTTTCTTTTTTCTTATGCATGGTCTCTTTGCCCTCCTCTGTAGAATCTAGAGCTGTGAAGGTATTAGATGTGAGGTTCCATATTGTGCTTTTTAATTTTTTGGGAGATCTGTGTTGACTTGGTGGTCAGCACCTCCTTGGGGACTCATGACATGGCTTAACCGCCTCCCGTGGATCGGGTTAAATTTGGTGTTTGTATCGGGCGTTGATAGTTCGAGCTTTTGGCGCAATGGGAAATGATTCCAACAATTGGTATCAGAGCCTTGGGTCACGGGTTTGAGTCTCCCTTCAATGGGTGCTGAGGGGGAGATTGTTGACCAGGTGGTCAGCACCTCCTTGGGGACTCGTGACATGGCTTAACCGCCTCCCGTGGATCGGGTTAAATCTGGCATTTGTATCGGGCATTGATAGTTCGAGCTTTTGGCGCAACGGCAAACGATTTCAACAATCCGTTATGTGTTCTATGTGCTGGCTGAAATCCCTTATCAGCTCCACCTTGAGTTGTAGCTTCCTTTTTAAAATTTTAGGCAGTCTCTCAAAAAATGTGAATGTTTGTGTCAAAGGTCACATTTGAAAGGAATTTGTTGGTAATTTAATTTTTGAGAAAAGGATAGATTGTCCATCTTTAGTTTGATGGCTTTCAAACAGCCCTTTTACAAGACCTAATTACACATATTCTGGCCACTGAAAATTTCTCTCTTTAGGTGGAGCCTACATTTTGTAAATTCTGATTGTGTTACCAATTGCTTGGAAAGCATCCTCATGCCACAGGTGTAGGGGAGGAAGGGTAGCTGGACCCAAACTAGGAGCCCTAGAAGGAAATTCATTAAGCAGATCAAAGTTTTGGGTTTCCAATTATTAAATTAAAGGCCACAAGGGTCCAAAAGCTAGGAGCTACTCTTATCAGATCTTTATCTTCTGTATCCGAGAAAGAGGCAATGGAAAACCCCTGACCACATTGAGATTTTAATATTACCTGCAACTTTTAACTTCCTTTTTTTATCCACCTATGACTCCAATGATTTGGACGAGGGCCATGTGCCAGAGAAGTGTCCCACCAGCATATGTTCTCTCGAGATCTAACAGCTTTTCTGCAATATGCTCACTGGGTATATCCATAGTAGGGACTTCATCACACCTTTTCATTAGATTGAGGTTTCGGATTTTTCCTTCACTCGCTCAATGTTTGCAACAATATCTGATATGATTTTTTTAAGCATAGCAGGTCAATCATCAGAGGAATGAGGCAGGGAACCCTGTGCTGATAGGAAGTGGGGAGCCATGAGGGCTCAGGCGACGGGGAAGGAAGGGAGGCAGCAGCAACTCTTGCTCTATTTTAATTATATAATATATTTTTTAACAGATGTTAGTAATGGAGAGAAAGAAGATTTGAATATATCAGCCCCAGGGACTTTAACCTTAAAGTCTATTTCAGATTGACAATATCTCACATTGCAACATATCTGCAAGAAAGTGCAATGGATTAGGGAAAGGTCACTTGTAAACTTACTATTTTTCTGGATTTTAACTTCTTTTGACATCTTTTGGGGTAAAATGTCAGCATTTAATGAGAAAATAGTAATTCTTTCTCCAAAAAATTTCAAAATTTAACATTCTAGTGTGAATATTTTAGTATTAGTCAACAGAAGTGTGATCATTTGGGAATAATTCAATAGAGTTAGTGGAAGTGATCGTATCCCTAAGTTAATTTTTTTTGCACATTTGGCTTTAAATATTTTGAGGGAATCTGTTACATCTTGGATCTTGGAATTTTGGAAAGTAAATTAGAGCTGAGTGAAATGCTAGTCATCGTTCTCTGGTTATTGCAGCGATGAATTTTCTCTTCTTCTAACTGGTGTATTCTGATTTTAAATATACCATCTGATGTAAGAGTCCCAGGACATGTTATGTTCTTTGCTATGGTACATGTTTAACTGTGAAATATTGAGGGACGATTCCTACTCATTTTAGATATCTTGGAAGCCATTTTAGAGTATATTATATCTTGTAGTGTATGTAACTCACATTATAGAAGGATGGGAATATCTTTTAATTGCAGTGTATCTTCGTGACAAGTTCCGTATGACAGGACCATTTCTTGAGCGAATTTTCTTTTGATCTCATTAGCAGATACATATCCTCCATAATTTATAGTAGCATTGTCAATAATTTGGTGGTTGTATACATCAAATAGCATATTTGAAGAATCTGAGTATTTGGTCCCATAAAATTATATAAAAGATTAATTGATTGTTTTTGATGAAAGTAAATATCCATTTCTATTGAATTGAATTTGAAACAATTATCTATTTGTATGCAGAAAGCCCATGTGCAGCAGTTCATGGAAACTGAAGATGCATTGAATAAAGCTGCAGAGGCAAGAAAGGTTAGTGAGAAGCTGATAAAGCGAATGCATGGCAGTGACAATGGAGATGCAGGTTATTCATATGCTGTTGGAGACAACATTCAAAGCTCGGGAGGCCTGAGACAATTTGAGGTGCACTGAATTATCTTTAGGTGTTGCTAAGTATTGACTGTTTGTTTCTCTCTTGTTCTGAACATGTACTTTAATGTTGGTGAATTTATGGGCAAGATTGTGCTTGGTGTGGAATACAACATAAAAAACCAAAAAATCTGCTGTCGTTGTAGATAGCATTTTAGGCACTTCCAACACTTGTCTAGAGGGGATTGCCTGTGAAAGAGCAATCTTTAATCATATGAAGATACATGAAATAAGCTGTGTTTTTACAATCACCAGTCAATTAATGAAATGGACCTTGCCTGTCCACTATTAATCTGGAAACAAGGAAATTCCTGGGCATAACATTACTAAAATTGTACAATTGTGTTTTAGTGGAAGTGAATGGAAAATTAAATTGACTCATCATTTCAATGTTTTGGGGCAAACATGTTCCAGTCATGGCATATGTTTTCTGAACTTTGGGGGAGGCAGTTTTATTTTGGATTTTTTTGATGGCAAAGTCTTTAGTCTGGATTCTGTGGGTGACAATTTTTTTTTTGATTTCGTGCAGGACATATTTTAACAGATTTTTGGGGTGGTAGGGGAACAGCTATTAAAACGAATCCAAATACAAAAAAAAAATGCCTAAATATGACAATCATGTTTCAATCATGGCAAATGTTTCCTGGACTTCGGGGAACATGTTTCTTGGCAAATATAACAAAAAGATAAAAGATTCAGGATTTTGGAGACATGATTCAATCATGGTAAATGTTATGTGGAGTTTGGAAAAGGCAGTTTTTTTGTGAATTTTGGGGATGACATTTTTTTTTTTCTGGATTTTTTATATGGCATTTTTTATCTGAGTTTTAGGGATGGCAGGGGAACAGCTACTAAAACAAATTCAAATACAAAAAGATAAATTTTGCCTAATAACAAACAAAACCAAAAGAAGCTGATATTTTAATGAGCAAGTATAATTACAATTCACTGATACCATAATCCATCCGATACACTGAAAATACAAGCATAATATGCTGTTCATTCCACATCTGTTTGTCTTTTCCAAAGGCAAAAGGAGATATCAACATTGTTTGTCCAATCCAAAAGAACATGCCTGAGTATTATTCTAACACAAATCTGAATCAGAAAAATGATAGAATCTGTGTGGAGAAATGCCAAAAAAAAGAAGAAAAGTTGCATGTGCATGGTACATGGTTAAGTTGAGCAACAAGCCCAGAAATCAGAGTAATTGTTTGTTTGGCCTTCACCCAAAGAGAAATAAGGAGCAAAAGAGAAGAAAGGTAGAGTAAAGCATAGGCTTTAAAAGATTTTTTTTGGATTATGTTTATTTTATTTTATTTGCTATTTATTATGTGTTTGACTTTGGGGACAGCCAGGGGATGCCAAGAAATCCCCCAAAACACCAGAAATAGGAGACACCAATAAATCCCCAAAAGGACAAAACAAAAGGGTTGCCAAGAAGTCCCTAGGATGCACCTTTATATGGGACATCTAGGAGATGTCCTCAAAATTTTAAAATAAAAGATAAGGACAGGTTGTCCGCTTCAAGTCCCAGAGTCTCCTGGACATCTGGAGGGTCACGCAGATCCAGGGGCACAGCCCCTTGGAACACTGCATAAGGCAGAGAAAACATAGGGTCAATCCAACTAAGATAAATTTTACTATAAATAACTTCAATCAGAGTAGTATTAAGTTTTAACTACTGATCTAAAAATATATAGTACATCTTAAATCTGTAGAATGCAAATGTCTGCCCATGCCAATGTGTGCACTGGGAGGAGGGTGCCCTTGGGGATCCATCTTCCATGGTGGTTATGCAGAAATCTCTTTCTTTATGATATTAGAAAAGCAGGGAGGATTCAAGGGAAATAAGGGATGGTTTTTTTAGGAGCCTTTGCACCAGATGAGAGTACTTTGTGCGGCTTTCTGAGTAGGTTTCCATACAACACTTGGATCAACTGTGCTGGGGCAATAGGTAATTGGAGATTTAGTTCTCCTTTTGATCATAAAGCAGTATTGGAAAGGGCTTTTAAATTTTTAATGGCTAAGAGACATGTGGTCATGCAGTTTGCTGATTTTTTTGTTCCGGTTATGTTTGGCTTGATTTAGCTGATATATAATGAATATGGTATATATTAAAAATATATAATAATTATTTTAATACAATATATATAATTTTTAGTATATTACTATTTTACTATGTTACCCCGAGTTTCCGGGACGGGGGGACGGGGAAACGGGTTTCCGGGACAGATTATTTTTTCTCAGAGTAGGGGACGGCAGTGGGGACAGCTATATAAAAAATAGGGAAAATTTAAAATATATAGGGAAATTTAAAATATTCGTATAAAAACATGGATAAAGCATGTTTATATACATTATAAAACCTTAACATATAACGTTTGTGTTAAATAATTTAAATTGAGAGTTTGCATGAGAGTGGAAGTCAAACAAATAATCGAAATTCAATCATTAATTTTATGGGACAGCCAGAGTAAGGGTTTTCAAAAGTTTCCGAGTTTCCGGGACGGGTCAAATTATGCCGGAAACGCGTCCCCGGGCAACACTGCTATTTATAAATATATGTATGAAGTAGTTAATTCATAATCTTATAAATGTATCTGTTAAATTAATCAATATTTCTAAAGAAAATGGATTCTTCTACCAAGAGTAGGTTTAATGAATATGACAATTAATTAAGCTAATTTATAGCTGGAATATATTATGTGATAGAACTTTGAGTTTTGCAAATAACAAAAATAAATACGCTTAGCTGATTTTAGTGGTCAATAGATCGCTTGCTTGCTATTTTGATGATAACTTTTGAACTAACTCAGAATTGCGAGGGCTTGTATGCTATTGAAGTATAACAGCTAAATTTGAATTTTTGCATAGAATTTGGTGGATCAATCCTTTGTGCTATATAATTGATTCCAAGCATTGCAAGTCAATGCTTCCCATGGATGCATCCCTTGCCCTAGTACCTTCGTTTCCTATAGGGGACATTTTGGGGATGTAGGGATGCCTAGGAAACATCCCTTGTCTCCTTTCCAAGCCAAACTTAGGGTACTTTTCAAAATGCCCTAGAAAGTGCAAGATACGTCGGGAAATGTCCAAGCATCCCCTGACTGTCTCGAGGATGGCTACAAAACAAAATTTAAGTTAAAAACATCACATTTTAAATTTTAAGAAAGGGGCCAGTGGTCCCGCAAGGACTCTCTTACCCCATTAAACAACAACAAAAAAGAAAAATAATATCTCATTTTAACATTTGCAAACTTGTGTTGAAGAGAAGCAGTTGAAAAAGAGAGAACATCAGTTAAAAGAGGAGTCTAGGGCATTAAATCTACTACACTAGAGGTAAGTTTTTAATCTTACATTTGTTTTCACTTTTTAAAGTTTTTTTCAAAAATTTTAACACCTAATAAGGGCATTTTGATTTTATTTTTTCTTTTATTTGAACTGGCAGCACTCTTTTGATTCTTATCCAAAATACACCATGAGCAACATTGATAGTAGTGGTAGTGAGGAGGTTGAAGTGCAGATGCAGGAAAGAAGTAGAGCTAGAACTCACAGAAGTATGGCAGCCATTGGGGGTTCTTCAGGGAGTGGTAGTGTAGTAGGGTCAGCAAGTACAAACCCATTTGAATGCCCTTCCAAACTTCTTAAAACCTATGCAAAAAGCCCATTTAACCCCAAGAAACCTCTTGTACGGCATCACAAATTAATAGGGATAAGAAAAAATTTCATGGGGGAGTAGAGTATGGCTATGCCATTTGTGCAAAAAGAATTTAGGGGCAGCTATATGATTGTTTATTGTTATCTTTTGTGGATAGGTGGTCAAGGGGTGAAAGGTTGTGAAAAATAACTTAAGCTGAGAAATTTGAGGCAACTAGATTGCATATGGAGGGGTGGGCAAGAAAGAAAGGAATTCCATTGGAGAGATTGTAGCCTAGTGTGTCATTTTCTATAGGATTCCTGTATGTTGGAATTCAAGGGGGACAGGGTTCTATATCTAATAGGGGAAAGAAGAGAACTACCAGTGTTGCAGATATGTTTAACATACATTCATGAGATGTGGCTGATTTTTCTGCTGCTAAATATTTTTCATGCTCTTATACCATTTCATGTAGCACGTTCACCATATTTTAAACAAGTGATTAAAGATGTGATAGATGTCAATCCTTCATTTGTCCCACTTGGAGAACATAAGCTTTGTACCAGCCTCCTTGGTAGAGAATATTCAAAGGTGAGTGTGTTGATGAAAGAGATAAGACAAACTTGGATAAGGGTTGGATGCTGCATCATCGTGGATGGGTGGACCGATATCAAACATTGGTCACTCTTCAATATTATTGTCACAAGTTCAACTAGCTCATATTTTTTCAGAGCTTTTGATTGTTTGGGGAAGAGGAAGGATGCCATAAAAGAGGTTGGAGCCTCTAATGTTGTATAGGTAGTGACTGATTGAGCTTGTGTGTGTAAGTTAGCTAGTTTGATGGTGGAGGGTGTTTACAAGCACATTTTTTAGGCCCCATGTTGTGTTCATGCTTTGAACAATACCTTGGCAGACAACAGGAAGATATAGTGGGTGAAGGTAGTGGTGTTAAGAGGCTAGAAATGCGCAGATGTTCATTTGCAATCATCACACTTCATTTGCTTTGTTCAACACTTTTTTGAGGAAGGAATTCCTCAAGCCTATTGATGCTAGATATGCCAGCTGCATTTTGTTAGAGAGGATGCTTGAGGTCCATGAGGCTTTACAATTAATGTTGGTTAAATTAGAGTGGGTAGATGGTTAGAGGAAAGCATACCTCAAGGAAGAAGTGTGAAACAAAAGAAATCCTTGATGATGATTGGTGGTCGACAATGAGGTAAGAAAATTGCTGGTTTTATTATGTAATTTTTAAGATCATAATTTATTATTGTTTCTAATTTGTATAATATTTTCTCTCTTTTTTAAGATTTTATTTTTTGTAACTTGTTTGCCTTGCAGATTGGTTTGCTCCTTCATGGAGCCTATCGTGCAAGTAATAAGATATGTTTGATGCTAACTCTCTCAGCCTTGGAAAGATTTATGAGACCTTCGATAGCATACATGGGATTATTAAGCAAGCAATTCATATAGGGGCATTATTTTGGGATTTTATGAGAAGCTTCTTAGGCTCATTGTGATGTGATGATGTGACACTATGAACACCCCACTTCATATGGCAGCCTATACTCTAAATCCCAAGCGGTATGTAGCTAACACCTAGAAGAGTGTCTCCATCCCATGATGAAGAGTTCTAATAAGGGCTCATGATGTATATTCAAGAGGAATTTGCTTTACTTCACATATTGGCTTGCATTCATGAATCTTTCTAGTCCAACCTTCAACAAATCATAGGTGAGGATGAATAGGGCTACATTAGCTCAAATAAATCCTATTGGATTGTGGACATGGCATGGCAAGGACGCACCAGAGTTAAGGGTACTTGCGATTCGTTTTCCTTCACAAGTTGCTAGTTCCTTTGCTGCAAAAAGGAATTGGTCTACATATAGCTTCATACAGTTAGGAATTGATGAGGAGGAATCACACGAGGGATTGGTTGGGGTCCCATTGCTGTAGTCCCTTATAATAGCAATGACTCAGACTCTAGCTCTGATTTTTATACAAACCTACCAGATGCATTTGCTGAGAGTAGGGACAGCTATATATTTTCTTTGTTATGATATGAATAAGGACAGCTATATTAGGGACAGCTATATATTTTCTTTGTTATGATATGAATAGGACAGCTATATAAGGGACAGCTATAAATTTTCAATGTTATGATATGAATATTTGAAAGTTCTTTATAATTATAAAAACTTCCCTATTATCTAATAGCTGTCCACTTTCGTCCCCTAAAAAATGGCCAAAACTATCCTCGTATCGGAAACATGTCCCATCGTCCTTTGCTGTCGTCCCAAAAACTTGGGGGAGCATAGTTGCAAGTTTGATTTGTGATGCACAGATTTGAACTAGTTGGCTGTGGTGCACTCATGCAACTTGTGTTCTCTAAAAAATTGATTTCCAGTACGGTATAAGGATTGGTAGTATTGAATTGAAAAATACCTTGAGTAAATCACCAAATCACAATGGACAAGTTCTGGTATGTCAACCCCCTTGGTTGGATGGACTTTATCGTCATGGAAATGTTTGGAAATGATTGAAGACAGCACTCTTTAATAATGTCGATACCTTAGAATGATTTAATTTAGAAGTATGTTCCTTTTAGTGCTTCAAAGTGAAGTATTCCTAGAACAATTATTTTCTTAATGCATATAATTTATGAAATTGAATTGCTCTTGAATTAATGCATGTCGACACATCAATTGATTTTGCAAATGAGTAAGTAGGTTCATAATATCTAGTAGAATAGGTAGGAGTCAACTAAGATTTGAAATTTTAATTTTGGGTCAATTCCACACGATGTGAGTTTGGGTTTAGCGCTTTAGGATTGACTTGGGATGAGGACATGCAAATATCAAAATGAGAAATGAATGTTTCACATGGGGGAAATAGTATGCATGATAAATGGAAAATGCATAGGAATATGTGTGGATGTGGATAAGATATCTTTGGGAAATAATATGCATGATAAATGGCAAATTTATAGGGATATATGCTGATGTGGATAAGGTATAGTTGAATGTGTGGTGAAGAATTGGGGAGTGAGCCCAACTTTGCTTAAGTAATTATGCTACTCCATCCTGTGCAAATCTCACCATCACAATATTATACAAATATAAATTAAAATAAATATGTATACAATATTAAATCATAGAAAAATAATATCAATTGCAATATTTTATATATAGTATAATAATACCATTTCATCTTTTCTCACTTTGTGATTGATTTAGGGACTGGTCAATTCCATCGTATTTGTAAAGATTGTCTGAGTGTGCAGTTATGTCTGCCAATGTCCACACAAAAGTTCTCTGAGTGCATGAATGAGAGCCCTGCCCTGATACCTTTATGGAGGAGTGTAAATTGATTGGCTGACATGGTTGGGCCAAAGATGAAGGCTGCATGGTTGAAGAAGTGGAACGTCATCACCCTTCTTATTTATTGTCTTATTCAATTCCACTTCTCCTATTTTCGAAGAAATGTAAACAAGGATTTGAAACTTGCAAGCATTTCTAAATTGAAAATTTAAAAAGCTTAATTGAAGGAGGGTTTTTTTGCTTGGTCCTAAAAATCTATTTTTTAACACAATTTTTAATTTTTCTGCAGTCAACTTTGTCTTGGCTATTTCCCAGGATTATGTATTTGTCCTAGGTACATTTTAGATGTACATGGGATGATTAAATGTCTTGGGAATACACCTTGGGTTTACCAAGGTACCTTGACCTGGGGTTACATCCAGACCCATTCTGTATTTTGTGGCACCGGACAAACCTGGTAATGTAGATGTTGAGGTGTAAGTACTTAGTGACTAGTTGTGAACAATAAAATTTTAAGAAAGTTCCAATCAAACACAACCACCATTTATATATGTATTCATGTCACATAATGTGCATCTAAATGCTGAGATTAAATCAATTTTAATAATCACGATGCCTTCATAAGACCCAAGAATAAACAAGAAGTGCAAACATTAAAAACTTAATGAGTGAAACACTATACTTGCATTAAAATTCACTTGTAGTTCAGCAAAATGTTTTGTGATTTTTTATGCAATTTTGCTTATTTGGGTAAAAATGTAAATGTTTAAGTGATTGTTTTTCCAACACCCATTGTTAAAGTTGTTGTCATAAATGTTAAAAGTACAGTTAATTGTTGCTGTATCTGGAATACTACATAGGGTTACTTTATAGCATACTATGTCATGTTGGACTCTGAAAAAATACTTATAAAATATATGATGCTTCATGTGTAATTTATGATGCATGAGAATGAAGAACGGATATGGATTGTAGTCCAGAGCTCCTTTATAACTCCTGAACTTAGGTTATTAAATAATTATTTACATATTAACACAAAACTTGAAAAGAGTTGCATGTATGATGTTTTGTACCCATGTGAAACTTTTCCTACAATGTTCAATTTCAGGTTAAATTCTTGTCTCTTCATATCAAAACTTAGAAAGCAAGGCATTTTCATTGATTTTATTTGTGGGTTTTGTGCCTAGTTTTCTTATTTTTCCTTTAAGGACTACTCTACAAATTTATCTGTTTAAATGTTACCATGCTTAGAAAATATTCATTGCTAGTATTATCAAAAGTTGACGAGATTTTAAATGTACCTGGTTTTAATTTAGTCAAAGACTGCATGTACACACAACATGATTGATATATACGATATAGTATGTTTGCTCTTATTCTATACAATAATTGCTAGAATAGCATAAAATTTCAAGTGTTTAGATCTAAATCACATTTGGTTCATATGTAAACCAAAAAGATCTCACAGAAATAATAATAACCAGTTGCTGTTTTTCTTGCTGGCAGCTGGACGTTTTGTCAAAGGAAAGAGAACTAGTAGGGTTAAGAGCAAGTGTAAATACATTGACATCAGAAGTTCTACGGCTGAAGAAAATGTGTGCAGAGTGGAGAGAAGCTGAAGAAGCATTGCGACGGAAATGGAAAAAGATTGAACAATTTGATGGGCGCAGGACAGAATTGGAATCAATTTATACAGCTCTTGTCCGATCGAATCTGGTAAGTTTTTGTAAGATTATGCACATTTATGTTGTCTTCTCTCATAAAAAATGTTGACTGTTGTCTGATTTTTTATTTCTGCCCATATTTAGAATTTTAGCAACTGTAGCTCAGCTACAACAATTAAGTTGGAATGGGCTGTTTTTCAGCAATATCATTACACTTCTAACTAATTTAATTGATTTTATCCAAATATGGATCTTATCAGTTGGAAGATAGTTACTTTATTTTGTAAATGCTGGTTTATACAGAGTAAATGTGACTTGTGATTGCATTTTTCTCACCACGGGAGAAAAATGGTAATAGAATGATTGGATGTGTTTGCAAGCTGGATTGTTGAATTAATTGCACATATATTATTGTGCCCATAGCTTACTTGGATAGGCTGTTTGAACTGTCTTGAACAATTAGATGCCATGGAGAGCATGAAATTGGGTTGATTTTAAATTTTTAAACTATACCTTGGGCTTTTAAAACGACTGACAACATTTTCGTTGATTTATCACTATTCGAATTGAAACCTGAAGTTTTTTAAATTTGAATGAGACCTAAGATAATTGGAAAAACAATGTGGGTTTCTACAAGAGGGGTCTCAGACACCAAATTGGTGTCTCAGTTGACGGTAATCTAAAATCCACCATTTATTGTTGTTTTTGGGGAAAATGTTCACAAGTTGCTTGCTTGATACTGTCATCATATCTAATGGGCTTGCTTTCAGGAGATCAACTCAGCTGTTTATTGCCTTATACAAGATGGTTGAGTTCAATATTTTGTATTTTCTAGTTCGTGCCCCAAATTATACTGTGTGCTTGAACAGACAATCTGTAATTTGGTATGTAATTTTTTGTGTGAAATCTAGCTACATAGAGAAATATTGAGCTTGTTTTTATATGTATCGTTAACTTTTTTTAGTTGGGGATATGAGTTCATTGGACTTGAATTCCTACTTATTGGTAATATATTCTGTCAGATGAAAGTCCTCCATACCCATCCCTGTCCTCATACCTTTACTATTTTTGAATTTTTCTATTAAAATGTTATTCCTACTTGTTCTCCCTTCCATGTTTGCCAATCCACACAAACAGGAGCTCAGTGGAACATATGTCAGATTTTGCCTTCTGGGAGACTTCTATAGGTTATTTGTTGAAGCTTTGTTGCTATACCTAAGTGTCAGATTGTCTCTATCCTAGTTATGTTATGAATTATGCCAATTTTTGTTTCAGAGGTTATGACTATAGTAATTCCAGCACAATTTATTTTAATGTCAAGCTAGCTGAGATGCTTTTTAGTAAAATGAATGCTTTGATATGCAGGCTGCTGCAGCATCTTGGGAGCAGCACCCTCTGGCTGCTCGTGAATATTCAGCAAACACAATTATCCCTGCATGTTCAACAGTTCAAAACAAAACAACAGAGGCTCACGATCTCATAGAAAAAGAAGTAGTTGCTTTTCACAGAAGCCCAGAAAACCGTCTTTATATGTTACCGGCCACTCCACAGGTTGGCTCATTGTTAAATTACATTATGTATTTCTAATTACCTTTCCAGAAATGAAGCATATAGAGACAATCACTAAATTCTGCTTCAAAATTTCTTTCCATTCAAAATAGGCTCTTCTGGATTCCATGGGTGTAAGTGGGTCAACAGGTCCTGAAGCAGTTGCTGCTGCAGAGAAGAATGCAGAATTATTGACTGCAAGAGCTGGTGCAAGAGATCCTTCAGCAATTCCATCAATTTGCCGCATATCTGCAGCACTACAGTATCATGCAGGTAGTATGTTCTGCAATCTACAGGTCAATTATGTTTGCAATTATTTTTGACTATAGCAAAACAAATTGAGGGAAATCTCATATTTCAAGGGGTAAGTCATAGGATGTTCTTTAAACTTAGTATTGTTTATTTGTTCCCAAAAATCAATTTTCTGGGATATATGTTATTAGTCTGCAAAATTATAATTTTTTTTTATAAAATTATTGTTGGGAAAGTTTTATCACCTTCTAATTGCTTACTGTTTGGTTGTAGTTGTAAATTATTAACTTGATATTTGTGAAACATATTATGTGTGATTTTTTTTTAAAAAAGAAGGGTGGAGCTATGAACTGGTGAGCTCACAAATGGGGGTACCTCGTCCCCAAAATAAATAGTCAATAGTAACACTCCAGTGGTGTTTGAATCTTGATGGCAAGAACAACACCACAACAAATTAACCACCACACTATGCAAATACTGGCCTGAAACATATCATGTTTGTTATAATTTCAAAATTTCAATTAATTGTAATCCCGTAGCTTGAAGGGTTGTGTAGAAGCATCAAACTTAAAAGCCTTGGAATCGAGGAAATAGAAGAAGAAATTTTTTAATGTCCATGAGGCTAAAAATAGGCTATGGCAGTCTGCCTAATCAAATTGACTTCTGCATTTCAATTCTTTTTCCATGCAAGGTGATGATGAGCACCATCAACTTCTCAATGATCCCCTCGCACTAAGAGATAGCTGTCAAGATATTTACATACACGTCCTTTCTGTCTAGAATAAAATGCTTTTTGTTTCCACTTTCTCGGAAGTGCAAAAAATACACACTCTTTCGTTCCAAGCTTCTTTTGTTTTTTTCTAATGTCTAGATTTACACTGTAGTCCAAGTTGCTGGTTCGGGTTCGGGCACCGGTTTGGGTTCAAAGAACCGGTACGCTGGTATGGCAAAATTTTGAAAAGGGGTTTGGGCTCGTTAGTACAAAAATATGTAAATTTTATATACATATAGCCTATAAGCATGAATTAAGATTAGCATGTCACATAGCATCATATAAACAACAAAACCAACATAAACTTGTAATCAAGTTTTATATCAAAATGACAAAATATTCAAGTATCCTGGCAGAAAACCCGAGCTGGCAGAAAAAACCACTGAACCATGATTTTTCTGTAATGCGGCAAAAACGGCATGAAAATCGCGCCTGGAATTCGTGTAAAAAAAGATGAAAAAATCAAAGTGCCAAAAATACAGTTTGGGCGCGGCCCACAAACACAGGAAAAACGCGATTTTCGGAAAATGTGCGATTTTCAGAAATGCCCTCTTGCTAGCGCCAAAGAAATCTGCGATTTTCAAAAAAAAAATCATGCGGAAATACCAGACGCAGCCGCCACGTAACAGAGAAACACGCGGATGAAGAAAATCGCGAGCCGCAAAAAAACGACGTGAGCCACAGAAAAATGCGAGAAGAAAATCGCGAAAAACAAAAAAATCTGCCCACGATCTGCCTAAAACGCTCAGAAACCCTAGCTGAAACTCTGCAAAGAAACCTGCAGGAAAAAAATCTCCAATCTGCAAATTGCCCTGAAAAAGTTTTTTCTTTTTAAAAAAAAAAACCTCTTGGATTCAATTCGCCTAGAAAAAAACTTTTGAAAAATTTCACTAGAGAAACCTTTCGAAAAGTTTAATTTTCGTGCTCTAATACCATGAAAAATAATTGAAGGAATTAATTGAATGATATACAAACGTATATATAGAGGTTACAAGATGGTGTTCTATAAAAAGATTAAAGTAAAAGACTAAAAAGCTAAATGCTAAATAAAGCTTAAAAGTAAATTAAATAAAAGCTAACTATGCATCTTTAATAAAGAAGCAATAGTTTACAATTAACGAGCTATAAACAAAAAAGCTAAATGACCATTAAACAAGGAACTAAATATAGGTGACTAAAATATAATGAAATATTCTAATAGTTTAATCATCAAATGGATTCTCTAAATCATCATCTTCATTCTCCTCCTCATCATTGACCTTGACATTAGATGAACCAATGCCAATGCCACTTACACTTGCACTTGCACTTGCACTTGTACTATAAGTTTGCTCACTATCCGAGTCATCAAATGCAACAAGCTGAGAAGTGAAAGCATCCAAATCAGTATGCTCTGGCTCCATATCCCACATCTTCGCTTCCCCTTGCTTGTAGTCATGTTGCTTGTGTGAAATGAGCCAAGTTAATGTTTTAAAACTCACTATTAGGGTTATATTTTAGTTTTTTAATGTGGTGGATTTAAAAAAAATTAAATTTTGCAAAAAAGCACCATTTTTGGGCCATCAGACCCTCGGCTTCGACTTGGGTCCTCTTGGGTTCGACCTGGGTCCGATCCAGGCTTGTGAATCACGGACCCTGTCCTGACCACAGGCGGACCGGACTAGGACCTCGGACCAGGATCGGACCGGACCGGACCAGCACCAGGGGTGTAGGGGGCCGAACCCGGTAACCTAGTCTGGAGTTGATGAGAGTTAGTTCTTAACCAGGCAATAAGAAATTTGGGTCTCCATGAAATATTAGCCCCTATTTACACTTTTGGTTGATGATCAAAGTGGGATTGAACTCTTTGATATAATAATTTTTCTTTCTTCCTGGCGCTTTACCCCAAGTACTCTTATGGAACTTATCCAAAGCAAAAGCCTTTATCTCCTTACTTTTCATGGGGCATGTATTCAAGTAGATATTCCATTTACTTATCCATTTGCTGTTTTGCTGCATCCAAGTCTTTTCTTTTGCACAATATGTCATTGAAAAAAACCTTAGGTCATCTAACTTCTTTCATTTGATTGTTTCTTTTTAAATATCTTATGAGAGACACCATAGCAATTGCTTCAGTAGGAGTAGCCCCAGTTTCACTCAGCATGATATCATAAGGACCCAAACTTTTAATTTTGAACTTGCTTGTGATCAAGCGGTTTTGAATTTTCTCAATTTGCTTCCACCATGAATCTGAGGTATCACTGGACTACAATTCATGCCCATAAAGTACAACTGGAAGCACTAGAATCTTCAAGGTCTTTTGTGCGTTTAGACTTGCTGTTGCCACTCACTTGCAAAGGGAACTTGTTTGAGTTACATTTATGACCGAGGCCCAAATTATTAAAACTTTCAGATTGCTTTTTTATTGTTACAGCAAGTCACTTGCAAAGGGAACTTGTTTGAGTTACATTTATGACCGAGGCCCAAATTATTTGAACTTTCAGATTGCTTTTTTATTGTTTGTTCCCATTTTGGACGGAGAAGCCTATGTTTTAAAATACCCCGAAACTGTTTGGCATTAATACATATCCACTTCCTTGTTTTGACGGATGAAGCCATCTTTACTTGACCTAGATGGTTTGTTTCAACAGAACCAGAGATCTTGTGCCCATTTCTCATGCATGATGGTGATTGGATTTCCATTGCCAGAAGGAAGAGAGAAAAAAATAACAATTTAGGACTGCTATTTACCTGTCTGCCTATTAGAGGCAGCTAAATGCTGAAAACTATCTAGAAAGGAGAGAGACAGAAGCTGACCAAAAGAAGAAAGGTTCACAACAAAAACCAACTGGACCCACACCAGCAACTTCAAACCCCACGAGGTGGACAAATACAATGGCTTTCTCCAGCTGCAGGCCCCACTTGGGACCCACCACAAACTATGGAGAAGTAGGATCTGGCAAAATCCTTGAGAGTTCGTGAGAAAGAAGCAGGATCCAACAGTCTATAATTCTGGAGTTGAAATCCTGTGATCTCTTGCACGACTAATGTAATGTTTGTTCTTAGTAGTCTTCACAAAAAGTTTCTTAGAGGTCCTTCTATTAAATGCTTAATTTAACTAAACATATTTTTAATCTGAATTTGTGTTGTGCATTTTTAACAAATATATATCAAGCTGGTTGAACCAGAAGAGGCTCTGTTAATGATGTGAAACTTGAAGTTCATGTTAGATGAAATTTATGAATCCCAAAAATGAACTTCGAACAAAGAGAAAATCCTATTATCCATAATTGAATTTTTAAAAGAAGTCTGAAGTCATTACCATATGTCATGATTAATTATCCATTTGTATACTTTGCACTATGCACATTTGTAACATAATATTCTTGTGTTGTCATGCCAACAAGTAACTTGGTTTTTATGATTTGAACATCATAAGAAGCAACTTTTTCTTAAGCTGCTTTTGGAACACATCAAAAAATAATGTAAACTTGCAATGAATATTCTGATATGCAACCATTGACAGCAGGAGTTGAGGGTTCGGATGCTGGCTTGGGATCAGTGTTGGAATCATTGGAGTTTTGCTTGAAGCTCCGTGGGTCAGAGGCAAGTATTTTGGAGGACCTTTCAAAGGCAATCAATCAAGTGCATATGCTTAAGGACTTAGTTGGCAGTGGTCGTGCATTATTGAGCAATGCTTACAGCTCAAGACCAGAATATGAAAGGTGAGCAATCAATTTACAGTCAACATTCTGTCAAAAATAAAATGGGATCTTTGCAACATATTTGTTCTATGAACGGCAACATTGTTGTCTGATACAAGTTGCTAGTCAATTGTTGGGAAGTTATTAGAATGGCTATGATTTTAAAGTGTATATGTTTTTACAGGACTACATCATATTGTCTTTCTGTGGCTGCGGAACATGAAAAAATAGCCATGGAAAAATGGTTGCCTGAGCTCAAGGCTGCAGTTCATGAAGCTCAAAAGTGTCTACAAGAATGCAAGAGGGTCAGAGGTTTGGTAAGTATCAATTGAAGATTCTGAGATTTTCATTGTTTATCTTGTAACAAGGAAAGACATGCATGCTTGCATAGGGCTTTGTACTTTAGAAAAGAGAACTGTACCTTCTCCCATTGCTGTTTCTTTCTATGAGTGTTGTCTCAAAGCTTCCTCCCAAAAGGTTGCTGCAGGTATATGATATTGAATAAAGATTTTGTATTGCCACACAAAGGTTAAAATCTACTATGTATGGCTCATGCACACTACGGATTAACCCAGACCATCCCTTAGTTTGAAATTACCTAGCTGGATATGGTTTGTTTCCTGGAATGCTTAAATTAGGAAGTAGTGACTGCACCGTTCCAATGTAGTTACCATGTTACACAGATTTTTGTATTGTTTTATAGGTGTTGATTGCTCATTTTGTCTTTTGATACTTAAATACTCTGTGTATTACTTAGAGTTATGACTACTGAATGCTAGATTGCTTAGAGTTATGACTACTGAATGCTAGATTGATCTTTAAGAGCCCTTAGGACCTTAGTTAATTTGCACACGATTTAGTTTATGAATATTTAAGGGCTCATTTTACCTTGTGATACCTAAGTACTTTGTGTGCTACTTAAAGTTATGACTACTGAATGCTAGATTGATCTATAAGGGCCCTTAGGACCTTAGTTAATCAGCACATGGTTTTAGTTTATGAATATTTAAGGGCTCATTTTACCTTGTGATACTTGCATGCTATGTTTACTTCTAAAGTTATAACTACCAAATGCTAAATTGATATTTATGGGCCCTTGGATATAGGTTAATCAGTACTTGATTTGGGTTTATGAAACTTACCTCAACATTGTTTCCTTGTCGAAATATTTTACTCAATTTTTTTTTCAATTCATTTTCTTAATTTTGAACCAAAGCTCCCAATGAATATTTTGCAGTAACTTTCTTCTTCAATGCCACTTTGGCTGAAACTTTAATAAAATGTGCTTCTAGGGAGAGCCAATATTGAATATCTAAACTTGAAATGTAATGCACGATAAGTTCTTTATTTAAGGACTGCCTTGCAAGTTTTGTGGATAGTTTTTTTCATCGATGACGCTTGTGGTTTTGGTTAGGTTTTATGGCAACTATAAAATGTCTTGCTTCTGAAAATGAAGCAACTGACAGGTATGAGTCCTGGAAGATGAATTGCAGTATCAATAAATTGGTAAACATATCTTTGTTGCAGACCATGTATGAGAGATCTTGTGGGGTATCTGGTAATATGCGCATAGCAGCACCCTAACATAATTGTGATGCTAGGATTAAACTATTATTTTGATGTGGAGGCAGAGACACGACACAGATATGTAATACAAACATAAAATCTTTTCAGAAGCTGAAAATTAGAAATAGAAGAGTTATAAATAGAAAAAATGGGAGCGGCATAATAATTGAGCTTGCAAATTCAGAAATTTGGAGAAAAGGAACTTTTTAAATAAACCTATTGGTCATAAATTTAGGGAATTCAAAATATCAAATATAGAGAAGATTTTTAAACTTTATGTTGTTTCGTAATTATTGGAATGCTAGAAATGGTAAAATGAATTTGTAGAAATGGTGGCTTGGGTACATCATACAAAATATGTGTTGATTACAATTTTATGAAAATAGCCATTATTTGAATGAAATATTCAAAATTAATTATACAACACAGCTGATAATTGATAATTCAGTGCCAAATGTCAAAGATAAATCAAAATAATTTATGTTCCAAATGCAGCAATTGTCAATAGTCAAATGTGTAACTGTTCGTCTCTATCCATTCCACCAAGAGCAGCATGCTTACCTCTAGGAAAGTGGGGAGCTTGTGGTCATATGTGGACCACAAGATGCTTGTGCATGAGTAAAGTCTAGTAACATGGTTTTAAGTATAGACCAATTGAGCTGACACAAATTAATTAGGATCATGCTACACAAGTAGGGTTGGTTGGAACCCATTTGGAGGAGCTTCAATTAGATGGGTCCAATAGTTCTAGCAATGAGGGGTTTGCCACGATTTTTGGGGAGAATGATTAGATGTATCATGGCATTGGTTCTTTGTACTTGAAAGTTGAAACTTAACATAATCATGATATTAATATATTGATATTTAGAATTTTCAATTCATTGTTGTTTCAATTGATTTATTGTGCTTATAGTTTAACTTTGCATAAAAGAAAAATTGCAATTTCTTTTACTTTTTTTTTGTGTCCCTTGCCCCCTTGGATCTGTTACTGTATTGGAGTTGTTTCAATGATATAGGGACTCTGAAATCTCTCTCCCTTCCTCAACATCCCCTATTTGCTTTGCTGAGGTAACATTTTAGAAATGCCTTGGAAACTCCGTCACTAATCGCCACACTAAAACGTCAGAAAATTTAAATAACACCTAGGATTAATCAAAAACATTTTTATTGTCTTGTTTTGTGTGTCTCCATACCATAGTCAGTCCTAAATGAATAAAAGGTAGTTCCTCCTTCCATTTTAAACTTTTTTTACATCCAAAAAAGCAGCAAAGTTGGAGGAAAAATACATTGTGAATAGTAAGGCCGAGCTTGAGGTAACAAAACTAGGATAGCAAGGTCTAGCATTATTGAGAAGTGAACATTGAGGAGTAGGGCAGTTGTAGAGGTAAGTGCATTTTTACTTTTATTTTTTCGTGACTTTTCAAAGTTTTGAAGAACATTTTTTTTTCTTTTCTATTTTCAGTATGCACTTGCATTGTTTTTCTGTAAAATATGGGCAGCAGTAGTGTTTGTATTGAACATGAAATATAAGAGTTTTAGGTTTAGTTGGGGGTTCTTGTGGGTGTGGGAGTGTTGTGGATGGAGGACAACCAAATAACTCATATGAGTGCACTTGCAAAATCTTGAAAGTTTATGCAAACTATCCTTTCAAATAATCTGAATCTTTTTTCCATTTGTGACATCTCTAGTAAAAAAAAAATGTAAAAATTTAAGGGTAGTAGAGTGTAGTTGTGTCATATTTGCCGCAAAGATTTTAGCAAGAGATACAGTAGGGTATATGGTCACCTCTTGGGCGTTATAGGACATGGGGTTAAGGTAATGTCCAAATATAAAGGTAGAGTTCAAAATATTGTTTATGGAAGGGAAACAAGGTCTAAGGATATGGCAATACTAGCTTGCAATATCAACTATGCTATCTATGGTCGCTAGTGCTACTGGTGATGTTTCTAAAAGAGGAAATAGAAACACTTGTGGTAGTGGAAGGGCAAGGATAGTTGCATGTATGTTCAATATGCAAGCACAAGAAGTGGTGGAGTTTCCTATTGCCAAAATTTTTGTTTGCCTTTACCATATCATATTATTTGGTATGTTCTCCTTATTTCAAACAAAAATGTTCAAAGCTGCAATTTTGGTTGGTTCTTTATTTATTCCCCTTGGAGAACATAAACTAGGCATGTGAAAACATGAGGCAAACTTGGATGATGACGGATTGCTCGAATTAAATGAGTGGACTGATATTAGACATCAATCACTCATCAACATCACAGTGACACATGTATCCGGCTCTTATTTTCTCAGAGCTGTTGATTGTTCAAGAAAGCACAAGGGTGCAAATTTTAAATTTCAGCATGTCTCAAATTGATTTGATATGTGTGTGCAAATTAGCTTGCATGATGGTGGAGGGTGTTTACACGCTTTTTTTGGACCTTGTGTTGTGTTCATGTATTGAACAATGCATAGAAAGACAGGGAAGATAGATTGAGTGAAGCGCTAGTGTTGGTAAAAGCTAGAGATTTAGATTTTAGGTGTTCATTTGAAGCCACCACACCTTATTTACTCTTTTATACTTTTTCATGGAATTCCTTAAACCTATGGAGACTAGATATGTCAGTTATTTCATTTGGTTAGAAAGGATCAATGTACAAGGGACTCAAAAATTGATGATGGATAATCATAGTGGGTAGATGATCTTATTCAAACACTACTAAAGGAAAACGCCTGAAACAAAACATCCGTGATGATGAGTGGTGGTTCACTATGAGGTAAATGAATTCTAGAGCTTTTATCAAGTTATTGACATGTTAATTTATTAATGTTTGTAACACAATAATTTTATTCAGTCTTTTACTAGCATACACTCTTTGTCTTTTGAGTATCATAATTTTTGAAATTTTGTTTGTAGATATGTTTGCTCTTTCATCTCACATGTTGTAGATGTCATTAGATATGCTGATATGGAGTCTCGTAGCCTTGGAGAGATTTATGAGACATTTGACAACATGCTCGGGCAGATGAAGCACACAATTTACAATAAGAATCTTAATTTGGGATCATATGAGCATCATATCAAGCCCATTGTGATTTGGCAGAACACTATGAACTCCCCACTTCATATGACAAATTTTGCTCTCTCAAGTTGTATGCACCAATGATTGGGAGGTTGCATCTTGATGATGAAGAGTAATGAAGGCCCTTTGAATATGTATTGAAGTGAGGAATCAACTTTACTCAGTACATAGTGGCTTGTCTTTGCTAATAATCGGTTCAACACTTAACAAACTAGGGCTACATTAGCTCAAACCATCCCTATCCATATTGTATGGTTGACTGTATGGTTGACATGGCTGGCAAGGATACACTAAGTTGAGAATGATTGCCATTTCCCTCCTTTCACAAGTTGCTAGTTCTTGTGCTCTAGGCAAAAGTTGGTCTGCATACAACTTTATCCATTCCATCCAGAGGAATAGGTTTACCTCTAGATGAGTGGAGATGTTGGTGGTCGGCATAATGTCCTGTGGCTTCAAGGTTGATATACTCCAACTGTATGGTGGGATTTTAATCTTAGGGACATTGCATAGATTGACAAGGAGGCATAGGGAGGATTGGTTGGGGTCCTATAGATTGAGGCAACCCCTTATAGTGGTAATGACTCATTTGATTTTGATACAGTGTTAGCAGATGCTAAATAAGGGCAACAAATAGCCTCCCAAAAAGTCCATCCTAGAAATGGACCCCATGACACTTGCCGTCCTTGTCCCCGCCCTAGAAAGTTGGTGTAACATAGGTAATGTTTTAAGTACTATATCATATTTATGTTACTAGTTAGTTGCCATCCTCAGATTTTGGAAAAAGGGTCCCCCATCCCTGAAACTCATCCTTGTGTCACCATGTACTGCGGCTCCATGGAACTATGAATTTTTCTCTATGGTCAACATGCAGTGAATGCATTTGGAATGATTGAAATCACCTCATGTAATCATCTCAATGGCAGATGACCCATACAAGATCTATTTTAGTGATGAAAGAAGTATATGTGAATTAATCACTATGATACACTATTTGTGGAACATTTACATGTTTCATGAAACTCACGGGTTGCTGATATTTGGGGCGGGCAGATTAAGACAAATGAATCATGTTCATATGTCAAGATGGTACACATGCCTGAATTATTGAGGTTGGAACGAAAAGGCAGAGGTTGTCAACATGCAAGATCAGATTGGAGGTTTCAGAAAACAAGAAGCTATATTAATAATCCTATGATATACTTGGCAGGATACTTTGTATAACATTTGCATGTTTCTTGGTACTTACAGTTCGTTGATTTAAAGCAAATAAATTATATTCATATGTCAGTGTGGTACACATGCCTGAATCAGCGGCGTTTGAACAAAAAGACAGGTTAACATTCAGGATCAGATTGGAGGTGTCAGAAAACAAGAAGCTTTATTAATGCCCTGGAGTAACCAAAGAAGTTCAAATGGAATTCCTTCGTATTAGTAATGTGTTCTTGTTAAATATTTCATTTAGCCTTAAGCATGCACTTATGGATATTTTTATACTTGCCTAAATTTCTAATAAAATGCATATTCAAGGCAGCTCATTATTTTACAAGTCTATACAACCATAATAAAATTTCAGGAATCTTGAACCATAACAGGAATGGAGATATCTACGAAACCCGGGGACGCGTCCCCTACCCGAAAACCCCCATCCCAGTCCCGGGGACGTTTCGGGGACTTGGGGACGTCCCCCCCCCCCCGTCTCCAAATTGTTAGAATTTTGAGGGGACGTCCCCGAAACGGGGGGACGACTTCCCTAGCTGTGGGGGACGTCCGTACGTCCCGGGGACGGCTGGGGACGGATTGGGGACGTCCCAGCCGTCCCGGGGACGGCTAGACGTCCCCCACATCTAGGGCTAGGGAAAAATATTAAAATAAAAAAAGTCGTATTTTCAAATTTTTTTTAATGATGTTTTTTGCGTATTTGAGGGAGTGAAATATCTCATGAAGGGTTTTTTGCCAATAGAAAAATAACACTCTACGCCTATATAAAATAATAAAAGTATTTTTGGCCTCATGGGGCGCTGCCCCTCGACCCCGCCCTGTATCGCAACAGGGAGCGCGCAAGGGGCGCTGCCCCCAAACCCGTCAAAAAATATAGGGGGAAACTGCGCTGATGGAAGTAGTGAAAATTTAACCTCCGAGTCTGATTAGGCTCCATTATGTATGTTATTTCTTTAATATCTATTATGATATGCATATTGACAATGTGAATGAATTGAAATTCTGAATTATGAGTGCATATTGAGTATTGAGTCTATTGATAATGTTGTATGTTCGATGTTTGCATTCTAAAATGTTTTCATAGTATCATACACATGCTATATCCATGTTTTCATATGAATATAATGTATAGATGCATGCTTTATCCATGTTTTCATATGAACATTTAGAATTTTCCTTTATATTTTAAATTTTCCCTATATTTTATATAGCCGTCCCCTTTTCTGTCCCCTGTCCCCAAATTTGGCAAAAAAATTTGCCGTCCCAGAAACTCGTCCCCCTATCCCCCCGTCCCGGAAACTTGGGGTAACGTAGAGATATAGTTTTTAATTTTCTAATAAAATGCATATTCAAGGTAGCTCATTAGTTTACACATAGTTGAACTACTCGCCGAGGCCTGAAAAAAAAAACACTCGGCAAAAACTCGGCGAAAAACTTGGCAACTTAAAAACATGCTTAAATTTAATTAAAAATGCATTTTTTTTTGCAAAATTTAATGAGAAGATGCATTCAATGAGAACACAAAAGAAACAAGTTGAGTCTAGATATATTTAAATGCAAAGTGAGTACAAAATCGCATCCTCATGAGGAATGCTGATGGCTGGAAGCAAAATAGTAAATAGTTTTTGTAGAACTAAAAGTAAATAGATCAATACAATTACATCTTCCTCTTTCCAACTCTAGTAAAAACTAAGGGAGAGGTAGAACTAGAGGGTCTAGTCCTAGAAGTCTGTTGTGGGCGTGATTGTGCCTCCTCGCTCGGTATGACTGGCTCAAGCTGTGGCTCATCCTCCATCCTAGATGTAGCTCTGTCTCTAGCTGCACCTAGCACTGGCAGTGACTCCTCATCCTCCTTAATGTCATTCAGCGTGAAACCAAATCCACCCCCCTCCTCCATAGCCTACCTCTCCAAATCATTGATGTCATCCTCTATAAACAATGGAGGCTACTCCTCTGATATCTAGTCACTATAAAGATCTATATCATCCAAATCAATTGGACCAGTTGGTGCTTCCTCTACCTTCCTTATGCGCAACCAAAGATTATATTGCACAAAGACAAGGTCATTGAGGCGTTTTTGAGCTAACTTGCTCCTCTTCTTCGTGTCGATGGCCTCAAACAAGCTCCAATTGCGCTCACAACTGGATGAACTACAAGGTTGACATAAGATTCTGAAGGCAATTTTTTTGAGATTTGGGGTTATGTCCACCCCAACTTTTCCACCAAGCATTTGCAAATTAAAATTAGGTTGAGGGTAGCACCCCTCGTCGAGGTCTGAGGGTGAGAAAGAGAGGGGTAGAGAGATAGGTCTAGATCTCGGGGAAGAGAGGAGAGAGTGAGATTGAGAGTGGTAGAGAGGGGGATAGAGGAAGAGTGATAGGGAGATAGATAGGTCTAAAATTCGGGGTAGATAAAGTGAGTGAGATAGAGAGAGCGAGAGAATGTTGATAGGAGCATATTGATTACTGAAATTTGACTAAGTCTGAAAAATTAAAAGATCTTCTAAAACCTAGAATCTGCATTACAACTCCTAGAGATCTGAAACCACTCTCAAACATCCTGCCAATATATACATGAAATATAACTTAAAGTATATACTTAAATGTTATATTTCATGTATATATTCTCATGAAGAGAATGAAACTGACCTGAAAAAACAAAAATTATATAATTTTTTGACATGTTTGGGCCTCTTTTTTTAGTGTTGCCGAGTTTTTATGAAAAACTCCCAAAAAATCGGCGAGTAAAAGTCGTAAAAACTCGCCTTGAGAAAAACTCGTGAGTTTTTAACTACTCGCCGAATTTTCAGCGAGTAGTTCAACTATGATTTTACAAGTCTATACAACCATAATAAAATTTCAGGAATCTTGAACCATAACAGGAATGGAGATTTAGTCCCACAATGATATTTTTCCGTTAAAATAATGCAAAGGTTACTGGCATGAACTACCTATCACTGTTAACCAAGTAGTGAAAGATTTCAACAAAATTTGGTTGTTTGATAAGAATTTCTCTATGTACTTATAGCTGTAAACCTTGTGAATTGTTATTTTCTCTTTTGTGCCTAGTTTTCTCCCTTTCAATAAGGTTATCTGGGAACTAGCTAAACTCTTTGTGCACTATTTGAAGTAGTGAAATAAAAACAGAGTAGCAAAAAGCCTCCAAATTGGAGGAAAATATTGTAACATGTTCGTTCTCATTTTTTCAGCCTCAGGAATAAGACGTGCTTTTGAGAAGACTGTTGATTGTTGAGCCGATCTCTCTATCTTTATTTGACTTCAATTTCCAACTTGTAGTGTTTTATTGCTCTAAATTGAAAATGCTTTGCTCTCCACTTGCTCAGTCTGTTTTTGCAGCTGTGCATAAACTAGATTCAAGATTTGAGCTCCTCAACAAACCAGAACCTACTTTACTCTCATTCACAACTTAGTTTTGTCAGATGGTATGGTATGGTCGCATTTATATGACTAATGCTATTTGTAGACTTATATTTTGATATATTTGCAGCTCCGTAACCAAGTGAACATCATTTAATTGTTTTTAAATATTTGGATATGTAAATGAGCATCGATGTGGCAATTACAATAATTTGCTGATTTTCTTTCTTTAGCACCCTATATCTTTATAATCAATTGTTCATTTTATAGGAAACCGTGTAGGATGCATTTTGAAGTGGAGAATAATGTAATTTGAAGATTGAGAAAGTTGAAATGTTGATTGGGATCATTAGTGATCACCGTCAATCATTGATTATTTCTTGTTTAGCCAAAATAAAAATGGTGCAATATTCACATTCATTATAAACTATGAAGCATTAGCTATTTGTTTTACAAACATCTGATTTGATTGCTCAGGTGGAATTTTTCCAAAGTTAACCATATTTCATTGTTGTTACAGGTTGATGAATGGTGGGAACAACCAGCAGCAACAGCAGTTGATTGGGTTACTGTTGATGGTCAAAATGTTGCTGCTTGGATTGCACATGTGAAGCAGCTTCAGATGGCATTTTATTGATAAGCAGATCCTGGACATATTTGGATGAAGTGCTCAAATTTGATTATGCTGCGTTGGGGAAAATGGTGAGAAGTTGCCATGCAAAGCCTGGTGCAAAGAAGTTACCTCCTGATAACTACTGGAACACTGCCCATGACATACAGTCAGTACATTCCGGAGGTTCGTTTCCATACAGCTGCTGTAGAGAAAGATCAAAACTAATAACTTGACCTCACAATCATTCATGCAAGATTTGCTGTAAGCAGAATATGGGCATTGTAGTGGTTGCTTCCTTTCGAGGTTCACTGTATAATACAAGAGCCAGGCGCAGCTCAATTGACACCTTAATTGATATTCACTTCACAGGTGTGTCATGCCTTCTTCAAGGAATGCAGTTTCCTGTGTGCAATGTATTTGTAATGTTAAATTTAGTGCGAGTGCTACTCAACTGCGATTTTGGAACCTTGCCCAGGACTATGTTCAAATTGGACATATGTGAGACGTCACCTTAATGCACATTTAGTATCAGCTCTTTGCAAGGTTTCAACCTGGGACATTGCTTTATAAGAAATGGCTTCACCGAAGGGTCTATTGTTGTAATATATTTTCTATCATTCTATGTGATCAGACTTTCACGTATAACTGTGGTGAGGCATAATGCCCGGGAGTGATTTTCTCTAGTCTGTCACAAAAAGCAAGGGTTCCATGAACCAAAGATTGAGCCTAAACCCACTAGTTGAGGTATTGGAATGATTAAAAAGGGAACACAGGCTACAACAGCAATTGATCTGATATTCGTGCATGGTGGAAATTTCATGACAACCTTCTTGAATGTTACAATTTGTAATAGAATGATTCCCATTTGGGAATATTGTAAATTGGTGCTTGCAGCATTTTGTTCTATGTTTGAATCTCCTGGCATGTCATATGTAATGCGATGGATATTCAATCTTATATTTGAAGGTCAAGTTGTAATGCTATAAACAGTAATTCTAAAAATTATTCAATTGAATACAAAGGTGGTTTTTTTTTCTTGTTTGAGGAAATAGTCTATTTTCTTTTAGTGAAATAGTTGATGACATTTTCATATAGTGAATTGCTAATGACACGTTCCGTTATTTTTTTTTTACATTTATGGAGTTGGAAGCACAGACCAACTTATCAGGCATTGGCTGAGATGGCTGAGATGTAAAGCAGGAGGGTGTTGTGTTGATGAGTTAGTACCTACCACCTATATAACTGGGTCCATCCATAGTGGGGGAGCAAAGGGGGAGGTGGATGGAGAAAAGGTAGGGGCTCACCTCTTCTCTGATGGGGGTGGCGTATGGACCCCATGTGTTTCTGTTTCTGTTTCTGTAGCGATAGAAGTGCCATCAAAAGAAAATCAGTCTGAGAGATCTTTGCTTATGAAGAACTGAGTCAGTAACCTGTTGAGAAAGAGAAAGATATGACCAAAAGGTGCTTACCCAGTCATTTCATTCAATGGCCATCCCAGCTGAATATGTGTAAGGCAATGTTTAAGTAAGAGTTTCCCCCATGGTATTGGGTAAATTATACATTCAATCTGAGATTTCGGTCACATTTGATGTATTGCTCTAGATTTGGACTTTAAACTTGTTAGTATATATGAGTAGAATTGATCTTTTACTTGTTGACACTTTATTGAGCAATAAACTCTGAAATGGTTCAAAACATGAGCTGGTTTGCAACATGTTTATTATAGCATATGGATTGATCAAGTTTTGCATAATTTTGGTTTATTCCAATAAACACAACACGCAATTTATCAATGTTTCCTGTTTCGCTGTTAAGTGCTTTCGCTTTTCTTAAAAAAGTACCAAAAATTGTTTGCTACAATTTTAATTTGGGCTGTTAATTTACTACATTTTGAGCTTTAATTTACAGATTCAAAATTGAGCGCCAGTTAGATTCCATTTGCCGTTCTTTATTACTTGGTTGCACCTGAAAGGTGTTCATGACGTGAAACGTCCATTCTTGTGAATACCTTAACCATATTGACTAATTCATAATTGGCCTCCTATTAGCAGTGCACATGGGAATTGGAAACTATAATGCACTATTCTTGGTGAGAGAATAATGTAAGTAAATATTATTAAAATACTATTTTTTTAAATAACTGCAGGATTCGGGTAGCCCCCCACCATAAATTGCAATGCATCAGGTAAACTTTTTTAACGCGACTGGTGACGCTGGTGCAACATGACCTGCGGTATCACGTGGGTTGGGGGCAGACTGGATCTTGTGACCTTGTGTATATCATAGGAAGCTTTCACCAACCAAACCATGCACCCAACCCATTATTAAAATACTATTCAAATTACTCTACATTTTTATTATTAATTTTCACTAATTTCTGTCCCATACAGCAATATATAGTTCTTGGTAGCAAATCTGCCATTGAAATGAATTTACAGGAATCCCTTATGTCCGGACGTCTCCCAATCCCCCAAGTCCGCTTTTGTACGTGTACAGCAGTATACTCGTTAATGATGAGGCCAGTGACATCATCAGCCAATGCATAGTGTAAGGTGGATTAACAGAGAATAATATTTAAACCTACATCTATAGTAAAACTGTTCAAATATGGATTTTCCTTGAACGCATTTTATTTAAGATTGGGATGGGACTGAATTGACTCTTTTTAAAACATACGAGACAATTAATCTACATATGATCGTTATACTTGCAACAATATTTCAAGTTAATTCATGCTAGCATCTCACCATCAACTTCTTGGATATTTATGTTTTGATACGTGACCCTTAAATAGAGAGTGTGATTCATATGATGAAGAATGATTTGCAAGAAAGGTTTAGTTCAGCTGATAATATGCTTTCAATTTTAGATGTATTCTTGAGAATTTGTTGTGGATTTAAGGATTCTTAATCCTTCAAGTCTTTCCTTTTAAAACCTCTTGAGAATTTGTTGTGGATTTAAGGATTTAATCCTTAAAGTCTTTCCTTTTAAAACCTGCTTTCATTTATTTGATTTCTAATATTTGGATAGTCCCCAAATTGAATTGAAATTACAGATTCATCTAAACTAGAAAGCTGTGGAATACACTAACTTAAGAGACATAATAAATTCAAAACACATTGTTTTAGTTTTTATGCTTACAATATTTCCAAAAGCATGTATTTTAGTTAGTTACCACATGGTTGCATATTTTGTATTGGGAAAAAATATAGTAAGATATTATTTAAAAATCAACGGGCAAACCTCAGAGTAAATAATTTATATAAAAAATTGACCTCAATAATTAGTATTTATGATATTCTTGTTTAAAATTTGATGGGCAAACTTAAGAGAATAATTTACATTACAAATTGACTTCATTAATTAGTATTTATGGTATTTTTGTTTTATAAAACAAGTGTTTCATGTAATTAGCAAACATATACAAAACATCTTTGTCATCCTTATAGTTCTAGACATAGACGACTATTTATTTATTTAGGTTGCTGGTGGTATTATTGTTGCTCAGCTTTTGTTTGTAATATAATTTTTGTTGCATCAATTTATGCTATCTCAACTGGATTAAGGTTATATGGTAGCGTAGGATCTAAATTTAATTGTGCTTGATGGCTGGTAATAACAAAGCAGGCGCAATTAGACTACATTTATTTTCATATGTATGAAAAGAGCATACCACTTATAGATTATAATAATACAATACTAAAAACTTGATTAAGCTCAACTGCCACGTGGAGGGATGTGGTTTTTATTTTGTGTATATTTAATCTGACATTGAGTGCAAGTGCGACTGAACTACAAATTTGGAAGCTTGCCTAGGACTACATTGAATTGGACATTTGTGAGATGACACCTAAATGCAAGGCCTTAAATTGGGGTATTGCTTTATAAGAGCCTCACCAAAGGGTCTATTGTTGAAATATAGTTATCTCTCATTTTTGTGATTAGACTTGCATGTAAAACTCTATGGCAAGCACAATGCTAATGGGTAATAATTTTTTTTCGGTAGTATGTGAAAAGATAGGGTTCAAGATGAGTCTTACCCATTAATTCATGGGGATAGATAGTTAAAAAGGGAGCATAAATATCAACAATTGATAGATAGTTAAAAAGGGAGCATAAATATCAACAATTGTTTTTGACATTTGTGTGATGGTTCATGAATTGAAAATTTTCATGGTAAGCTCTTTAAATGTCGAAATTTTGTCAAAATGTAAATTAGTAATATAATTTATTTGGTCAAAATATAACTTAGTAATGTCATAATTTGACCAGAGTGTAAATTAGTGCTAAAATCTTGTTTAATGTTTGAACTTCTTGGTATGTCAAATGGAATTCAATGGATATTCAATCTTATATTTGAAGCCTTGGGTGTATTTCTGTAAATCCTTTCAATTATTTAATTACAATTAAAGCAATTTAATGTGAAAGGGGGAATTTGTATTTTTCTTATTTGAGGGAATAGTTGAATTCCATATAGGGAAATAGTTGATGACATTTTGATATAGTGAAATTGTTAATGGTGTTTATTTTTTTAATATTTTTTTTATGGAGTATCACAAAACAATTTATTAAGCATTGATTGAAAATGTAAAGCAAGAGGTTGGTTGTGTTAACAAGTTAACCATTGTTTTAAAGTGAATATTCTTAAATTCAAGGAATTTTCAACATGATATCATGTGCAAATTGTACATTCAATTTTGGATTTTATTCTCACTTGATTTATTATTCGAAATTTGAGGTTTAAAAACATGATTAAACAGTTGAAAAAAAATAGTTTATAAGATTAGCATTCGTTTAACTTGTTAATTTGTTAAGTACTAAACTTTAAAATGGTGTCAATCATGAATTGGTTTGCAAAATGTTAGTCATAACACATGGAGTAATAAAGTTTTGCATAATTTTGGTTTCTTCAAATTAATAATAACATATAACATCTTTAATCAAAGGGGTTGAGTGCGATTGGTGAAACTAGTGGGTTTTTATTGTGGAAATCCAAGTTCATATCTACATTGTGATATAAGATATAATTCTAAGTTGAATATATTGATTTAGTGGATGTGTTGGTTGAGTCGATCCTTAATGGATGAAGGTTTAGGATAACATATTTCATTTGTGGTCTCACTGTTTAGGTAAAACCAAATATTCTTGAAATACCAATTAAAAAGTGACTAAATCATTTTATCATTATTTCCCCTTTTCAAGGTCCTCCAATCCCTTTTTGTAATTTAATTCCTATAGTATAAATTGATTACTATAATTCTAATTTGACATTTCAATGTTCTACACTTTGAGCTCTTATTTACATGTTCAAAATTTGGTATATCAATTCTTCCATTTTTCTCTATTTTTTTCATAATTTGGTTGCACATGAAACATGTTCATAATGTGAAAAGCCCATTTCTTACATATAACTTAACTCAGTTGACTAAATTATCATCTAACATTTCACATGGGAATTATCGACTATGATGTGCTATTCTTGATGAGAATAGTACAAGCAAATGTTACTAAAATGTTATTAATTTTTTTTATATAATCTTTTATTTATCCAACAAATATGTATTTCCCTTCTTTGACAATTTTGCATCATTTAAGATTTTAAATATACAATTAATCATGCCGAAGGCATTTCCTATTTGAAATTGAGCAAGCTAATTTATCAAATCAACAACACAAGATTTGATATTGGGGAAGCTGGGATGTCCATTATCCCCTACCTTATTTGGGATATACATTGCCAAATTAGAGGAGTGGATTGATAAGTTTGGTGGTGGAAGGGTTTACTTGACCAATTATGTTATAAAGCTGCTTTTATATGCTGATGATCTTATTTTAATGACAAAAACAACATAAGATTTGAAAGAACACTTAAAAGCACTAGAGCTCTTTTGTCATTAGGTGGGGATGCAGGTGAACACTATCAAAACTAAGGTCATGATCTTTACCTTGAAGATAAAGAAGGTTCATAGGGAATTTGTTTTTGAAGGCAACCCCTTACAGGTGGTAAATGAATATAAGTATCTTGGCCTTGATTTCCACAACAAACTCAACTAGGAAACGTGTAGAGAAAAAATGATACAAGGGGGATGAAAAGCTCTATACTCATTGCAAAATAGATGCAGAAGAGTCGAGCTATGGGATTGGAAGACAAAGAAAACTATTTTTGGGCTTTTACTTGTACTAATGGTACTATATGGATGTGAAGTTTGGGGTAGCAACACCTCCGCAAAAAAAATGGAGACAGATAGAGATATTGCAAAAACATTTAATTACACATAGCCTCAAGATTAAATCTACAGTTCCATATGAGATTGTCCTAGCGGAGACTGAGGCTGAGGCTTTCCCCATGGGGCGTCAACTATGTTTTGACTGTTAAGCTATCTAAGAAGATTAGATAACATGGAGGCCTATCGTTGGCCAAAAATGGCAGCTAGTGAAAAATTAGATAGAAGAAAGAGCACATAGATGAAACAAAATGTTAAATGGATGAGCAAGTGGGGTATTAGCATAAGTGAATGTCCAAATAACAATGGGGAAATAAAAAAGTATGTGCAAGGAAAGTTCAAAGAAAGCATGTGGAAAATGCCACTTGGCAGGAAAAATGAATACTATGTCAACCATTTTAACTCTACATATGACCACACACAAAAGACCTACATAGGAATGGAAATAAAATGGAAAGCAAAAATGCTAATCGCTTAGATAAGAACAAGTTCACACCAACTTAGATGGATGATACCTAAAGAGGAGTGGACAGATAGAAGGTGTAGATATTGCACTCAAGAAGCGGTTGAGACAGGATGGCAATACATCATGGAATGTTCAGTGTACAAGGACATCCAGATCAATTATATTGAGACATTAAAATGGAATAACCTGGGTCACTTGTTCGAAGAAGTGAAGATAATAAGGGTTGCAGGTTTTTTGGTCAAGTTACACAGTAGAAGAACCAAGATGCAAAGGAAATATAGGTGTTGGGTTTTGGATATACAAGTTTCATCGCTGGCTATCTGTGGGTCCCATAGGCTGCTTGGTCTAGTGGACGTGATTAAAAACATTCATTCATTCATTCAATGGTTCAAGTACAAGAAGAGCCATCAAATCATTAGTCTCCGTTTGTTTTCGTTGCACTACCCCAATTTTGCAGGAAGTTTTTATTTCAGTTATCCTTGTATTTATGACTGTAATTTTACGGCGTCTTTAGTTAAACTGTTTTATTTTTTTATTTCAGTTATCCTTGTATTTATGACTGTAATTTTACGGCGTCTTTAGTTAAACTGTTTTATTTTTTTATTTTATTTTATTAGCTGATAAGCTTTTGTTATAAGTAGACTTGCCACACTACTTTTCCTCATAAAATAGTATGCGGAAAACAAGCTCAACATTTAATGCAAAACTTGTCTCACGCCTCCATACCATTGTCTCGACTCTCACACCACTAAACTATTTTCAGGTCAAAAGTAGCAGCTGTCAAACTATCTGTAGACCAATGGAAAATAATAAACTGAGTTGTGCTTTTGAGACGGTTAGTTGTTGTAAAACATTTGAAAAAACTGCATTCATTATTTTCGTGTACCATTATGAGCGCAGATGCCTTTTGGCATAAATATGGTTGCTTTGTAATATCGGTTCAGAATAATACGGTAATTAAATGCATGCTTCTCCATATAATACGTTGGGATATTTAAATATTCTTAATAAAAATATTAAAATAATAATTAAAGTAGGAGAAAAATATTTTGATAAATTTAGTTGTGAAAAAGCTTTTAACTCTGTTAAATTTTCACATTAAGACATCTGCACGGATTGATTTTTTCACAACAAAGCATTGGCAATTCTTTGATAGATTTAATGGTTTTTAAGCTTGTAAATTCTCCATCAATTTCACTGAAAAAATTGTCTTGTCTTTTTTTTTTAATTATTACTTTCTTTCAAAATTAGGATAAAATTACTCTAATATTTAAGATATAGATCATATTTTATTTTTAAAATAGTTATAATTAAGTGAAAAATATGTTGAAATTTTTTTAATCTTTTAAAAATATATATTTTTAATAAATGTTTTCAAATAATTATATCTTTTTATTTATTTATTTTTACTATAATAATCATTTTTTATAAAATATTTGTATTTCTATTTAATTTGTGTTTACAACAATAAAAATTAATTGGGACCATTTGGTGGGAGAGTTACAATCTCTTCTTGAGGAGGTCAGGATCCCTTGTTTCCCTCATGTTGATAAGTTTGTTTGGGCTATGAATCCCTCAGGGTCTTTCAGTGTAAAGTCTGCCTACAATATCCTGTTCACCCCTGTAAATGATTGCTATAGCTGGAGAGAAGTTTGGAATTCTCAACTTATCCCTAAAATAAACTTCTTCTGGTGGACGACTCTGCATGGGAAGATCCTTACTATTGATAACCTTAAAAGGAGGGGCTTCCTGTTAGCCAATCAGTGTTTAATGTGTAATTGTGCTGAGGAAAGCATAAACCATCTTTTTATCCATTGCCCCTTCGCTTCTATGGTCTGGCACAAAGTTTTATAGAAATTTAATATTGTGTGGACCTTCTTGGAAGACTTGCAATAGTTTATCAGCAACTGGAAGTGCCCCTCCGTCCACCCTCTGATTAGACAGTTTTGGAAACTCATCCCTCCCCATATCTGTTGGCATATCTGGAAGGAAAGGAACAACTGGATCTTCCGTGAGACTAATAACTCTGTTGACACGGTGGTTGGCATAACAGAAAAGCTCCTCAGGGAAAATGCTTTGGTCTGCAAATGGAAAAAACCGCAATCTGCCCCTCTGGTGATGGATTGCAATTGGATTAGGACATGGAATCTGCCTGACAACTTCCTCCGATATGACAACTAATTTTTTTTTGGAGAGGCTTAACACTAGATGGTCGCCCCCCCCTCATAGCTCAAACTTAACTTTGATGGCACCACTCGCAGTGGAGTTGCGGCGGAAGGTGGAATTATTAGGGATAGCTTGGGCAACCTGATTCTGGCCTATGCGAGGAATTTTGGCTCTGTCTCGAGTAACATGGCTGAAGCCCTTGCACTCTTCTGGGGGCTTAAATTGGCTCTCGATATCAATGCTAAAAGACTAATCATTGAAGGGGACTCTAAGCTGATTATTGAGGCGGCTAAAAGAGTTTCAGGGATTAGCTGGATGATTAGCAACATAATCAAGGACATATGGTCTATGATAGTCTCGCTTGAGGAATTTCAAATTCAACACATTTATAGAGAGGGAAATTCGGTGGCAGACTCTCTAGCTGCGACGGGCCTTGGGATAAAAGGTACGAGGTGCTGGAGACACCTAGATTCACTTTATGATAGACAGAAGTCCCTAATCGGGAGAGACCAAAATTTCTCTACTAGCCAATGATTTGCTATGTCCTTTTTTACGGGTAGACGTTTTGGGCCGTTTGCGATTTCAAGCTGCAGGAGGGAAATTCAAATTTAAATTGGGTGGGCTATGCCAAGGTGGATTCCGGTGGTCCCCATTTCCTCCACCGCACTAGTCCGATGATGACGTGTTTGACCATCGATAATTGTGTTACCGAAGGATTGAAGCACCAACTTTTAATCATTAACTTGATAGACCATAGCAAGCACATCACTTATTGCTATAACGAACGTTAGATTTCTCCATAATAAGGATCTTTGCAAGTTGGCGAACGAATTAAGAGGTGTCCCTTTGCATGCTTACCGGAGCTAGCGGACGCATGCCTTGGGAAACACCATAAAAGATAATTATTGCAACTCTCACCACACTTTGGCTAATTCTCTGTCAATTTTTCTTATCTTTCGCTCTGGTTTTTCCCTCTGCATAACCATTTTCAATTTTGCGCTGCTTACCAACTTCATTCTAGAGGAAGCTGTTATGGGGAGGGGGGGGGATTTAGTCCAAGTTGAGCTGAACATTTTTGACGACTGCTTCCACAATGACCCATGTGTTTGGGTGTATGCCAAGGAAGGGGGCATTATCCAGTTCATGGAAGCCATGACTGCGTTCTACGAAAACCTCTCCATGCAGTTTGTCAGTAGTTGGAATGATAGGAGAGTTGTTATTGGGGATATTTCATTTGAAATCAATGAGGACGTCATCATCCAGGCTACGGGTCTTTCAATTGAGGGAAGGAAGTGGAAAAAAACCAGCAGGGTCACAAATGAGACCAGTATGAACTGCTTCTACAAAAAGGGTGAGGAACCTGTTAAGATGCGCAGGGGTTTCAACAGAGAATGCCTACCCTACCAGTGGGACCAGGTGTGCAAAATTATTATGAAATACTTTACCCTTGAGGGAAGGTATGGTGTTTTCTATTATTACCATTTCCCGTTGCTCAATCATTTTCGCAACCATGATACTATTTCTTTTCCGTTCTTTTTACTGCACGCCTTAAAGTCTATTGTTAAAGAAGTTCGCCATTGCATGAGTCAAGACAACAATTTCACCATCCTCCACCAGGGTTTGATGTTTCGGCTCTACAATTTGCACAAGGCCCCATGTCCTCCTAAACCCATCTCTGTTCAACCTGCTCCCTCCCTCCATGGCCCCCCGCTGGTACTAAAAAAGGTAACAAAAAGACCTCGAAAAAGCCTATTACGCCTTGTCGATCCCCTGACCACGCCCCTCTCATTTCCCTCAAAATTGGGGAGAAAAACAAAAGCAACCCCTCCGCTGCTAAACCTACCTCCAAGAAACCCAATAAAGAACCTAAGATCCTGTTAGTTAAGTCTGACGCGGAGGACGGTGTGACCCCGCGGAGGTCCAACAGATTTGCTGGCAAACCCCGCATGAAACAAATTGTTGTGAGGAAGAACTATGTCACTGAGGGTGAGGAAGATTCTGAGAAGGCAAAAAATGATAAGGTTGAGGATGATATGGAGGCCATGGAGGGCTTAGAGTCCTCCAAGCTGGATACTAATGCCCCTGACTCTGAGACTGTTAAGGATGATAATAAGAACACATCCCCTTATTCTGCCACTTTCCCCCCACATATCTTTGAGGAGGACAGGAGAAAGTCTGAGGGTGGGCAGACTGCTGTTGAAGGTGGAGAGAAGGAGGAGGTGGTGCATTGTGCGGGTTGTAATGCTATCTCTGAGGACTTGAATGAAGTGAAGAAGAAGCTAGACTATTTAGATTCCCATGTCAACAAAATTGCGAAATTTTCCATTAAAGTCATGCACTCCTCGGCCACTTCAATGTGCCCGCTGCAACAGGAAAAAGTGAAACAGGGTGGGCTGGAAGGTGACACCACGAAGGAACTGTTTGAGTTCCTAGCTGAAGATTAGACTCGGCTTCTGCTCTCCCATCACATAGGAGTTGGAAACCATGATTAATGGTGGATGCTTTTCTTTTTTGTTATAGTTTTAATTTCAGGATCAGCTGGATCCTGTTAAGTTTAATTTCTTTATCAGCCATATGAAGCTTGCCAAGACTCTTGCTACTTTCTTTAGTTTTTATAGTATGAACAATATGCTTATCTCTAAAGATAGTTGGTTTAAGGTTAGTATCTTTTTGTTAATCTGTTGTTTAAGTTGCTATATGGACGAGATTGTTTTCAATCTTGGGTTATTCTATAGCTGTAGGTGGATTTTGTTTTTGATGATTAAGATAGGGATTGGCTGAGACAACTGTATTTGTGTTGGTTATGCTCTCTTTGAGGCTTACTGTGTATTTTGGGTCAGCCCCCTTGTTTTGGTTGCTTTATTATCAAAAACAATAAAAATTAATTGAATAGAATTTTTTTTTATAAATATTTTATATTTCATATATTTACATTTATATTATATTTTTTAACACCATTACATTCCACATTCATTCCACATTTATTGGACTCTGTTGGACATTGAGGACAACCACTGTCCAAATGTAGGGGATTTTCTTCCCCCAGATGAGGTTCCCGAGGACATTGATTTCTTGATTTCTTTAGCTGACGTAAAAAGAGAGGCCGATTTTTCTTCAGAAAACGAACCAAGATTATGGGTTTTCCATTTAGGCTTCTTTTTAGACTTCTTCTATATCCAATCCCATTACTTAGCAATAGTGAGGTGAATGCCAAATTGAGTTGCCCAAATAATGGATAATTTGACTTAGTTTTATGAGTTTGCATATTTTCTCGGAGCTGTACAAGTTTAAATGATATGATTTAAAAAAATAAAATGATCTAAAAATAATTTTCCTACACAAGTTTTAAATTTTTAATAAAATAAATTAAGATAGTATGATAATATTTAAGTAGGATAAATTCACCTTTTTCAATTATAATAAAGAATAATATAATTTTTTAAATTAATGTAGGTTAAGTAAATTATTGTAATAAAGAATAATATTTGATGTCTTGTATTTTTCAAATAGAAAATATTTGAACAAAATTTTGAAGCTAATTTTGTTATTTAAATTAAATGTATTTATTATAAATAATTTTTAATGTAACATAATATTAATTATTAAATATATTAATAAAATATAATTGTACATTATAAAAATTATATTTTATTTTTTATATTTTCAAATATTTTTATTTTAGTATACTTTTTGGGTTTTATTTATTTTTATTAATAGTCTTAACAAATTTAGTAGCCAACATCAACTGGGCTCAATTTTATTTCAGGGATTTTAATTTTAAAATGTTTAATTATATGAAATACATAAATTAACTATCTGACTTTGAATGTGCAAATATCACACAAAGTTATCCTCGAAAGAACAACATCTTGACATCCAAAATCAAATATATTTAATATACCTAGTTCCATGAATTAATCGTCTCTATACATTGTGATAAGTATTATAATTTATGCAAGCTTTTAGATTTGATTGTGTGCAAGATTTTTAATCATATATATATATATATAAAAGATACTTTTAAAAATCACTTCTACATTTAAAAAACGTTCACCTCATATTTCAAAAAGATCAAGTGTAAAGATAAAAGCTTAAATGCACCTTCAAAGCTAACCCGAAGGTACTTATGGCCTATATGCAGAGAGTCTTAGGGCGAACAAGTTTGAGTTACAAGTTTGAAGCATTGAATTTATGTTCTTTGTAGCAACTATTGTAACAAGAGTCACATAGTGCCTAGAGTTCAAATCCATCACATCATTTGCATTGACATACCAATAAATATTTTCAATGTTACCCTGTGAATGCTCCATAACCATGCTACCCACCACAAAGAAATATTATCAATTCTTTAACCAAGTCTCATGTGTAGCTCAATAAAAACACTTTATCTCTCTAATTCTTTACATTTTTCATTCCCTCCCATTCCCTCCCTTTGCCTCTTTCTCCATATCTCCTTATATATCCGTGTCTCTATCACTCTCTCTCAACATCTATATCTACATGTATCTCTGTTTACCCCTATATCTTCCCCTCTCTATATATCACCTCCTATATCTATTTTTGTCTTTCTATATCTCACTCTCTCGTTATCTCCCCATCCTCTCCATATTCCTCTCTTTCCCCATTTCCATCTCCATCTCTATCTTTATCTTCGACTCTATTCCATCTCCTTACTATATATCACTTCCTATATCTATCTTTATCTAGACTATTCTCTCCCTCTCATATTTTTTTCCTCTCAATATATTTATCTCTTCCATCTCCATCCCTCTATCCTCTCCATCCATCTCCATCTCTATCACTATATCTATACCCCTATATCTATCCCTCTCTACCCCTCTATATATCATTTCCTACTATCTATCTTTATCTAGATTACTCTCTTCCTCTTACATTCTCTTCCTCTCAATATATGTATCTCTCCATCTCTCTCCATCTCTATCTCTATCACTATCTTTATCATCCTCTCTATCTCCATCTCCTTACCTCCTCCCCCCTCTCATGCTCTTCCCCTCTCTAACTCTTCCCCTTTCTATCCCTATCTCTCCAGGCTATTGACCTTCCACACCTATTCGACATACCCATTGCATAGTTTATAGTATTATGTTGCTTCGAGGTTTTGTAGAATAATCAAGAATGAGGTCAAGAATAAAAAGAACAAGGGCATCTTTGTAAAAATGAGATATCCTGATCAAGATTGAAAGAGTGATGAATTGGCACTAAGAAGAAGCAGTACCCTATTGTACAGTCAATGAAACAAATGTTGAAAATTATAGTAATGAAGTAGGCAAATTTAAGATCTATTGATATGCATACAAGGATGACTGTCATTAGGGAGCCTTTTGAAATGCAAGGTTGCATAACATGAAGTGGGTAAGGATTACAGAGAACAAGAAGAAAGTCTTTGACACTTTAGGATGGGTTTATCCAACATATGCAAGAGAGCACGATCTTGACAGACTATAGAAAGAACTTGGATTCTATTTTTAGTCAAATGTGTTATTGATTGACTTCATCCATAGATTGGATTAATCAAGAAGATCTAAAACTATTTTTGATCATTGAGCATGAATAAGTCGGAATGGTAAATGAATAGTTATAGTGCTAATTGAGGAAAAATCTGTAGGAGTGACAGTCCTGTTAAAATATCTTACTTTATTGGCTAAAGGACAATCCTTGATGAATAGCCCAACCTAGTCGAAACAAGGGGTGTTAAGGAAGTCAGAGTCAAACATGATCACATATGACAGTGCAAGGTGTGCTTAATGAGCATCTCCATAGAGGGAAGTCTTAGAACAACTAAGTGGAGAAATAAGGTAAAAGTGAACAACATTCTTTAACTACCAAACAAAGGAGACAACAAGCTTATGTCAAATATGGAGTGATTTAGCAATGTTGTTCAAACATGAGTAATGTGAGACTTTTGTGAAAGACAAGCAAAATTATAGAGGACAATAGGAGCTTTCATAGAAGTAGGGAGATCAATGAAGCATGGAAGAGCAGGACATCATGCCAAGACCATTCAAGAATGAGAGATAGAGCATGCATATCAATAATGAGAGTAGTTGTGAAAGTGTGTAAAAAACACTGCAAGAATGAATATACACATGCAAGAATTAACAACTTATGATTGTCATAGTCAGAAGACTCCCCATGCGACTGCGTAAGTCTATTTTTTGCTTATTTTTAAGTAGTGAAAGTGTTCCTGTGCAATTTTTTAATTAGAGGGAAAGGAAAATTTGAAATCTTTTCCTAATTTTGTGGAGCAGTTGCTGCTTAATAATAAAAAATAAGCTGGAAAAAAAAGGAGGGGCTAGAAATAAGCAACAATTGCTTATTAAAAAAAATGACACATGGCTTCACCAAATTTTTTTCCCTTCCTTTTTATTTGCCTTAAATTTTGCTTCTAAATTTATATGTAAAAAATATTATTAAAAATTTGATTTATAAGTGTCATTTAAGAGGTCTGCTTAAAAACAACCCGCAATATTTTTTATGCATTGGGTCACCAGCTCCACAAATTGTTGCACAAAAAGTGGAGCAGCAGCTGCTAGCCAAAATAGGCTAAGGCTGGGGTCCCATGGAGGGGGGCTTCATTAAAAATAGAGCTGGGGCAGTTGATAATTTTTAGGAAAAATTCAAACACGGCAGTCTCATGAGTTTTGTTATGCAACCAAGTTAAAAATTTGAACTACTAAATTTAAGGAAGTTTGAGCACAAAAAAAGGTAAAATTAATTAAATAAATATCATTTTCCCTCTTCATTTGATTTTGGTGGGAAATAGAATGTGCATATTATTGACAAGTGGCAAACAAAGTTCCTAAGCTTAGCCCCACCCTTTTTTTTCTGCTTCCTAAAAAGCAGGGGCTTCCTTTTTTGGGGAAAGATTCCAATTAATCACATAGAGGAAATTTTTTTTGCTCATGGGACCATTTCTTCCTTAAAAATAGAGCCCAAGCCCCTCCCATGGGACCCTAGCCTAAGTAGCCGCATGGGGACCTGCCCTAAGTTGTAAAATAAATTCCAAGCATGAAGACATGACCTTTGAGGAATGATGAACAATAATAGTCCTAAAGGCAGATTTTCAATGCAAAAAAAGAGAGTTGCAAATGATAGTGATAATCACCATTAGTCACCATATAGTGGACAATCAAGTTTCTAAGGATAGTGATAGTCCAAAAGGTGAGTGGTCAGAATCCAAAGGGAAAGTCATGGCAGAAATCGGGTTCATTAGATGTTATGACAAAGAGGAAAGATCAACAAGCACAAGGAAAAAAGATCAGATAACGATCATGAGAGGCAGTGATGTGTTTGAAATGAAGAGTGAAATGACATGAAGAGAGGAAAGTTTGGACTTGCAGTCCATAAGACTTGTAAGGTCAAAATATGAGCATTTAATTATTGAGGCAGAGCCTCTTTTCATTATCAAAGAGGACAATCCACAGTAATATTTTTAAAGACAGTGTCAAGGCCAAAATTAATAGGTTAGACAATTAGAAAGGTCATAGCAAAGTTGCAGGATTGGTTGCCTCCATTTCCAACAGTAGAAGCCAAACAAATCATTGAGAATGGATTAGTTTGCAAGGTTTATGAGTTTGTTGGTTCTCTCTCCAAAGACCTAGCAAATGCATCATTTTGCCACTGGTATCAAGGGTGTATTGAGAATAAAACCATGAGGAATATCATACAAAAGAGGCTTTCACAAGTACAATGGGTAGATTTTCTAGACCAATTAAAAAAATGGGGACAAAGATAAATCATATGAACAAATCAAGGAGCGGTGCATAAAAATATTAGATGTTTTATCTATTATAGGTCAAGGTATTTGCATAGAACAATGATATTAAAGATCAGCAATGCCAAAGCTTTTTGTGAAAAACAAGAAAAGAATGTTAAAGGGAACAACTTGACAACGTGACAGTGCAAAAGAGTGAAGAATATGCAGAGATGACAATCTAGAAAACACTGGCACAGGTGACAGTCTTCTATGCAATTAAAATGGGATGATAAAAGTCTTAAACAAGGATACCATGACAATCACAAGAACCCTTGAGAAACATCAAATAGCAGTGCATAGAAGGTAAATAAATAGTGACAGTCCTAAAAAATATTTAGCCAAGAGGACTATGAAAAGACAATCAAGTGCATGAACAAAGTGAAACAATGACATTTCTAGAAGAGCAAGATCTATTACGCGAACAAACATGAGAAGATGCAATTACACATAATAGGCCAAGAAAGAAAGATAGCAATGTTAGGAGTCCAAGAGTAGCACTACTTGTGAGATAAAAGGAAGACAATTAGAAGAAGTAATAACAAGTATCCTGAAGAATGGTCAGGACAAAGAGCTAATAAGGATAGTCAAAGGGTTAGAATTCTTATAGGTTCAAAGCAGTTTGAAAGAACACTACGACATGGTATCAATGTTTGTTAGGAGTTGCAGGCTTATAAGACTGTCATTACTGTTGGAAGACAGTCAATAGGGTTGCTAAAAAGAGAAGCTTGAAGGTATAGGGCAGACTAAAGAAGATTATCCCAACTCTAATAATAAAAACCCTCAAAGATCAATAAAGAATGACGTGGCAATGAATATCTTGTGGAGGCAGTGAGAAGCAAAATGACTGTTTAGGCATAGTGACAGTCTTAAGTATTCAAAGTGACAAGAGAGGAGGACAATCCTCATGCAAGCAAAGATAGGTTGTGACAAAACCTCTGCATGACAAAAATAAAGTACAGACCTATGATACAACGTCTACAATTTAAGGGAGTAGTTTTATGATTCCAAGTGGCATTTTTTACACGAGTTAAGCTGCCTATTGGATATAGATGCATTCATAGAAGTTTCAAACATTGATGACTCAGTTTGAAGTAGTTTGAGGGGTCTTTATTGTCCAAAGTCATTTTCATCTGACCCAAGAAACTTAAGAGGTTTGTTGTAGACTTTTAGGAGATGCTTGATCAGTTGGATGAGGTGTGGACATCATGGAGAGCATCTAGGCCAGATGGGTAAGTTGTTCAAGTAGTGGAACATATTTAGGGAGACACTGTAAGATCATTTTAAGGGTGATTCCAAGCATCTAGGAGCTATTTGAGTAACTTTATCAACACATGGGCTAATGTAGAATACTTTAATGCATCTTCCCACCATTTTGGAGCATTTCAAGGACCTTGAAAAGAGGGACACATCAACTGGACTTCCAGGAGGTTTTTGACAACTTCATGGATGATCAGTTGTCCCTTTTCTTGTTTTTTTTCAGTTGGCAAGCTAATATACTTTAACAGGACAACGATAGGCCTCTTAGAATTTAGTTCAGGCTCTTTTTTGTTGAATATTATAGCTATTCTCAATATCTTTGAATCAAAACACAGTCTTGTAACTCAAAAACCAGTCACTTTGTGACTGAAACATCAGTTGTAATTTTCATTTTTCAAGCAATGTCAAGTGATTTTAATCAGATCTTATCATTGTAAGAACACTTTCTTTCAATAAAAAATCAGTTCTATTGCCTATAAAGCCTTTTCTTTTTGTGTACTACTATATTTGATGCATTGTTTATGTGATTTTCATGTATTCCTTAAGAGAATGTTTCATTTGCAACACCTTAAGAGAATGTTTCATTTGCAACACCTTAGATCAACCGAAAAAAATAAAAAATTATACTCATGTAGGGTGCTAGTTGTGTAGGGTAAAAACCAGTCTTTTAATTGTGAAAATAATGCTTTAGTTGTGCAAAATCATCTGAATAGTTGAAACTTGTGCGTCAAAACAATGATGTGAGTCTCATAGCTTGGTGCATCACCTTAGTAGAGTATTTTTTTTCTTCAAGAACTTCTTCCCCTTTTCCTTTGAAAGTCAGTAGTTTAGAATCATATTTAGGCGATTTGGTATCTCTCATTATGTTGTTTTAGTTTTCAGATATTACGGTAGTTTTGGTATATCTATCTTATGGTAATCAATGATATGTCGGAAGTTGAAATAGATAAATACCATTTCATGATAAATCTTACTAAATGATGACTGATGATTACAAGTTGATTTGTGAATAGTTCTTATGATATGAATATGAACTTGAGAATTATTTAAATGATGTTCTATAAAATGATACTTTTATGAGAAGGTTGTAAATTTAATTAATATAGAATGAGTTATGATTATTATCCATGATAATGCTAACACAGTTGACTTCAATATGCATTGTGTACATTAAATGTAAAATAATAGAATTGATTTATCAATGGTTCAACCATATATATGATTTATCTATGATGTACTACCATTCTATAAACAATGTGTAGATCAGATGCCAATGGGCATTCGAGGACATATGACGACCTTAATTATGTTTTCCTGATTATAGAGGAGTTAACTCATATGGAGGAGTTAGGGCCAATTGTTATGTGCACTCCATGTAATCCAATGTTTAGTAATGTGAGTTAGTTTGTGGAAATATATGTTGGTTTTAATTTTTTCTTAAAATGTTATTATGCTATGTTGTGAGGGTTTTTGGTTGGGGAAACACCCCGCTCAATAAAAATTTAAGTTTTAGTTTATATTTCATGCATGGAGGAAGTGGAGACATTATGTTTTTCCAAAAGAGTGTGTTCTATTCACTAATCATCAATATTTACATTATTTGAATAGTCAAGGAATGTTGAACCAAAGGCATTTAAAATAGATTGAGTTTTTGCAATTACACTTTTGTTTTCAAGCACATGAGTGGAAAGTCTAAAGTTGTAGATGCCTTGAGTTGGAGGCATAATTTGTTGATAGAGGTTCAGATTAAAGTTGTTGGGTTCCATGAACTCAAGAGTTTGTATCAAGAGGATCCTAATTTTAGCAAGGCTTGGAGAGCTTGCATGGAGCCTGTTACTCTGGAAAGGACCAAGTGGTTGGATTTTATAATCCAAAATGGGATGTTACTTGGAGGAAGCCAGTTGTGCATTCCAAAGAGTTCCATGAGAGAGAATTTGATTAAGGAAAAACATAATGGAGGTTTGGCAAGACACTTTGGTTGAGATAAGACCATTGCTCTTGTTAGTGAGCATTTTTATTGGCCATAATTGCAACAAGATGTTAAAATGTTTGTGCAAAGTTGTAGAGTATGTCAAATGTAAAAAGGAACCAAGTAAAATAGAGGGTTATATCAGCCATTACCTATACTAGAGAGAGGTTATGGGAGAATATTAGTATAGATTTTATTTTTGTTTCATCAAGGAATCAAAGAGGACGTGATTCCATTTTTGTGGAGGTAGATAGTTTCTAAAAAATGACTCATTTTATTCCTTGTACAAAGAATATTGATGTTGTTCATGTGGCAGAGTTTTTTAGAGAGGTGGTGAGTCTACATGATCTACCAAAGAGTATAGTTTCAGATCAAGACACCAAGTTTGTTGGAAACATTTGGATGAAATTGTGGAAGAAGTTGAAGACATATTTGAAGTTCAGTTTAACACACCATCCACAAATTTATGGGTAGAGATAAGTGGTGAATAGGAGTTTGGGTAACCTATTGAGATGCTTAGTAAGAGATAAACCCAAGGTGTGGGATTTGATTTTACCACAGGTAGAATTTTCATATAATAATTTTGTCAACAGGAGCATTGGTAAATCATCATTCTAGATTTAATATGGAAGCAGTCCTAGAAATGTTTCAATGTTAAGGAAGTTGGACAAAGGAGAAAAGATTAATGTAGAAGCTGAAGAATTTATAGAGAACTTGAAGAATTTGCATGAAGAGGTGAAAAATCATATCAATAAGATGAATGTTCAGTAGAAGGCTTAGACAAATCGAAAAAGAAGATACATATTTTCTTGGACTGGAGATTAAGTCATGGTTCATTTGTGAAAAGTGAGGTTTCCAATTGAACACATAATAAGTTGAAGATGAAGAAACTTGGGCCATGTAGCATGGCTTAGGAAGTGCTTATGAAGTAGAGTTGCCAAGTGGACTTAGTATTTCACATGTGTTTAATATTTCATTTTTGAAAGGGTATCATGAAGTATTGTAGATGAAATAACATAAGTATAGTGAAATATTCTAGCACCTACTTCAAATAAAGAGGAGATAGAGGACATCTTGGATAGTCATGAGGGTAGAAGCACAAGAAACAAACAATATGAAGAGTACTTGGTTAAATGGAAATGAAGAGCTATTGAAGATTCATCATGGCTATATAAGGTAGAGGTTGACCATCTTGGTTTTCCTAAGAGTACTTGAGATGTGACAAGATCACTTCTCAACTTACCCCAGGTGTCTGATGTAGGATCATCCAAGGTGCAAGATCAATCTTGCATCACCTAAAAATATTTTTTAGCTACCAATTAGGAATAGTAATGGCTGGATTACTATTTTTGATAGGGTTACCATTGTAATGCCCCGCTAGGAAACCCCGAAGGGATAAAGCTAAAACACAAGAATAGAGTGCAATAATTAAAAAAAAGAAAAAAAGTTACACAACATTAAGATACAACAAGATATCAAAGTTCAAGTTACACAGTGGAAGACATCAACTAACACCTAAAGAGTTTCCCAATGTGATTAATTAATTACACATTTAACTTAATTCACACTAATAAATCCAATTAGCTAATTATCTTATAACAAGATAATTCTTAAACAAGGATAATTTCTTTCAGATAGATGAAAATATAGTTCACAACATAAGGTTCATCCATTAAGATTTAAGTCATGCATCTAATACCCTTCATTCAAACTTTCATTAGAATTTAAGTCATGCATCTAATTTAACAACACACTTGAATTTTATCATAAACTAATGAGATCTTTCCATGCATACTTAATTTCCTTAACAATAACTGAATATATTCTATTATCCTAAGCTACATTCTTTCATGTTCCAATTTACTGCATTCAAGAGAGGACTGCATATATGCATTTAAAATTAATTTCATCTTATCCACTTATACATTCTATCAAAATGCCATTCATACATGCTAACACTAAACATGAAACATAAGAACAAAAGCATCACATAACACCAAGATGATCTTGGAGTTCACCCCTAAAGGGCTACATCTCTGGGTCTGCTCAAATGCAAGACCCGTCTGATAATTAAATAAGTTCATAATACATAAGGTTCTCATTATTTACAATCCTGCCATCAAGGCGAAACATAACCAATGACCACATCGGTCAATAAATACATAAACAATCCTTGAAAAGGAAAGGATCCAACTGAACATAATCAAAGCTAATACAAAGGTCCACTAGAGCATCCACAAAACTGAGTCATCGTAACCCAAGGACTAGCATGAAATCAGGTTCTCACAAGGGCATAAGCAACAAGACGACTCCACAAAACTGCTCCTATCCAGACAATACAACCACACACTAGCGAACGTAGGGACAAGTGTCATCACACAACCTAGTATGGTTACCATGGCAGGTCTTCATAGGTTTTGGCCCTATACACTGGGTTACCCTGGCAACCTAATCCGAACTTCCGACCCATCCAAGCCTCATGTGGACCCACACATCCTCTCGTGAAGACAAGGATGATGGTTTGCCATTTCAGGCCTTCTCACAACATGTCGAATTTGTGTTAGCACTCGTCACATGTGTGAGGCGCAATTATCTTACTTAGTGATTAACATTCTAATCTATTGTTAGGTTATCACTTATTAGACTCACTTTCGATGGGTTACCCAACAAACACTTTGGGCGCGACCCCCAATCGAAAGCCACTTTCCCATATGACACTAGACCATACTCAAACGAACTCAAAAATCAAGGAGTACACATGGTCAAACAAACAGAGTTCAAAATGGAGGAAACGACAATTTGGTCAAACACGACTTCATATAAGGTGCACTGACAGACAGTACTCTAACTAGAGACCTAACAAACTATGGTCAACCACCAAACATCATTCGACACCTGCATAAAGGATAAGACCAAATACAACACCATCGCAAAACAATAGTCAAACTCGAGACCGAGGATAGAAACAGATACCCAAATCAACCATACGATAGGGTCCAAACACACAAAATAAGGCTTGCCATTACTTAAGCAAAAGCGAATACAAAAATTAAACTCGCATAGGCAATAACCGGAAAAGACAATCTTCTTTCTTATTGATTTAAACAATAAAATCGATCCAATTTTCTAATTGATCTAAGTTTGATTGCAGTTATCTACCTCATTTAGATACAGGTTGTTCTTGGTTTTCTAACTCTCTAAGGTTCATTGCATCGAACATACATAAATGCGTCATTATGAGTTTTTAACCCAAGTTCACATGAATATAATTAAATAAACGTCAACCAACTCAATATGATATTTAATCTTCAATTAAAACATCATGGTCATACTGGTTCTAAAATAATTTCTCCAAATTTGTCTATTCCAGAACCAAGTTACACTATACAGATCAAGGAAATATATATTTAAAGAAACCAAATATAGATAATCCATTCCCAAATTAACAGATTATTTCCTTGCGCACATGAAGAAAAATACCAAAAATAACTATTAATTAATATATATATTTATTAATCCGCGATTAATAAAATATAACAAATTAATAATTAAAAACAATATTAACAAATCAAGTATTTAATTAGAAAAATATTCATAAATAATAAAATAAAATTTGAATATTAATTAATGTACATTTTCCATTATACAAATAATTAATAACAAATTAATCATAATTTATTACTTAATGAATAATTAATCATAATTAAAAAACTTAATTAAAATTACATTTATTACAATATTAAATTATTATTATTATTATTTTTGATTAAAAATATATATATTAAAAAAAAACACGTTAAAAAAAAAATCATATAAAATTAGGGGGGGGGGGGGGGGTTGGGGATACCCACGTGGACCCCACGTGGGTTCCCCTTGGTAGCGTTGTTACCAATTGGTAGCAGCTCGCTACCTTGGGTAGCTATGCTACCAAAGGGTAGTAGGGCTACCTCACCCCACGTGGTGAGGTTTTCCTGCCACATGGGGGGGGGGGTTGCTTTTATTTATTTATTTTTTATTACT